>NC_133510.1:63982500-64288000 GCF_049354715.1 Callithrix jacchus | reverse complement strand
TTTAGTTGTGATATTAGGTAGTTCATTTGAAATCTTCTAATTTCAAATTAGAAGATGTGGACATTTACTGCTACAAATTTTCCCATTAACACTGTCATAATTGTGTCCCAGAGATTCTGATATGTTGTATCTTTGTTCTCATTCATTTCACAGAACTTCTTGATTTATGACTCAACTTCATTATTTACCCAAGCATTATTTAGAAGCAGGTTATTGAATTTCCATGTAATTATATGCTTTTGAATGAATTTCTTAGTCCTGATTTCTTATTTTATTGCACTGTAGCCTGAGAGATTGTTATGATTTCAGTTCTTTTGCATTTACTAAGGAGTATTTTATGTCTGTAGTTAATTTTAAAAGTGATTAATTTTAGAGTATTTGCCATATTCTGATGTTTTGGGGCAGAGAGTACTGTAGGCATTTATCAGGTACATTTGATCCAGTGCTGAGTCCAGGTTCTGAATATCTGTTAGTTTTTTGTCTTTATGATCTGTCTAATAATGTCAGTGGCATGTTAAAGTCTCCCACTGTTTTTGCATGGGAGTCCCTCTTCGAAGATCTTTAAAATCTTGTTTTATGAACTGAGTGCTTCTGTGTTGGGAGCATATATATTTAGGATAGTTAGATCTTCTTGTTTACCATTATATAATGGTACCTCTACTATTACCTTTTGTCTTTTTTTATTTATTTTTTATTGCATTTTAGGTTTGGGGGTACTTGTGCAGAACATGCAAGACAGTTGCATAGGTACACACATGGCAGTGTGTTTTGCTTCCTTTCTCCCCTTCACCCACATTTGGCATTTCTCCCCAGGCTATCCCTCTTCACCTCCCCCTCCCGCTGACCCTCCCCTTTTCCCCCCAATAGACCCCAGTGTTTAGTACTCCCCTTCCTGTGTCCACCTTTTGTCTTTTATTTAATCTTTGTTGATTTAAAATCTGTTTTTTCTGAAACTAGGATTGCAGCCCCTGCTTCTTGGTTTTCCATTTGCTTGGCAGATTGTTCTCCATCACTTTGAGTCCATGTGTGTCACTGCAGTATTAATCCTTCTGCCATTTGTCTTAGTTTCATTGTTCATATCACAGAACGGTTCATGTCTTAAAATAAGTCAATAGAATTACTGAATAATCAGAACCCTTCTGCCAGATTGTCTACTGTCAATTTGTTTTCTGGCACTGCTTTTTCTATATCTTCTTCCTCATCATCTGGCACTGGTTTGGCAGTGTTTATCTCCATTGAGTTACTGGCTGTTTTCTCCTTTAGCATGGTGTCTATTAGCTTTTGAATTCTCCAAGATGCATATCTGGAAATCCTTCACCTGCCTCCTTTTTTTTTTTTTTTCCGTATCCACAGTCCCTTCCATGATTTTCTTGATTGGTTCTGTCTTAAATCCCGTAAAGTCATGCACAACATCTGGACATAGTTTTCTCCAGCACAATTTTCTTGCTTTGGGCTTGATGGCTTTTCCAGCCCTTTCTGTAACAATAATGGCATCTTAAATGGTGTAGTCTTTTCAGTCTTGAATGATGTTCTCTCAGAGTTCTCTTCTATAGTATTGACAATTCTTTCTGTAGAGTGACCCCTAATCTAGAGGCTGAACTGGAGACTTGTGTTTGGGGTCAAGTAGATTACTGCAATGCCTTCTGCACTGAACTTATAGTGTGTTGGTGGCCAAGGGCATTGTCCAATATCAAAAGAACTATAAAAGTCAGTCTATTACTGGCAAGGTACCTCCTGATTTCAGAGACAAAGGACCGACAAAACCGATCTAGAAAAGGGGTTCTTGTTCACTCTTTGTTGTACAACAAAGACTGGCAGCTGGTGTTTATCTTTTTCCTTCAAGGATCAGGGATTGGAGGTTTTATAAATAAGAGCAGTTCTGATCATAAATCAAACTGGATTTGCACAAAAATTAGTTATCCTTCTTGCCTTAAATCCTCGTTCTTATTTCTCTTCCTAATAAATGCCCTTTGCGAATTTTTTTTTTCCAGAATAGTGTACTTTTGTCTGCATTAAGAAACTGTAAAGGCAGCCAGGCATGGTGGCTCAATCCTGTAATCCCAGCACTTTGTGAAACTGAGGCGAGCAGATCACGAGGCCAGGAGATCGAGACCATCCTGGCCAACATGGTGAAACCCCTTCTCTACTGAAAATACAAAAAAGGCTAGCTGGGCATGGTGGCATGCAGCTGTAGTCACAGCTACTTGGGAGGCTAAGGCAGGAGAATCACTTGAACCCAGGAGGCAGAGGTTGCAGTGACCCGAGGTCAAGCCACTGCACTCCAACCTGGAGACAGAGTGAGACTCCATCTCAAAAAACAAACACACACACACAAAAAAAAAAGAAAGAAAAAAAACTGCAGGGGCACATGTCTTTTCTCCTCAATGATTTTCTTAATAGTGTCTGGGAACTCGTCTTTGGCCTCTTGGTCAGCAGAAACTGCTTCTTCTATTGATTTCTTTTTTTTTTTTTTTTTACAATGGTCCTTACATTGAAATCATTTATTTTGACTAGTGGGCCACCACAGTGCAGACTTCAATCTCTGGTACATATTAAGCAATTCACGTTTTTCTTGTAATGTCATGATTCATTTCTACTTTTTGGGAGCACTTCCACCATCATTAGTGACACTTCTCCTGGGTCTCATGGTGTTATTCAAGCTTCACAGTATTGCACTAAACATGTTGAAAAATAATGAGAACTGCAAGAGATCACTTTTCTCTGTAATGGGCAATTTACTGGAGAGACAAAATGCTCACACAGAGATGGTTAGAATCAGCTGGCATTTTAAGGAGATACTTCCAGCATTTTTGAGCTCACAGCAATAACAAGAGATGGTGGCTACAAAATTAATACAGTAGTACAATATTAAATACAGTTAATTTTATGCAGTTATGATTTAATACTGAATCTTTACATTTGTTTACATTTCTCTCAACTGGTAATAATACCATGTATGGTTTGTGTTTGTAAGTTTCATAAATTTTAGCTCTTTATAGTAGATTTGTATATATTTCATGGTAGTAAATAGTAAAACAGAATAATATCTACATATTTTATGCATTCATAATATGCCTAATTTTTTCCATGTTTCTAGGTCACATAGATTATCTGCAAATTTTTTTTAATTGTTGCAAATCTCAAAAAGTTTTACCAATATAGTTACTGAAAAGAAGTTCATTTAGAAGTAGACCTGTGTGATATTGTCTGTGAGTTTGTCAGAAATAGTTCTTATTATTTTGAGATACATTCCATCAATACCTAGTTTATTGAGAGTTTCTAGCATAAAGCATTGTTGAATTTTGTCAAAGGCCTTCTCGGCATCTATTAAGATAATCATGTGGTTTTTGTCTTTGGTTCTGTTTATGTGAAGGATTACTTTAATAGATTTGCACATGTTGAACCAGCCTTGCATCCCAGGGCTGAGGAGAACTTGATCATGATAGAGATAAGCTTTTTGATGTGCTGTTGGATTCGGTTGGCCAGTATTTTATTAAGGATTTTTGAATCAAAAATGTTCATCATGGATATTGGCTTGAAATTTTCTTTGTTCATTGTCTCTCTGCCAGATTTTGGTATCAGGACAATGTTGGTCTCATAAAATGAGTTAGGGAGGATTCCCTATTTTTGTATTGTTCAGAATAGTTTCAGAAGGAATGGTACAGCTCTTCTTTGTACCTCTGGTAGAATTCAGCTGTGAACCCATCTGGTCCTGTACTTTTTCTGGTTGATAGGCTATAAATTGCTGCCTCAATCAGACCTTGCTATTGGTCTATTCAGGGATTCAACTGGCACAAGACAAAGATGCTCTTTGGCACCACTCCTATTCAACATAATATTGGAAGTTCTGGCCAGAGCAATCAGCAAAGAAAAAGAAATAGGGTATTAAATTAGGAAGAGAGGAAGTCAAATTTTCTCTGCTTGCAGATGATATGATTGTATATTTAGAAGACCCCATCATCTCAGCCCAAAATCTCCTTAAGCTGATAAGCAACTTTAGCCAAGTCTCAGGATACAAAATCAATGTGCAAAAATCACAAGCATTCCTATATACCAATAACAGACAAACAGAGAGCCAAATCACTAGCGAACTCCCATTCACAATTGCTACAAAGAGAGTAAAACTACCTAGAAATACAACTAACAAGAGATGTGAAGGCCCTCTTCAAGGAGAACTACAAACCACTACTAGAGGAAATAAGAAAGGAAAATTAACAGATGGGAAAACATTCCATGCTCATTGTTAGGAAGAATCAATATCATGAAAATGACCATACTGCCCAAAGTAATTTATAGATTCAATGCTATCCCCATCAGGCTACCATTGACTTTTTTTCACAGAATTGGAAAAAAAAAACCTTAAACTTCATATAGAACTCAAAAAACCCACATAGCCAAGACAATCCTAAGCAAAAAAACAAAGCTGAGGGCATCATGCTACATGACTTCAAACTATACTACAAGTCTACAGTAATCAAAACAGCATGGTACTGGTACCAAAACGGATATATAGACCAATGGACCAGAACAGAGGCCTCAGAAATAATGCCACACATCTACAACTATGTAATCTTCAACAATACTAACAAAAACAAGCAATGGAGAAAGGATTTCCTTTTAATAAATGGTGTTGGGAAAACTGGCTAGCCATATGCTGAAAGCTGAAACTGGACCCCTTCCTTACACCTTATAGAAAAACTAACTTCAGATGGATTAAAGACTTAAACATAAGCCCTAATACCATAAAAACTCTAAAAGAAAACCTAGGCAATACCATTTAGGACATGGGTATGGGCAAGGACTTCACAATTATAACAACAAAAGCCAAAATAGACAAATGGGATGTAATTAAACTAAAGAGCTTCTGCACAGCAAAAGAAACTATCAATAGAGTGAACTGGAAACCAACAGAATAGCAAATATGTTTGCAATCTACCCATCTGACAAAGGGCTAATATCCAGGATCTACAAAGAATTTAAACAAATTTACAAGAAACAAACAACCCCATCAAAAAATGGGTGAAAGATATGAACAGATACTTTTCAAAAGAACATTTATGCAGCCAACAAAAAAACAAGAAAGCTCATATCACTGGTCATTAGAGAAATGCAAATCAAAACCACATTGAGATACCATCTCATGCCAGTTAGAATGGTGATCATTAAAAAATCAGGAGACAAAAGATGCTGAAGAGGATGTGGAGAAATAGGAATGCTTTTACACTATTGGTGGGAGTGTAAATTAGTTCAACCATTGTGAAAGACAGCGTGGCAATTCCTCAAGGATCTAGAAATAGAAATACCATTTGATCCAGCAATCCCATTAATAGGTATATGCCCAAAGAATTATAAATCATTCTATTATAAAGAGACACAAGCACACATATGTTTATTGCAGCACTGTTCACAATAGCAAAGAGTTGGAACCAACCCAAATACCTATCAATGGCAAACAAGATAAAGAAAATGTGGCACATATACACAATTAAAAAGGATACGTTCATGTCCTTTGCAGGGACATAAATGAAGCTGGAAACCATCATTCTCAGCAAACTGACACAAGAACAGAAATCCAAACACCACATGTTCTCACTCATAGAGGGTTTTGAACCATGAGAACACATGGACCAGGGAGGGAAGCATCACACACCAGGGCCTGTCAGGGGATGGGAAGCTAAGGGAGGGACAGCAGGGGGTAGGGAGATGGGGGAAGGATAGCATTAGGAGAAATATCTAATGTAGATGATCAGGTAGTGGATGCAGCAAACCACCATAGCACCTGTATGTATACCTATGTAACAAGCCTGCACGTTCTGCGCATGTACCCAAGAACTTAAAATATAATTTTAAAAAAAGAAAAAAAGAAAAGAAGTAGACCTGTGCAATTAAAACCCATGTTGTTCAAGGACAAACCATACTATAAAATTATGTATAATTTATTTTTACTTTAGATTTACATTTTTCCTCACAATAACTCCATGAAATATTATTTTGATTTAAAGAAATGAAAAAAAATTAAAATTCAGAAAGATTAATTTGTTCAAAGTCACAATATTGCATGTGGCTAAATTACATTTATTAATTCAAAACCCATAGGCTGCACCACTAGTCCCACAAACTATAAATTGATATTGTCATGGTTTTCATAAGAACATCTTAATGCCCTACTTTTCAAAATAACTTCTTTTTTAAGTAAAAAATCATCTTCAACTATAGAGAGCTAGTTAATAAATTGAGACAGTTGAAATATAAATAGAATATATCTGAAAACCTACAGATTTTGAGAGTAATTTGGATGATTACTATTTTTCCTTTATTGTTCTCATTCATACTTGTCAGTGCTTTGATCTGACTTGGGATTCAAAGTCACCAATTTCTGTTAGGAAAAAAAATTAAAAGTAATTTTCCCCCCTGAGGACTCCAAGGAAACAGTTCTGGACTAATTATAGAAATGTTATAAGACAATTCCAAAGTAGTAATCTGTAAAGTAAAATTTTTTTAAATGTTTAAAATGATTCTTTTTATGAAATTTTTGCATTCAGTCAGATTTTATGATTACACTCTGTATGTTTCTGTGTACCCACTGTTTAACTTCCACTTATAAATGAGAACATATGGTGTTTGACTTTCTGCTTCTAAGTTATGTTACTTAGGAAAATGGCCTCCAGTTCTATCCATGTTGCTGCAAAAGACATGATTTCATTCTTTTTGTGGCTGAGTAGTATTCCATGGTATATTTTATATATATATATATATATATATATATATATACACACACACACACATACACATATATATACATATATGTAATATTTATCAATCATCTGTTGATAGACACTTACATTGATTCCATGACTCTGCTATTTTAAATAGTGTTGTGATGAACAAATGAATACAAATACCTTTTTGTTTAATGATTTTCTTTGTGTAGATACTCAAAAGTGGGATCGCTGGATCAAATAGTAGCTCTATTTTTAGTTCATTGATAAATCTCCATATTGTTTTCCATAGGGGTTGCACTAATTGCATCCCACCACAGTTAATAAGCATTCCCTTTTCTCCCCATCCTTGCCAATATCTGGGGTTTGTTTTGTTTTGTTTTTTTGTTTTTTTGTTTTTACTTTTTAATAATAGTTATAAAATGCAACTTTTAGCAAATATTGCTCTGCACTGGTCATGGGACTTGGGAAGGGTTTCCCTAAATTCAAAGGAACAATACAGGGACAGACTCCTTATAGGTCCTTAATATGGTGCATTTCAGAAGACAGTTAAGTCATACTGAAGTCCAATGCCATGTTTTCTACCATCTCATAGTGAAATAGAAAAGTATCTTTTTTGGGTTAACAAAATTCAAGAGCTATACCTATATAAGTATGCTAATTCTCCTGAAGATAAGTCCAGTTTTTCTGGAGGAAATGTATGGATTAGTACAATTGCAGAAGAATCAAATAATTAAAGTTTCATACATTCATTATCACATGTGGTTTATATATTTGCCTCATTTGCATCAATAATTATGTTTTTATACTTATTCATCAATATTGATAAAACAACTAATACCAATGATTCATCTGTAGTTTTTACTGATGCCTCACCTTGGCACACTTTGCTTACATAATGAATTCCCCTGAGCCAACAAGAAAGACACATAAAGTAAGTCTAACTTCATTTGTATAGCATACATAGACAGGGACATTCCTTATTTTCTATTGCTCAAACCAGCATTTTCAGGAAAATGTAACATTCTCTAAAGCTTAAGGGAAGTATTAATTAGATTTTATGAATATATAAGTTTTTTAAATATTTAAAATGTTTTCATAAATTCAAAGAATAATGCTTTAAAAAGTGTTTGTGTATTACATGGAAAGGAGAAAATGGAAGACTGCTTTATTAGTCAATCCAGGTATAACAATGTTTATAAATGGATCTTGCATGAGAGAGGAAAAGCAGGAATTCATTTTGATATAATACAATGTTCTAACTATTTTATAATCTCAGGAAATAAGGATATTGTGGGTCAAATATTACTAGTCTAGAATCAAGGAGAACTATAATTTCTAAAATCCATGACAATGTTAAATAACCACATGTTTTACAAGTACAAGAGAAACCAAATAAATTGATAAATCAGTTTTCCAGCTCTGAAATTATATGATTATTTAAGGAAGCTAGATGGTAGAATGTGAGATAAAATTATTGAGAAAAACCAAGGAGTAGGTTTGTTACTTTTACATTTAATACACATTATTCCACCTTACTTAAGTGTTTTAAAAGATGATTTGCACATATGATTTTGGGCTTACAACCCTTCTAATAGCAAAAGTTGTATAGTTGTTTACTACTGAGAAGACTATAAATGGAATCAAAGCAGAAACACAGCAGTAACTTTTAGTTTGTTTATTTTTCTAAACAAGTTTATATGTTATGCAGTGTTAAAAATAGCATTTTTTGAAAGGCATTTGCTATTTGAAATACCTGTTTCCCCATAAGTGTTATTTTGACCATATATTTGTTTCTTTGCTGTAGCAATATTGTTTAAAATAGAAAAAAAACTACAAAACAAAAATACCAAATTGTGTATTATATGAATTAAAATGTTTTTAGGCAATTATTTGTTTTAGCAACAGAAGTTTTCCTTTATTGTTCTTCTTATCTTTTTGTTAAAATAGGAAAAAAGAAGTGGATCAGGGACGGTGATAGCATCAATCAATATGTAAGCAATACTAGGAGACAATGCCAGCAAAGCATTCCCATGAATAGACATGCATTATTTTTCTAAAGTGAGATGGTTTACTATAGTGACTAGTTGTTTAACCTCATTTCCTAACCTATGTAAGGCTGAGTTTCTCAAAGTATAACATTTCAAGATAGAACTAAATAATATCTGTAAATTTTAAACTCTATATTTAGATTATGCTACAATCCAGGTTGATTTTTCATAATATTGAGAAAAGAAAAAGATAATTAAAATATTTTCAAATGTTTTGCCAAAGGAGCTCAATGTTTTTTAAAGTAACTGAATGATTCGTTTTGAAGAAATATTAGAAGAAGTGGCTTCTGTTTAAATCTTAGCATCATAATTTTTCATTCCTGGCCTATAATAATATATTTTTAATGAAGAAAGACTGATATTTAACTTCTTACAATACTTGTTACTTGAATGAAAGGTAGACTGGAAACCACAGAGGATTGCTAATGTGGAACTGTGGTTAAAATTTTATAAATTTTTCCATTCATTTTGTGTATTTAAAAAATATTATGACCTATCTCCAACAGCTTCAACTTTTTAACATTCTACAATAGGAACATACAGGGGGAAGATAAAGATCAGCAATGAGAAACCACACAGTACCCACAGAATTCATTCTTCTAGGGCTATCAGATGACCCAGAGTTTCAGATTGTGATTTTTCTCTTTTTAATTATTATGTATATATTAAGTATCACTGGAAACTTGACCATCATCATGCTCACCTTGGTGGACTCCCATCTACAGACTCCTATGTACTTCTTCCTCAGGAACTTTTCTCTATTAGAAATAACCTTTACCACTGTCTGTATCCCTAGATTTCTGGCCACCATTATCACCAGAGACAAAACTATTTCATACAATAGCTGTATAGCTCAGTTGTTTTTCTTCATTTTCATGGGTATAACTGAATTTTACCTTCTAACAGCCATGTCCTATGATCATTATGTAGCCATCTGTAAGCCCCTGCATTATATGGCCATCATGAGCAAGAGAGTCTGCATGTTGCTTGTCTTTTGTGTTTGGTTGGCAGGGTTCTTAAATAACTTCCCACCAGTTATTCTTTCTCTCCAGTTAGATTACTGTGGCTCCAATGTCATTGATCACTTTACTTGTGACTATTTCCCCCTGTTGCAATTATCCTGTTCAGACACATGGCTTCTAGAAGTGATTGGCTTTTACTCTGCAATGGTAATTCTGCTTTTCACTTTGGCATTAATCATTCTATCGTACATTTTCATCATTAGGACAATTTTGAAACTTCCTTCTGCTAATCAGCGAAAAAAAAGCTGTTTTCTACATGTTCCTCTCACATGATTGTCATTTCCATTTCCTATGGAAGCTGCATATTCATGTATGCTAATCCTTCTGCAAAGGAAAAAGCATCATTGACCAAAGGAGTAGCTATTCTCAATACCTCTGTTGCTCCTATGATGAATCCATTTATATGCACCCTGAGGAACCAGCAAGTGAAGCAGGCCTTTAAGGACACCATCCAAAAGGCTATGTTTTCCTCTGGTAAATGAAAGTGTTAATAAGGTTTAAAAAATCAAGTTACAGTAAATGCTTTCCATTATGTATATCCTCTCAATACTCTCTTTCCTTTGTTATAGTTACACATGCATTTTTAAATTTCCACCTCATTGTATTCGACAAATTTGATAAAGCTGAATATTGCTTCACATTTTTCTGAAAATTAAAGCATTTTATTCATGTGTATTTGGATGAAGTAGAAAATCTGAGTGAATGAATATGATTTTGAATGGGAGTGGCTAGCTTTGGAGGAGACTACACATTTACTCTGATGATGTAAGTGTCAGGATGGAGGGGGACTTGGGAACTATCATTCTTACCAGGTATTAGATGTAAATGTTCTTAGGAAATGTGATTCTACTTGGCATTTCTGTTAAATCAAAATATTCACAATCACCAAGAGTTTGAGAATAAAATGTAAATATCCACATAAATATTTTAAAATACTAGAAACTCATATGTATACAGCATTTTATATTAATCATAAGTATGGTAATAATGAGGAGAAGTAATAGGAGGTGAGCAGAAGATGAACTAAAGTTTTTTAGCAATTACTATATTGCAGGCCTATTCTAATTGTTTTCTATGTATTGGCTCATTTAATTCTGCCAACAACTTTATGAGGTACCTACTATTATTATTTTCTCTTCTTGTTCAGAGGTATTTTTAGGTAGATTAAATAACTCCAAAATTAATAACAAAAACCATAGAACAGAAAATAAAAATAATATCAGGTAAATGCATAAATTATTGTAATCTGGTGAGAGATCAACTTGTATAGAAGTGAGTTTTAATCTGAAGGTCTAAAAATAACTTTGGAGTTTCTGGACTAGAAGTAGAGAAGTGAAATGAAATCTGCTGTGGTAATGTCCTAAAATTCTACTTTGTACTACACAAATCATAAGCAATAGCATTAGACAAAACCCCACAGAGAATATTATACACTGACTTCCATTTGTAATAACTAATAGTTCATCTTTTTTTTTTTTTTTGAGACCGAGTTTCGCTCTTGTGACCCAGACTGGAGTGCAATGGTGCGATCTCGGCTCACCGCAATCTCCGCCTCCTGGATTCAGGCAATTCTCCTGCCTCAGCCTCCCGAGCAGCTGGGATGACAGGCACGCACCACCGTGCCCAGCTAATTTTTTGTAATTTTAGTAGAGACGGGGTTTCACCATGTTGACCAAGATGGTCTCAATCTGTTGACCTCGTGATCCACCAGCCTCGGCCTCCCAAAGTGCTGGGATTACAGGCTTGAGCCACTGCGCCCGGCCAATAGTTCATCTTAAACTGTTAAAGAACTTTCTAATGTACGATTAATTCATTCAGGTTATAATTAAGTATCTTATGACACACATTGCAGATATAGAGATGAAAAAAGGTGACTCTTACCCTAAGTTTTCTAAAATTCTAGTGAGAAAAACAACAGATAATTAAAATTTAATTTGATAAATGCAACAATTTGGATCTAAACTGCCTATAGGTCAAGTAATGTTACTATGATTGCAGAATGTCAGTTTTCCTGCCTTTTCTCTGAGCAGAATTATTTTCAATTTCACAATAATTGGTAAATATGGGTTCATTTTAACTCTAAAATCACAAGCATAGAAAAATCTTTGGCTGTCACCATATTTTTCACTTACTATCTTCCTTGATTACTTTGTGTGCTATAAAGAAAGTCATTGTTTCCTGATTTTTAAGTTACTAAGAATGAGATTTTGATGGTCTCCAAGCAGTGACAAAACTCTCCCTAGTAACTCTTTGTGGCTCTGATCAGTATCATTAATCATGAATACATCTAGGCAGCTTGACATGTGTACCTTGCCATATCTATTATGCTATAAGTCTATTTTAAAGAAGATATATATATATAAAACCATGCGCTAGATTTCTAGAAGATGCCAAACTGTTTCAAGCACGTTTATTTTGCATCCAGAAAACACTGAGGTTTATTTCTCACCTTAAATGCATGTGCAAACAAACAGAAAAACCATAACAATTAATACATATTGAATATTCTAAGATAATATCTGGTAAAAAGTAAGTTACTATGTATACACTATTTGTTTCTAAATCAATATCTGTATGTGAACATCGTTTTCTGTAAACAGAATAAGAATCTCTGAAATGTAAATTCTTCCTAATTCTTATATGATTATGAAAATTTATATATTATCCTAAAAATATTTTTATTTGTATTTTTTTTTAATTTTTTATTGGATTTTAGGTTTTGGGTTACATGAGCAGAGCATGCAAGACAGTTGCGTAGGAACACACATGGCAGTGTGCATTTCTTTCCTTCTCCCCTTCACCCACATTTGGCATTTCTCCCCAGGCTATCCCTCCCCACCTCCCCCTCCCACTGGCCCTCCCCATTTACCCCCAATAGACCCCAGTGTTTAGTACTCCCCTTTCTGTGTCGATGTGTTCTCATTTTTCATCACCCGCCTATGAGTGAGAATATGCGGTATTTCATTTTCTGTTCTTGTGTCAGTTTGCTGAGGATGACGTTCTCCAGATTCATCCATGTCCCTACAAACGACACAAACTCATCATTTCTGATTGCTGCATAATATTCCATGGTGTGTATGTGCCACATTTTTCCAATCCAGTCTATTATCAATGGGCATTTGGGTTGATTCCAGGTCTTTGCTATTGTAAACAGTGCTACAATGAACATTCGTGTACATGTGTCCTTATAGTAGAACGATTTATAGTCTTTTGGATATATATCCAGTAATGGGATTGCTGGGTCAAATGGAATTTCTATTTCTAAGGCCTTGAGGAATCGCCACACTGCCTTCCACAATGGTTAAACTAATTTACACTCCCAGCAACAGTGTAAAAGTGTTCCTTTTTCTCCACATCCTCTCCAGCATCTGTTGTCTCCAGATTTTTTAATGATCGCCATTCTAACTGGCGTGAGATGGTATCTCAATGTGGTTTTGATTTGCATCTCTCTGATGACCAGTGACGATGAGCATTTTTTCATATGATTGTTGGCCTTATATATGTCTTCTTTCGTAAAGTGTCTGTTCATATCCTTTGACCACTTTTGAATGGGCTTGTTTGTTTTATTCCTGTAAATACGTTTGAGTTCTTTGTAAATTCTGGATATCAGCCCTTTGTCAGATGGGTAAACTGCAAAAATTTTTTCCCATTCTGTTGGTTGCCGATCCACTCTAGTGACTGTTTCTTTTGCCATGCAGAAGCTGTGGAGTTTGATTAGGTCCCATTTGTCTATTTTGGCTTTTGTTGCCAATGCTTTTGGTGTTTTGTTCATGAAGTCCTTGACTACTCCTATGTCCTGGATAGTTTTGCCTAGATTTCCTTCTAGGGTTTTTATAGTGTCAGCTCTTATGTTTAAGTCTTTAATCCATCTGGAGTTAATCTTAGTGTAAGGTGTCAGGAAGGGGTCCAGTTTCTGCTTTCTGCACTTGGCTAGCCAGTTTTCCCAACACCATTTGTTAAACAGGGAATCCTTCCCCCTTGCTTGTTTTTGTCAGGTTTATCAAAGATTGTATAGTTGTAGATATGTTGTGTTGCCTCCAGTGCCTCTGTTTTGTTCCATTGGTCTGTATCTCTGTTTTGGTACCAGTACCATGCTGTTTTGATTACTGTAGCCTTGTAGTATAGTTTGAAATCTGGTAGTGTGATGCCCCCCGCTGTGTTCTTTTTGCTTAGAATTGACTTGGCTATGCGGGCTCTCTTTTGGTTCCATATGAAGTTCATGGTGGTTTTTTCCAGTTCTGTGAAGAAAGTCAATGGTAGCTTGATGGGGATAGCATTGATTCTGTAAATTACATTGGGCAGTATAGCCATTTTCACGATGTTAATTCTTCCTAACCATGAACATGGAACGTTTCTCCATCTGTTTGTGTCCTCTCTGATTTCGTTGAGCAGTGGTTTGTAGTTCTCCTTGAAGAGGTCCCTTACGTTCCTTGTGAGTTGTATTCCTAGGTATTTTATTCTTTTTGTAGCAATTGTGAATGGCAGTTCGTTCTTGATTTGGCTCTCTTTAAGTCTGTTATTGGTGTAGACGAATGCTTATGATTTTTGCACATTGATTTTATATCCTGAGACTTTGCTGAAGTTGCTTATCAGTTGCAGGAGTTTTTGGGCTGAGGCGATGGGGTCTTCTAGGTATACTATCATGTCGTCTGCAAATAGAGACAATTTGGCTTCCTCCTTTCCTATTTGAATACCCTTTATTTCTTTTTCTTGCCTGATTGCTATGGCTAGAACTTCCAGAACTATACTGAATAGGAGTGGTGACAGAGGGCATCCTTGTCTAGTGCCAGATTTCGAAGGGAATGCTTCCAGTTTTTGCCCACTCAGTATGATATTGCCTGTTGGTTTGTCACAAATAGCTTTTATTACTTTGAGATACGTTCCATCGATACCGAGTTTATTGAGGGTTTTTAGCATAAAGGGCTGTTGAATTTTGTCAAATGCCTTCTCTGCATCAATTGAGATAATCATGTGGTTTTTGGTTTTGGTTCTGTTTATGTGGTGAATTACGTTTATAGACTTGCATATGTTGAACCAGCCTTGCATCCCCGGATGAATCCTACTTGATCATGGTGAATAAGTTTTTTTCTTTGCTGTTGCAGTCAGCTTGCCAATATTTTGTTGAAGATTTTGGCATCTATGTTCATCATGGATATTGGCCTGAAGTTTTCTTTTCTTGTTGGGTCTCTGCCGGGTTTTGGTATCAGAATGATGTTGGTCTCATAAAATGATTTGGGAAGTATTCCCTCTTTTTGGATTGTTTGAAATAGTTTTAGAAGGAATGGTACCAGCTCCTCTTTGTGTGTCTGGTAGAATTCGGCTGTGAACCCGTCTGGACCTGGGCTTTTTTTGTGTGGTAGGCTCTTAATTGCTGCCTCGACTTCTGACCTTGTTATTGGTCTATTCATAGTTTCAGCTTCCTCCTGGTTTAGGCTTGGGAGGACACAGGAGTCCAGGAATTTATCCATTTCTCCCAGGTTTACTAGTTTATGTACATAGAGTTGTTTGTAATATTCTCTGATGATGGTTTGAATTTCTGTGGAATCTGTGGTGATTTCCCCTTTATTATTTTTTATTGCATCTATTTGGTTGTTCTCTCTTTTCTTTTTAATCAATCTGGCTAGTGGTCTGTCTATTTTGTTGATCTTTTCAAGAAACCAGCTCTTGGATTTATTGATTTTTTGTAGGGATTTTCGTGTCTCAATCTCCTTCAGTTCAGCTCTGATCTTAGTTATTTCTTGTCTTCTGCTGGGTTTTGAGTTTTTTGAACTTGCTCCTCTAGCTCTTTCAATTTTGACGATAAGGTGTCAATTTTGGATCTCTCCATTCTCCTCATATGGGCACTTATTGCTATATACTTTCCTTTAGAGACTGCTTTAAATGTGTCCCAGAGGTTCTGGCATGTTGTGTCTCCGTTCTCATTGGTTTCGAAGAACTTCTTTATTTCTGACTTCATTTCATTGTTTACCCAGTCAACATTCAAGAGCCAGTTGTTCAGTTTCCATGAAGCTGTGCGGTTCTGGGTCGGTTTCTGTATTCTGAGTTCTAACTTGATTGCACTATGGTCTGAGAGGCTGTTTGTTATGATTTCAGTTGTTTTGCATTTGTTGAGCAGTGCTTTACTTCCAATTATGTGGTTAATTTTTGAGTAGGTGTGATGTGGTGCTGAGAAGAATGTATATTCTGTGGATTTGGGGTGGAGAATTCTGTAAATGTCTATCAGGTTTGCTTGCTCCAGGTCTGAGTTCAAGCCCTGGATATCCTTGTTGATTTTCTGTCTGGTTGATCTGTCTAGTATTGACAGTGGAGTGTTAAAATCTCCCACTATTATTGTGTGGGAGTCTAAGTCTCTTTGTAAGTCATTAAGAACTTTCCTTATGTATCTGGGTGCTCCTGCATTGGGCCCATATATGTTTAGGATCGTTAGCTCTTCTTGTTGTATCAATCCTTTTACCATTATGTAATGGCCTTCTTTGTCTCTTTTGATCTTTGTTGCTTTAAAGTCTATTTTATCAGAGATGAGAATTGCAACTCCTGCTTTTTTTTGCTCTCCATTTGCTTGGTAAATCTTCCTCCATCCCTTTATTTTGAGCCTTTGTGTATCCTTGCATGTGAGATGGGTTTCCTGGATACAGCACACTGATGGGTTTTGGCTTTTTATCCAATTTGCCAGTCTGTGTCTTTTGATTGGTGCATTTAGTCCATTTACATTTAAGGTTAATATTTTTATGTGTGAATTTGATACTGCCATTTTGATGCTAAGTGGCTGTTTTGCCTGTTAGTTGTTGTAGATTCTTCATTATGTTGATGCTCTTTAGCATTTAGTGTGATTTTGGAATGGCTGGTACTGGTTGTTCCTTTCTATGTGTAGTGCCTCTTTCAGGAGCTCTTGTAAAGCAGGCCTGGTGGTGACAAAGTCTCTGAGTACTTGCTTGTTCGCAAAGGATTTTATTTTTCCTTCACTTCTGAAGCTCAGTTTGGCTGGATATGAAATTCTGGGTTGAAAGTTTTTTTCTTTAAGAATGTTGAATATTGGCTCCCACTCTCTTCTGGCTTGTAGTGTTTCTGCCGAGAGATCTGCTGTGAGTCTGATGGGCTTCCCTTTGTGGGTAACTCGACCTTTCTCTCTGGCTGCCCTTAGTATTTTCTACTTTATTTCAACCTTGTTGAATCTGACGATTATGTGCCTTGGGGCTGCTCTTCTTGCGGAATATCTTTGTGGTGTTCTCTGTATTTCCTGCATTTGAGTGTTGGCCTGTCTTGCTAGGTGGGGTAAGTTTTCCTGGATGATGTCCTGAAGAGTATTTTCCAGCTTGGATTCATTCTCTTCATCCCCTTCTGGTACACCTTTCAAACGTAGGTTAGGTCTTTTCACATAGTCCCACATTTTTTGGAGACTTTGTTCATTCCTTTTTGCTCTTTTTTCTCTGATCTTGGTTTCTCGTTTAATTTCATTGAGTTGGCCTTCGACTTCAGATACTCTTTCTTCTGCTTGGTCAATTCGGCTATTGAAACTTGTGCATGCTTCGTGAAGTTCTCGTATTGTGTTTTTCAGCTCCTTTAATTCATTCATATTCCTCTCTAAGTTATCCATTCTTGTTATCATTTCCTCATATCTTTTTTAAGTTTCTTAGTTTCTTTGCATTGATTTAATACATGTTCTTTTAGCTCACAAAAGTTTCTCATTATCCACCTTCTGAAGTCTAATTCCGTCATTTCGTCACAGTCATTCTCCATCCAGCTTTGTTCCCTTGCTGGTGAGGAGTTTTGGTTCTTTCTAGGAGGCGAGGTGTTCTGGTTTCGGGTCTAAAAATATTTTTAAAGCAACTAGATTGCAAGTATGTGCTAGCCGTTTGGGTTAATAGAATAATACTATCTTCACCTGATGGGATTTCAGATGACAGTTCAAGTTGGATATTTACATATAGAAAAATATTTTTCAAAAAAACATATACTATGTGCTATATCAAAGTAAAAGATGGGGTTGCTCACAACACCTGCATTATCCAAGAAAGACTTCCAGTAAACATAAGAAATATAATTATATGGATACTCTGGGCAAAAGGAATCATGACTGCAAATAACATAGAGTTGTAAAAGTGAAGGAAGAAGTGTATGGTGAATTATGATGAAATAGAAAGCAACGAATAGCAATTAATTCCTCTTGTATGCTTTTTACGAAAGAGCTAATTTCATTAGTCTAAATTATTATGTAAAGTGACATAATGCTATAAAACAATTGCCCAATTATGTCATGAGAATATCATGTTCTAAACTCTATTAAATTCTTTATCTCTCTATGATTTTAACAGTCACTTTAAGCAGATTTGTTTTTCTCCTCCTTCTAAAGAATGAAGCTTGAAGAGTCATAAGAAATAAGTAATCACCTATGGCCAATACATGTCAGAACCGTGATTCGAAATAGAGCTATATACCAGCAAATAAGACACTGTAGCAACTCCTGGCAGAGGGTGAAAACCTTGCAAAATAAAAATATCCAAGGGAGTCTTAGAATTTCGGAGTAAGTACTATGATATCATTTATTCCTTGATAAAAGTACTAAGTGAGCCATCAAAAATGCCAAACTTGGCTTATGGGGATTTCTTTCCAAGTTATCATACACTGAAAATTAAACATTCAAGAAGGAATTACTTTTTTGGAATTAAACTTACATCTCTTGGACAACAAAGAAAACAATTTGGCCAAGGACACTCAGAGTATATCTGCATGACAACTGTGGTGTACTTTCTGTGTATCCTATTTTCTTTAGTGTTTTATGAGCAAGACACTATTATTTTTTGGTTGAACACCGAATTACCCACACCACCAACATCAACCATAGCTTTAGAATATGTGGTTGATAATTTATTATCTCACTCATAGACATTACTTAGTCATTCTCCATCCAACTGACTTAGGTCACAGTAAGCTTTTGTATCCTCAAATAATTAAAGGATTATGTTTATTATGTCCTACATCTCTTTCTGATGTTAGGTCTCTTGTGCTAAATTTCCAAAGCTCAAGTTGCTTTTTTTTTTGCCCCTTTTATAATTGGATTTTTATTGGTATATTTCATGGTCACATATGATCACATAAGCATCCTGGAATGGAGAAGTGGGCCTATCCATATGATAGCAATTTTCACAATATACTAGAACTTTATTTTCCTTGGCAATCTCTACTAATAACTCATAAATATTCTTTAAGCAAAGGGAACATTTTGGTCATTATTGCCTACTAAAGGGTTTATTGTAGTGTAGCAATTCAGTAAAATGTTTGTTAAATTAATCAACAAATGGATGGAAGTCTCAAAATATCTACTTTCTATTTAGACTATCAATGTGTTTTGCCGTTAAATTATCATTGCTCTGCTCTGACATCTTTTTGGAACAAGTTTTTACATCAGGGCTTTCTAGGACTTCTTGCTTTTCAGAACTGTGGATACAAATCACTATATCCCATCAACAATGCTGGCCACCTCTTAAACTCGTTATTCACCTAATTGAAACTCTCACTGATTTTAGGTCTATTTCCCAGGATCTCCAATGTGGACACATCTGGGGCAAATGCTGTCTCTTACTCATTAAGCTACTAGATAGACTTCTGTGATCAGATATCCATGGCTATCACACTTTTGGAGTTTTCTTAACTTTAATGTTTTCATATACACCACAGTGAAATAGTACTGTAATACTCAACAATATTATTAACTTAGAGAGGTTCTGTATCACTCCTTGATAACAATGACTTCTATGAGGTGGAGTTATTCAAGTATGAGTAGCAGCTTCTGTACTCCCTCACTCACTCTTTATAATCTCAGAACTCACAGTCTATTTGTGTGACCTTGAGAAAATTAGGGAAGCTCTCAATGACTCAATTTCTTTATATGAAAATTAGGAGAATAAAAGTAATCTTCTCAGAGTAGTCATGAATATTTATTAAAACAACACTTAAAAATGCTTACAAACATATCTAATACCTTCCAAACACTTAATAAAGTGTGACTATTACTATTATTATAACGCTAATTTTAGTTTAATAACATACAATCATGCACATACAATTCATTCAAAAATAATTCAGCTTTATGCAGCATGAGAACGTCAATAGGACAACTGCCTTGTACAGTATATTATGTGGAATTCCCTTAATCACAACGAAAGCATCCCAATTTTCTCATCTGTAAACTGAGTATTACAGTAAATTTTAGTTAATTTATTGATATAAATTATTTAAATTTCTCTTCTGTATATTATTACTCTAAAAATGTTATATATTTGCTTATTTGGCATCTTTCAAATACCGTCAAATATGCCTATCTATGTGCAGAGACTGTAAGCACCACATTTTCAGTTGCAATGTGATTTGGTTCTACCAATCCAACACATTTATAAAAGAACATTTAACTCAGTTAGTCATCTATATTGCTGATGCAGGTGACCCTAAAGCTTGCAGCAATGGTGCTAAATTCCTGAGGAGCCACTCTCATGGAGGCTCATGACTTATGCATTAAAGAGCTTAGAGAAAAAAAATGTAACTTCAATGTTTCAATTATCTCATAACTGTAGAGATGACATAGCCAATATTAAATCCTGATCCTAAGTCTCCTTAATTATAAAGTTGATTTAATTCACAATGTCTACACCTATGTAAATGTAAGCATATTGACTGGGAAAAAATTGGGATTGAGAATTGGAATAAAAGACTAGTTTCAGAAGATTTTGAGTACCTGAATTTCAAAGCACCACCAGTTTCCCTTGTCAATACAAGGATCCATATTTCTCTGCCTCATGAAGCTGGCTACACATTGTTTAGAAACCCTGTAGTTACCTGACATGTAGGTGTTAGTTTTAAAGTCATCCTTAGGTCTGTATTCACCATTCTTAGACTATCTCCAGACTCATAACATGTATCAGAGTCAGATATAAGAGAGCTGATAAGCCATACAAACTCAGAAGGGAAAGTCTTACAAATTAAAGTTTTACACAGTTTTGCTAGTTTACCTTAACATAAATATAGCTAATTATATTGAGATGAATACTTCATGAGACATGTTTAAGGAAGAAGAAATTTTAAAGTGAGCCAAATTTATTCAAATGAGTATGTGTAGCAGAAATTCTGAATTTGTTATGCCACCTTAGTTGTGGAAGAGATTTTACTGGAATCACAAATGGTTAATAAACTGATGACTCGAAGATAACTTGTAACAAAATAAGTTGAAATACTAAAAATTTCTTAGTATAAAGTTGAGTTTTGAATTAATAGATTGATGATATAGGTATGTTGGAATTCATTCATTATGTTCAAGCTATTCGTTAACCTTCCAGTTATATACTTAAAACAAATAGAAGTATCTTTAAAAGGTATTTTTTTAAAAGCTGAGGAAAAGAAGAAATGAGGCTGATGATTAAAGTAGAAGGTGCTGCTATTGAAATACCTTAAATCTCAAGATGATAAAAGTCAAGCTACACTGCAACTCCCAGGAGCAAAGGTATCCTATTAATACAACCTCCAGAAGTACGTCAAAGGGTAAGAAAAATGATAATCCACCAAGATTTACTATTGTATGTTCAGAAGCTATGGAATAGATGAAAAGCAGTTAAATTTGTGATTTCATGAGATGAAAATTATTTTTTAAAAAAAGCATAGGGACAGCATGTTATAAGGCTGTTGGTAAGGTTACAGCCTTGTTGTAAGGCTGAAAATCAAGGAAATTTATGATTATGTTTACCTAAGGTTAGGAAAATGCCAAACTCTTTGCAGCTAGTGCTTATTGGCTTACATGTTTCAAAAAGTGATAAGGTGTAAAAATTGCAGGTGACCATTAAAAAGTTGGCAAAAGACATGAACAGACATTTTTCAAAACAAGACATACATGAGGCCAACAAGCATATGAATAAAAGTTTAGTATCAGTGATCATTAGAAAAATGCAAATCAAAACCACAATGAGATACTATCCCACACCAGTCAGAATGGGTATTATCAGAAAGTCAAAAAATAATAGATGCTGGCAAGGTTGTGGAGGAAAAGGAAACTTACACACTGTTGGTGTGAGTACCATTTAGTTCAATCATTGTAGAAAGTGATATAGGGATTTTTTTAAAGAGCTAAAAGCAGAGCTACCATTTGACTCAGCAAACCCATTCCTGGGTGTATACCCAGAGGGATATATATTGTTCTATTATGAAGATACATGCATGAAAATGTTCATTACAGTACTGTTCATGATGGCAAAGACACGAAATCAGACTAATGCCCATCAATGACAGAATGAATAAAGAAAATGTGGTACATACATCCCATGGAATACTATGCAGTCATAAAAAAGAATGATACCATGTCTTTTTGCAGGAACATGGATGGAGCTGAGGCTATTATACTTAGCCAAGTAACACAGGAACAGAAAACCAAATGTTGCTTGTTCTCACTTATAAGTGGAAGCTAAATGGTAAGAACTCATGAACACAAAGAAGAGAGCAACAGACACTGGTCTACTTGATGGGGGACAGTAAAGGAGGAAGGGGATCAGAAAGAAAACTATTGAGTATTGGGCTCAATACTTGGGTAAGGTAATAATATGTACAACAAATCCCCATGGTGTGTGTTTACCTATGTTACAAACCTTCACATGTACCCCCAAACCGAAAATAAAAGTTTAAAAAATAATAATAAAAACTGCAAGTGAGGCAGGTTCTACAGATGAGGAGGCTATGGAATATTTCTTTTAAATACTTACTATGTGTCATATAGGAAAAGGGTTATATAGAAGAGCAGGTTTTCAACCCTGAGGAGATTGGACTCTTTCATAAGGATGTTGATAAACTACCCTATATAACATAAATCAGAAATGACCTATATAACAATAAATGGTTTTGATTGATGAAAATGCTGTGACCAGAGGCTTGCAGAAATCTGACCCTCTGTTTCTTCTAGTAGCAAGAGTTCAGTGTTTATGGAGAATATTTCAGTGTTTGTGGAGAATATTTGTTGTAATCATGTTCCATATAATTACAAAAATGTGCATTCTCCATATGTGTACATATATGTATGTATACATAAATATATTGATACATAAATACATATATGTATGTATTCATGTGTATACATAGATTTCCCATCTCTGTCCACTGACAGGTCCTAAGAACACCTCAAAAAAAAAAAGTAGGTTGTAGGAGCAGCTCAGGACTGAAGCTGCCAGTGAAAGCATAGAGGGTGAGTGGACGCCGCATTTCCAGATGGATCTTCATTGCCCACAGACCAGGAGATCCCTAGGTGGAGGAGCTCCATGGGTTGCTAGCACAGCTGTTTTGGCCAGCACTGCTGTTTCGGCTGGAGTGGCTGTTTCGGCCAGCGATGCAGCACAGCAGCACTCCATACAAAATACGCTGGTCTGGTTGCCCTGTTAAACTGGCAATTGGAGATCTGGGAAGGTAGATTAGCCCATTTATCTGTTTAAACAGGACTGAAACATAAAACATAAAGCCAGGCCAGGAGATTCCCGGGGAAGCCACGCTGTTTCAGTTGGCACAGTGAGTCGCTGCACAGGAAATCACACAGATCCCAGTGCCCTTTAAGCAGGCAACTGGAACACCTGGGAGAGAGTCAACCATTCAACTTAAAAGAAAAGGGGCTCTGACTCAGGGAGCAAGGTGATCAGGCTCACCAGGTCCCATGCCCACAAAAACAAGCAGCAATTGGAAATGTTCAGGGCTGAGATATTCACAGCAAGCACAGCTAAACCCGAGACAGCCCAGCTCTGAGGGGGAGGGGCGTCTGCCATTACCGATGCACTTCACCCCTGTGGAGGTAGTCTGCCATTGCTGACGCAGCCTGCCATTCCCAAGGCAACCAGCCATAATGAAGAGAGTCCGCCATTAAAGAGGTGGGCCAACATCACCAAGGCAGTTCTAACCACACCCATATAAGCAGGACTACAGGGAAATACACATGGCAGCAGGGTAGAGCTAGCAGCAGGGCAGAACCCACAGCAGCAAAGCAAAGCCTCTGCAGGCAGTGACTACGATGCCTCCTTGCTGGGCAGGACAGCCCTGAAAAGAAAAAAAGAAAAGAAAAAGGCAACAACCAGTACTAGTTACTTCAAAAACATACTAAATGCTAAAGAGCATAAACAAAATGAAGAATCTGCATCAACTAATAAGCAAAACAGCCAGTTAGCATCAAAATGGCAGTATCAAATTCACACATAACAATATTAACCCTAAATGTAAATGGGCTAAATGCACCAATCAAAAGACACAGACTGGCTAACTGGATAAAAAGCCAAAACCCATCAGTGTGCTGTATCCAAGAAACCCATCTCACATGCAAGGATACACAAAGGCTCAAAATAAAGGGATGGAGAAAGATTTACCAAGAAAACGGGGAGAGCAAAAAAAAGCAGGAGTTGCAATTCTCATCTCTGATAAAATAGACTTTAAAGCAACAAAGATCAAAAGAGACAAAGAAGGACATTACATAATGGTAAAAGGATCAATACAACAAGAAGAGCTAACGATCCTAAATATATATGCACCCAATACAGAAGCACCCAGATACATAAGGCAGTTCTTAATGACCTACAAAGAGACTTAGACTCCCACACAATAATACTGGGAGGCTTTAACACTCCACTGTCAATATTAGACAGATCAACCAGAAAGAAAATCAACAAGGATATCCAGGACTTGAATTCAGACCAGGAACAAGCAAACCTGATAAACATTTAAAGAACTCTCTGCCCCAAATCCACAGGATATACAGCCTTCTCAGCACCACATCACACCTACTCTAAAATTGACCACATAATTGGAAGTAAAGCACTCCTCAGCAAATGCAAAACAACTGAAATCATAACAAGCAGTCTCTCAGACCACAGTACAATCAAGTTAGATCTCAGAATTCATAAACAAACTCAAAACCGCACAGCTTCATGGAAACTGAACAGTTGGCCCTTGAATGCTGACTGGATAAACAATGAAATGAAGGCAGAAATAAAGAAGTTTTTTTAAACCAACGAGAATGAAGACACAACCCAGAATCTCTGGGACACATTTAAAGTAGTCTCTAGAGGAAAATATATAGCAATAAGTACCCACATGAGAAGAGTGGAGAGATCCAAAATTGACACCCTATCATCAAAATAGAAAGAGCTAGAGGAGCAAGATCAAAAAAACTCACAACCTAGCAGAAGAGAAGAAATAATTAAGATCAGAGCAGAACTGAAGGAGATAGAGACACGAAAAACCCTTCAAAAAATCAATAAATTCAAAAGCTGGTTTTTTGAAAAGATCAACAAAATAGACAGACCACTAGCCAGATTAATAAAAAAGAAAAGAGAGAATAACCAAATAGATGCAATAAAAAACGATAAAGGGGAAATCACCACAGATTCCACAGAAATTTAAACCATCATCAGAGAATATTACAAACAACTCTACACACATAAACCAGTAAACCTGGGAGAAATGGATAAATTCCTGGACACTTGTGTCCTCCCAAACCTAAACCAGGAAGAAGTCGAAACTATGAATAGACCAATAACAAGATCTGAAGTTGAGGCAGCAATTAAGAACCTACCACACAAAAAAAGCCCAGGTCCAGATGGGTTCACAGCCGAATTCTACCAGACACACAAAGAGGAACTGTTACCATTCCTTCTGAAACTATTCCAAATAATCCAAAAAGAGGGAATTTTTCCCAAATCATTTTATGAGACCAACATCATCCTGATACCAAAACCCAAAATAGACAAATGGGACCTAATCAAACTCCACAGACTCTGTATGGCAAAAGAAACAGTCATTAGAGTGAATCGGCAACCAACAGAATGGGCAAAAGTTTTTGCAGTTTACCCATCTGACAAAGGGCTGATATCCAGAATTTACAAAGAACTTAAACAGATTTACAAGAAAAAATCAAACAAGCCCATTCAAAAATGGGCAAAGGATATGAACAGACACTTTACAAAAGAAGACATACATGAGGTCAACAAACATATGAAAAAATGCTCATCATCACTGGCCATTAGAGAAATGCAAATCAAAACCATATTGAGATAACATCTCACACCAGTTAGAATGGCGATCATTAAAAAATATTGGACAGCAGATGCTGGAGAGGATGTGGAGAAATAGGAACACTTCTACACTGTTGGTGGGAGTGTAAATTAGTTCAACCATTGTGGAAGACAGTGTGGCAAATCCTCAAGGACCTAGATATAGAAATTCCATTTGACCCAGCAATCCCATTACTGGGGATATATCCAAAGGACTATAAATCGTTCTACTATAAGGACACATGCACAAGAATATTTATTGCAGCACTGTTTACAATAGCAAAGACCTGGAACCAACCCAAATGCCCATTGATGATAGACTGGATTGGGAAAATGTGGCACATATACACCATGGAATATTATGCAGCAATCAAAAACGATGAGTTCATGTCCTTTGTAAGGACATGGATGAATCTGGAGAACATCATTCTCAGCAAAGTGACACAGGAACAGAAAATGAAATACCGCATGTTCTCACTCATAGGTGGGTGATGAGAAATGAGAACACATTGACACAGGGAAGGGAGCACTACACACTGGGGTCTATTGGGGGGACTAGGAGAGGGACAGCAGGAGGGGGAGCTGGGGAGGGATAGCCTGGGGAGAAATGCCAAATGTGGGTGAAGGGGAGAAAGGTAGCAAAACACACTGCCATGTGTGTACGTATGCAACTATCTTGCATGTTCTGCACATGTACCCCAAAACCTAAAATTCAATAAAAAAAAGGTAGAGGCAGAATGAAAGGACTTGAGAGCCAACCTGAAAGAGCAGCCAATGCTCTTTCAAACTGGAGAATTAGCAAAATTAAATAAATCATATAACAAACTAAAAAATTAATATTTATTAATACATAGTTATAAATAAATGATTGAATAATTGAACAGTGGAAAGGGAATAATTCTTTCTCATCAAAAAAATACTAATTAATAGATACAAAAGAAATGAGGGAAATACAAAAACATCATATAAAAACACAGTAATAATTGCTTCAGGCAAAATTATTGTAGCATGTTAAAATTCGTGGGTGGAAGCTTAAAAAGAGAGTAGATATTTGCATACTACCAAAATATTTGCCTCAAAGACTTAGAAACATCTACAGATTGAAAAAAAACTAAGAAACATGGTATTTAAATGTAATACAGATTTGGGATTGATCCACAGATATATAAAGACAGTCATAGAAAAAATGATGAAATCCAAATAAAGTCTGTGGTTCAGCTAGTAGCATTATTTCAAAGTTAATTTCTTAGTTTGATAATTATACTATGGTTACATAAGATTTTTTATTTAGTGGAAGTTGAACAAAACGTTTACAGGAACTCACTGTACTATTTTTTGCAATTCTGATCTATGTTTAAAACTATTTCAAAATAAAAGTTTTAAACAAAACCTGATAATTAATTTTATCTACCTAAATGCAATAAATCATCCTGGTAACCACGAATGACTTCACAAAATGATGCACTCTATGGCTATATCATTTCCCTCTTATTCAGATAGGTCCATTGACTGCTTGTATATGAAAAATGATTTAACTTACACAGACATCATGATCACTTGATTTCTGATCAGCTCATAGTTTTAACACAGCATTGCAGTGGCATCATTCAGTAATACTCACCTTACAGAAACCAAGAGCAATTTTACATAATAGGGTCTAGAATAATACTTCCTTTGTAGGAATAACAATAAAACTGTCACATAAACAGACCTTGCAGAATCAATTTTACAAGTCAAGCTGAGCCAAGATTTCAAACTACAGATTTTAGTCACTAAAGTAGTCTGCCTTTTTATGTTATAATTACTTTTCAATAAGTATAAACACAGAGAAACCAAACTATAGAATAAAATTGTAAATATACAATATAACTCTTTAACTTTTCCATATTCATAAATATGTATATATATCATAGTTTTTAAATTTCTTTGTAAATATTTTATTGCATAAGAAAATCCTCTATAAATTCTGAGCATTTATCTCCTTAAAACTCTGTGGACGTTGGGCATGGTAGCATACACCTCTAATCCCAGCACTTTGGGAGGCCAAGGCAGGTGGATCACCTGAGGCCAGGCATTTGAGACCAGCCTGACCAATATGGTGAAACCCTGTCTCTACTAAAAATACAAAAATTAGCTGGGTGTTGTGGCAGGTGCCTGTAATCCCAGCTACTTGGGGAGCTGAAACAGGAGAATTGCTTGAACCTGGGAGGTGGAGGTTGCAGTGAGCTAAAATTGCTCCACTGCTCCACTGCACTCCAACCCAGGTAACAGAGTGCTTCATCTCAAAAAAAAAAAACTATGGATTTTTAGATTATTTTATCACAAATATAAACATAGATAAAAATATCATATTACATTTCTTGGAAATTTTCTATTTCTGCCCAGATACTTAACTTATTTTATGTCCTTAAAAATAGAGGTATAGTCCCAAGCAGCACCCAAGAGCGGCTGTGAAGAGGTGCCTGAGGACCTGGCTACACTGGAGCAGCTGAGAGATGACAGAAGCTGAGATTCACGCTCTCAGGGGGGTAAAAGATGTGGAGCCCCTATTCTGTGCTAGAACGGGGAAATTCCCAAGTATAAAGGAGACGCGGGACACCAGGCAGAGGCTCTGCTTGGAGAAGCTGGCAGCCAGGGTGGCAGCGGCCAGCCCTACCCAGCGCTCCCCACAGGGCGTGCTTGTCCAGGTGCCCTGTTGAACTGGCAACCTGAGACTTGAGAGGGCTGAACTTGAGACTAAAGGGGACTTGGACAGTGGGCCAGCCCAGGGGATTGCAGAAACACAGGGTTAGGGGTAGCGCAGTGGGACAGACAAAACAGCGATTCCAAACGCTCACCTTGGATACGGTCCCTGAGCCTCTCCGTGGGGGAGGGGCGTCCACCATTACCGAGGCAACCCGCCCCGACTGAGATACACGCCCACTGCTGACGCAGCCTGCCGTTGCCGAGGCAACCCGCTACAACAGAGAGACTCCGCCACAGGGCATAGCCTGTGGTAGAGACTGCAGCAGAAGAGCAAGAGCCTGCAGCAACAGGGCAAACCTCACAACAGCAGGGCAGAGCCTTGGCAGTCAAAAAGTGACTAGACTGCCTCCTAGCTGGGCAGGACACCTCAATGGACATCCAAAAACAAAGCCCCGACCCCCGAGGCAGAGCATTTGAGAAATAAAGGGTTTCTTAATGACCTCTGTTGCAGCAGAATTAAACATAGAAGCCTAACAGCCCTGAATGAACAACAGAGCTCACAACTCAGCAATTGAGCTCCTATAAAGTACAGACTGTCTCTCAAGCAGCTCCCTGACCCTTCTATATCCAAAAGACTGACAATTGGCAGGCATCATCCTGGGACAAAGATAGTAAAAAAAAAAACTGGTAGCATCCCTCACTGTTCCGAAGCTGCTATAGGTGCACCCCAGACAAGCAGGGCCTGGAGTGGACCTCAGCAGTCGTACAGCAAAGGGGCTAGACTGGTAGAAGGAAAACCAGGTAACAGAAATACTTCATCATCAATAATCCAGGTGTCCACTAAGAGACCCAATCGAAAAGTCAGCAACTACGCAGACGACAAGTGGATAAATCCACAAAGATGGGAAGAAACCAGCGCAAAAAGAAGGAAAACACCTGAAACGAGAACACCTCGCCTCCTAAAAAGGACCAAAACTCCTCACCAGCAAGGGAACAAAGCTGAACGGAGAATGACTGTGACAAACTGACGGAATTAGACTTCAGAAGGTGAATAATGAAAAACTTTTGTGAGATAAAAGAACATGTATTAAATCAATGCAAAGAAACTAAGAACATTGAAAAAAGATATGAAAAAAGATTTGAGGAAATGATAACAAGAATGGATAACTTAGAGAGGAATATGAATGAATTAAAGGAGCTGAAAAACACAATACAAGAACTTCGTGAAGCATGCACAAGTTTCAATAGCCGAATTGACCAAGCAGAAGAAAGAATATCTGAAGTCGAAGACCAACTCAATGAAATAAAACGAGAAACCAAGATCAGAGAAAAAAGCACAAAAAGGAATGAACAAATTCTCCAAGAAATGTGGGACTATGTGAAGAGACCTAACCTACGTTTGACAGGTGTACCAGAACGGGGCGAAGAGAATGAATCCAAGCTGGAAAATACTCTTCAAGACATCATCCAGGAAAATTTCCCCCACCTAGCAAGACAGGCCAACACTCAAATGCAGGAAATACAGAGAACACCACAAAGATATTCCGCAAGAAGAGCAACCCCAAGGCACATAATCGTCAGATTCAACAAGATTGAATTGAAGGAGAAGATACTAAGGGCAGCCAGAGAAACAGGTCGGGTCACCCACAAAGGGAAGCCCACCAGACGCACAGCAAATCTCTCGGCAGAAACACTACAAGCCAGAAAAAAGTGGGGGCCAATATTCAACATTCTTAAAGAAAAAAACTTTCAACCCAGAATTTCATATCCAGCCAAACTGAGCTACAGAAGTGAAGGAAAAATAAAATCCTTTGTGAACAAGCAAGTACTCAGAGATGTTGTCACCACCAGGCCTGCTTTACAAGAGCTCCTGAAGAGGCACTACACATAGAATGGAACAACCAGTACCAGCCATTCCAAAATCACACTAAATGCTACAGAGCTTCAACATAATGAAGAATCTACAACAACTAACGGGAAAAATGGCCACTTAGCATCAAAATGGCAGTATCAAATTCACACATAACAATATTAACCCTAAATGTAAATGGACTAAATGCACCAATCAAAAGACACAGACTGGCAAATTGGATAAAAGTTCAAAACCCATCAGTGTGCTGTATCCAGGAAACCCATCTCACATGCAAGGATACACAAAGGCTCAAAATAAAGGGATGGAGGAAGATTTACCAAGGAAATGGAGAGCAAAAAAAAGCAAGAGTTGCAATTCTCATCTCTGATAAAATTGACTTTAAAGCAACAAAGATCAAAAGAGACAAAGAAGGACATTACATAACGGTAAAAGGATCAATACAACAAGAAGAGCTAACGATCCTGAACATATATGGACCCAATGCAGGAGCACCCAGATACATAAGGCAAGTTCTTAATGACTTACAAAGAGACTTAGACTCCCACACAATAATAGTGGGAGACTTTAACACTCCACTGTCAATATTAGACAGATCAACCAGACAGAAAATCAACAAGGATATCCAGGGCTTGAACTCAGACCTGGAGCAAGCAAACCTGATAGACATTTACAGAACTCTCCACCCCAAATCCACAGAATATACATTCCTCTCAGCACCACATCACACCTATTCTAAAATTGACCACATAATTGGAAGTAAAGCACTCCTCAGCAAATGCAAAACAACTGAAATCATAACAAACAGCCTCTCAGACCATAGTGAAATCAAGATAGAACTCAGAATTCAGAAACCAACCCAGAACCGCACAGCTTCATGGAAACTGAACAACTGGCTCTTGAATGTTGGCTGGATAAACAATGAAATGAAGGCAGAAATAAAGAAGTTCTTCGAAACCAATGAAAACAAAGACACCACATGCCAGAATCTTTGGCACATATTTAAAGCAGTCTCTAGAGGAAAGTATATAGCAATAAGTGCCCACAAGAGGAGAATGGAGAGATCCAAAATTGACACCCTATCGCCAAAATTGAAAGAGCTAGAGGAGCAAGATCAAAAAAACTCAAAACCCAGCAGAAGACAAGAAATAACTAAGATCAGACTTGAACTGAAAGAGATTGAGACACAAAAAACCCTTCAAAAAATCGATAAATCCAAGAGCTGGTTTTTTTAAAAGAGCAACAAAATAGACAGACCACTAGCCAGATTGATTAAAAAGAAAAGAGAGAATAACCAAATAGATGCAATAAAAAATGATAAAGGGGAAACACCACAGACTCCACAGAAATTCAAACCATCATCAGAGAATATTACAAACAACTCTATGCACATAAACTAGTAAACCTGGGAGAAATGGATAAATTCCTGGACTCCTGTGTCCTCCCAAGCCTAAACCAGGAGGAAGCTGAAACTATGAATAGACCAATAACAAGGGCAGAAGTCGAGACAGCAATTAAGAACCTACCACACAAAAAAAGCCCAGGTCCAGACGGGTTCACAGCCGAATTCTACCAGACACACAAAGAGGAGCTGGTACCATTCCTTCTGAAACTATTCCAAATAATCCAAAAAGAGGGAATCCTTTCCAAATCATTTTATGAGACCAGCGATATCATCCTAATACCAAAACTCGACAGAGACCCAACAAGAAAAGAAAACTTCCGGCCAATATCCATGATGAACATAGATGCAAAAATCTTCAATAAAATACTGGCAAGCCGATTGCAACAGCAAATCAAAAAACTTATTCATCATGATCAAGTAGGATTCATCCCAAGGATGCAAGGCTGGTTCAACATACACAAGTCTATAAACGTAATTCACCACATAAACAGAACCAAAAACAAAAACCACAGGATTATCTCAATTGACGCAGAGAAGGCATTTGACAAAATTCAACAGCCCTTTATGCTAAAAACCCTCAATAAACTCGGTATCGATGGAACGTATCTCAAAGTAATAAAAGCTATTTATGACAAACCAACAGCCAATATCATACTGAATGGGCAAAACTGGAAGCATTCCCTTTGAAATCTGGCACTAGACAAGAATGCCCTCTCTCACCACTCCTATTCAATATAGTACTGGAAGTTCTAGCCATAGCAATCAGGCAAGAAAAAGAAATAAAGTGTATTCAAATAGGAAAGGTGGAAGCCAAATTGTCTCTATTTGCAGACGACATGATAGTATACCTAGAAGACCCCATCGCCTCAGCTCAAAAAGTCCTGAAACTGATAAGCAACTTCAGCAAAGTCTCAAGATATTAAATCAATGCGCAAAAATCATAGGCATTCGTCTACACCAATAACAGACTTAAAGAAAGCCAAATCAAGAACGAACTGCCATTCACAATTGCTACAAAAAGAATAAAATACCTTGGAATACAACTCACAAGGAACGTAAGGGACCTCTTCAAGGAGAACTACAAACCACTGCTCAACAAAATCAGAGAAGACACAAACAGATGGAGAAACGTTCCATGTTCATGGTTAGGAAGAATTAATATCGTGAAAATGGCTATACTGCTTAAAGTAATTTACAGAATCAACACTATTCCCATCAAGCTACCATTGACTTTCTTCACAGAACTGGAAAAAACCACCATGAACTTCATATGAAACCAAAAGAGAGCCCACATAGCCAAATCAATTCTAAGCAAAAAGAACACAGCGGGGGGCATCACACTACCGGATTTCAAACTATACTACAAGGCTACAGTAATCAAAACAGCATGGTACTGGTACCAAAACAGAGTTATAGACCAATGGAACAAAACAGAGGCACCGGAGGCAACACAACATATCTACAACTATACAATCTTTGATAAACCTGACAAAAACAAGCAATGGGGAAAGGATTCTCTATTTAACAAATGGTGTTGGGAAAACTGGCTAGCCATGTGCAGAAAGCAGAAACTGGACCCCTTCCTGACACCTTACACTAAAATTAACTCCAGATGGATTAAAGACTTAAGCATAAGACCTGGCACCATAAAAACCCTAAAAGGAAATCTAGGCAAAACTATCCAGGACATATGAGTAGGCAAGGACTTCATGAACAAAACACCAAAAGCATTGGCAACAAAAGCCAAAATAGACAAATGGGACCTAATCAAACTCCACAGCTTCTGCACGGCAAAAGAAACAGTCACTAGAGTGAATTGGCAACCAACAGAATGGGAAAAAATTTTTGCAGTTTACCCATCTGACAAAGGGCTGATATCCAGAATTTACAAAGAACTCAAACAGATTTACAGGAAAAAAACAAACAAGCCCATTCAAAAGTGGGCAAAGGATATGAACAGACACTTTATGAAAGAAGACATATATGAGGCCAACAATCATATGAAAAAATGCTCATCGTCACTGGTCATCAGAGAGATGCAAATCAAAACCATATTGAGATACCACCTCACGCCAGTTAGAATGGTGATCATTAAAAAATCTGGAGACAACAGATGCTGGAGAAAATGTGGAGAAAAAGTAACACTTTTACACTGTTGGTGGGAGTGTAAATTTGTCCAACCATTGTGGAAGACAGTGTGGCAGTTCCTCAAGGCCGTAGAAATAGAAATTCCATTTGACCCAGCAATTCCATTACTGGGTATATATCCAAAAGACTATAAATCGTTCTACTATAAGGACACATGTACACGAATGTTCATTGCAGCACTGTTTACAATAGCAAAGACCTGGAATCAACCCAAATGCCCATTGGTAATAGACTGGATGGGAAAATGTGGCACATATACACCATGGAATATTATGCAGCAATCAGAAATGATGAGTTCATGTCATTTGTAGGGACATGGATTAATCTGGAGAACATCATTTCTAGCAAACTGACACAAGAACAGAAAATGAAACACCGCATATTCTCACTCATAGGCGGGTGATAAAAAATGAGAACACATGGACACAGGGAGGGAAGTACTAAACACTGGGGTCTATTGAGGGGAAAAGGGGAGGGCCAGTGGGAGGGGGCGGTGGGGAGGGATAGCCTGGGGAGAAATGCCAAATGTGGCTGAAGGGGAGAAAGCAAACAAAACACACTGCCCTGTGTGTACCTATGCAACTGTATTGCATGCTCTGCACATGTACCCCAAAACCTAAAATGCAATTAAAAAAAAAATAGAGGTATATGAGAAATGCAACCATACTAAGAGAAAATATTTTATAAGACATATGCTCCTATCAGTTTGGCAGAGAAGCCAATGGAATTCTAAGGAATGTTGTTTTCTTTACTATAGAAGATTAAAATTACATAAATTAGGTACACAAAAGAGAAAAAATATATTAATATTTTATAGATACATTTTATTTACCAATTTTTTTATTTCTCTCTTGTTTCTTGTTTTTAGTTTTACATATTTATTTTATTAGGTTTTACTGTCTTTTGTATAACAAAGACAAATACTAAATATTCATATATTTTATTTCCTTTACTGTATCAGATATTAACTGATAAATAGTACCACTTTAACCAGTGGAGAAAAAATATAATCCCAGTTGTGAATTTTGAAGTCAACTATCACTAAAATACTAACAAATAGATTTTATTACTAGTAAACTCTATGTCTAGCAAACTATGACGTATCATAGGTTTAAGATAATCTTCAGTCTTCAATACATTTGTGTTTACAAAAATGTTTTTTGAAAAGTAATTTGTTCTTAATTTATTAAATTTTAATTTAACAGTTTTAATTACTTATATTTTAACAATCTATACAATGATCTACAATACATCACTGAAAATACTGGTATAAATGGACATATTGTAAAAAATTTAAAATACTTTTGTTATACTCACTGGAGATACATGTCATTGTTTAAAATTGTTATTAAAAGTACTTGTTTTGGTAGAGAACTAGGTTGAAAATGCTTTTCAAAAATTCATGCCCACCTGGAATCTGTGGATATGACCTCATTTGAAAATAGGGTGTTTGCAGATATGATCAAGTTAAGATGAGGACATATACATTAAAGTACTTTCCCACTTGTGTTTATTTAATAGCAGGTTCTTCATAATATATAATTTCAAGTATTATTTTTGGCTTATAGAGAAGAATCATATAAACATGGTTGCAATAATGTAATTAAACATGAGCATGATTGTGGCATATTACACAAGATTTTTACTTTAATCATTGATAAATTAATATACTTTGTTAAAAATGACTGTTATTCTTTAATAGTTTTTCTTTAACATGAATTCAGTATTGCATAATCCTTTCTTTATTATAGTAATTTTATGCTTTGTGTAATTTTATACTTTGTGTAACTTTGTCTTCCAAGGGAACAGTAAAAATTATCTTAATATATTTGTTCAGAAAGTGTCCACCTTCTTATGATCCTCAAATTCCAATCTCCATCAAGTTCGAGCTATTTGTGTAGTTTGTAGAACTCCTAAATTAAATATCAACTAAATATAGGCTTCAAAATAATAATATAAAGAGGCCATTATAAATGTCTTTTCAGATCAATGTGATGAATAATAAGTTGACTTATGTAGGAGAATGTTGCTTTTGAAGAAGCTTTTACTAAAACTCCATGGGTTTAGTCTAGGTCCTGCTGCCAATTGCACAGAAAGCCAATCACTGAGACAACAAGAATTGTCAGGGAAGAGGGCTTATTCAAGTGCTGTAGCCAAGAAGACAGGAGATCAGTCTCAAATCCATTTCCCTGTGCATTGAAATTAAGAAGTTTACATGGCAGAGAAGAAACGTAACCATGTGTGGGAAAACTGGAATTAGGGAAGGGTAAGGAAGAGGAGTTGAATAACGGAAAGCAGGGGTGGTTGGTTAAGCAATCATGATGGGTGAAGTGGGTGAGGGATCTGGCATCTCATTGTCCAGATGCAGTCTTCTGGCAAGGTTCAGTTCCTTGGTACTATTGGGAGAACTGATGGTTGATTTTCTGAGAAAGGAACTCAGATAAGACTATTGTAACCTTTCAAGTTTTAAGACTAGAAGAGTCCATTTCTATGTTTATTCCAAAGAAATCATAAATATCATTTCTATAAAACAATAGGGCTGATTTCAAAGGGACTCTGAAGCTTCAAAAATAATGTAGAATTTTCACAATTTTCTGCAATAAGTAAAAATTATGGAAAGAGCTGTCTTTATCATCTCCATCTTTATCAATATCTATTGATATTATCATCTCAATATTGAATAAATAAATGTTAGTCATTATAATCACAATCTGGCTTTCTATATTATTGGTCAATGGGAAAATTTAAAGTCTTAAACACAAGTCTGAAACCTTTTATGATGTGAAATAATGGAGACCTCTGGCCCATTCTAAAGCATCAGAATAAATTCTTAACATTTCCCTAAAATAGAAAATAACTCATTTACAGTTTAGTAGTTTACCATTTAAAGACTACTGATCATTTTTATTTTTACTTCATTATTTATTTTTTTATATTACTGACATCTTAGATTATCATATAAATATAAATTCTTTTATATATTTTTCTGCTCTAATTTCAGGATACTTTATGACCTAAATATTTTATTCTAAATTGTATACCAATTTGGACTATTATTTAGTGGTTTGCATCATGAGAACACCAATCTTAATGGTGCCTTTTATTTATTCATTTAGCTAATCCCCCTGAGTCCATTATAAACAGAGCAGATAAAATTGGGGCTAGCTTGAATAACATTGCTTCTGCACAGAAGATTATTTCTTCTTATCCATCAAGCTTGGAAAGACACTACATTAGCCTTCATTTCAACTAAAATTTAATATCAAGATAATACTTTTTGAAGTGGCAATAGGTAGGATATACTGAGACCTCAGATCCTTGGTGAAATTTGAGTTGATGTATAAAAATATGTTTATGTATGACTGTGTTGTAAACGTTATAAGGAAGCTCTTGAAATTGTTCTTTATTATCAATAGTTTGGATATTTTGTTACAAATACAATGATAGAGGAAAAACAGATTGCAGATTGCAAAGTTCTTGAAAAATACAACAGCATTTCTGTTAAAGCAATGAATAAGATAAGATACACTAAACCATTCATATATACCAAAAAAGTAAGTATGTTTTTTCAGGAATATAATTTTTGCTTTAATATCTTATATTAATGTTTTACATAATTTGTTTTCACATTATGTGTTAATAAAATTAAACCACACAATTTAAGTGAAATATACAAAGAAAAGACAATGTAAAGAATATGCTACATCAAAAGTTTCATGCAATATTTTTGCCCATTATAGTGTAAGTATTTTTTGATTGTTAGGACTACATGATTTTTTTGTATTCTTATCTAGATATCTGGTAATAATGATTTATAATACAACCAATATCAAAAAAACATGAGATCATTTTTGTACACAATTCAAGATAACTTATTTCATGTGCTTTCATAGTGAGCAGATATACTTTGTTTTGCAGTTTTGCACAATGTAAATATTATACATAGCCAAGATTAGCACCCATCATATAAAAGCAAAAGACAAAAAGCTGCATATCATATGACCACAAAAAGATTAGGTAATAGAAAATGAGGTTACATTCCTCCCAGAAATTTTATGAGTAAAAATTTTGGGTAAGTTTATGCACATGTTAAATTAGTTGGCTAATTCAGATAAATTGTTATTCAATTTGATAGTTCTGACACCTATGAATAATCTAAAAAACAAGTGAGGAATAACAGACTTAAATAATGGCATATTTAGCAAATAATAACTTTTAACATGAACAAACAAGTAAACAAATTTTATATTACATCGTGAGTGATATCAGCAGTTAAGATTGGGAAGAAAGAAAAAATAATAATTATTCCCTCCTAAAAAATACCTTGAATGTTAAACTATGACATTCATGATTCCACAGGGAGAATATTGGCAATGTCATGGAAAAGCACCATATCATTCTAGAAATAAGAGAAATAAGGGCACTTACAGTTTACAAATAAAATGAGCACTTTTTCTTTAAGTGCTGTTTTATATATCAGAGAGCAGACTCATGATAAGTGTTTAGTAAATAAAAATATATTCAGGAAGAGTATATTTACAAGATACCATTATATCAAATTGGTAGTTAAAACTACAATGTCTTGCAGTAAAAACATTAATATTAGACTGAGTCTACTCTTCTGTCCACTAACCATTCTGTATACCATTATCAGAGACATGTCTCTGGATGACTGAGTTGTCTTTGCGGATTATAAAAATTTGAATGAGGGAGGAGAAAGAGATGCTTATTCAAAATAGAAAAAGAACAAACAGATGAAGAAGAAAACAACAAAAAAAATTTTCAAAGAGTACCGTAGTATGCTGGCCATGAGTTCTCAAGGGCTTCATTTGAAAATGTCTTAATCTCAGAAGTTTTAATTTCTTTTTTCTTGTTTTCAGGGAACATGATGAAACATTTAGAAGATAGAGATTTATCCTGAAGCGTATAAAAATATAATGAAGGAAATACAGAAATAATTAATTTATGGGGTAAGAAATAACAGAGTTTTAAAAATGTGTTTGGTATCTATGTACTACAAAACTGTTTTTCTCTATAAGCAAAAAGCAACAATTAGGTTATTTAAAGCTCTTTTTTTACAGTTAGGTTTTGGTTTTTGGTTTTTGGCTTTTTTTTTTTTAAGATGGAGTTTCACTCTTGTTGCCCGTGATGCAATCTCAGCTCACTGCAATCTCCACCTCCCAGGTTCAAGCAATTCTCCTATCTCAGCCTCCTGAAAGCTGGGATTACAGGCGCCCACTACTATGCTCCACTGATTTTTTGTATTTTTAGTAAAGACAGAGTTTCACCATGTTGGCCAGGTTGATCTCAAACTCCTGACCTCAGGTGATCCACCTGCCTCAGCCTCCCAACGTGCTGGGATTACAAGCATGAGCCACTGCCCCCAGCCTACAGTTAATTTCATTGTATATATTTAAGGTATATAACATAATATTTATATGTATAAATATGTATTTTATATATATAGAAAGAGAAAGGATTACTACATCCAAGCAAAATTATTTTATCACATCCCATAGTTATTTTCTTATACAATACATTATTAATTGTAACCTTTGTGCTATACATTAGCTCTCTAGATTTATTCATCATAAATAACTACTCATTTAAACCCTTTCAAGATATTAGAATATATACCTATGTATTAAATAGATAGATGCATAGGTGGAGAGCTGGATTCAATGGAATGTTATCCAGCCATATAAAAGAAGAAGATACTGCCACACTGCCATTTGTGACATCATGGATGAACCTGAAAGGCATTATGGCAAATGGAAATATCCAGACAGAAAAAAATTGCTCATTTTCTTTACTGATGTCATAGATTTCTGGTTTCTTCACCTATTTTACAGCTAAAATACAGAATACTTTTCTAAAGAAAAAAAAATGAGAAATTCAACAGCAGTAACAGACTTTATTCTTCTTGGATTGACAAGTGACCCACAGTGGCAGCTTGTACTTTTCATATTTCTTCTTGTTACCTACATGTTAAGTGTGACTGGGAACCTGATCATTATTACCCTCACCCTTACAGATCTCCATCTACAGACTCCCATGTATTTCTTCCTTTGGAACTTCTCATTCCTGGAAATTTCATTCACATCTGTCTGCATTCCCAGATTCCTTGTCACCATTGTGACAGGAGACAGAACCATTTCTTATAATGGGTGTGTGGCTCAGCTATTTTTTTCATCTTCTTGGGGGTGACAGAATTTTACCTTCTGGCTGCCATGTCCTATGACCGCTGCGTGACCATTTGCAAACCTCTTCATTACACAACCATCATGAGCACCAGGGTTTGTATCCTTCTTGTCTTTAGCTCCTGGCTTGCAGGGTTTCTGATCATCTTTCCACCAGTAATGCTTCTGCTGCAGTTGAATTTCTGTGCGTCCAATATAATTGATCATTTTATTTGTGACTCTTCTCCAATTCTGCAGCTTTCTTGCACAAACACTCACTTTCTAGAACTCATGGCATTTTTTTTAGCTGTGATAACATTGATGGTCACCTTGACATTAGTTATTCTCTCCTACACAAACATCATCCGAACAATTCTGAGAATTCCTTCTGTAAGCAAAGGAAAAAAGCCTTTTCCACTTGCTCCTCCCATATGATAGTTGTCTCCATCTCTTACGGTAGCTGCATCTTCATGTACATTAAGACTTCTGCCAGAGAAAGGGTGACTTTAAGCAAAGGAGTAGCTGTGCTCAATACCTCAGTGGCTCCTCTCTTGAATCCCTTCATATACACACTAAGAAATCAGCAAGTGAAGCAAGCCTTTAAAAGCATGATCCAGAAGATGATCTTTTCTTTAAATAAATGAATGTGATTATATAAAAAATGTACCCCAGAAGGCAAAGCTGAATGAAAAACTCTCTACCCTTCTCTACATAAGCTTTCTCAATACCTTATTTCATTCCTTTATTTAGATATAGTTACATATAATCAACACTTCTTTATTTAATTAGCCTAAAAACCAAGATATAACTCTTTTAAACTATATAGAAAGTGTTTGATCTCTCACCTATATAACTAAATTTTAGGTAAATTAATAATCACTATTGTTTATTATATGAAGGCAAAATAGATTATAAATTCATTTATAACATACAGATAGCTATAAATTAAGATGCTTTCTAAAAACCACATTCAACTATGAAATTAATTTTATATGAAATATATAAATGATATATTCTAATTAACATATCTAAAATTTTTTCTTCAGTGTCATCAGGAAAAACATGTTATAAAACTAAAATCATGATTAAAATGTCTCCTTGTATTTGTCAATAAAATGTACTTAAAATATGTGTAAACATTAAATAGAAGTGCAAGATAAATGTGCAGTCAGAGATATTATCTCTGCTATTTGAATTAACACTGTATTGCTTTTTGTCTTAGCTTTCCTAGAAAAAAAGAGCAAAGTGCAAACAGTTGACATTATTTATATTTTCCTTCTGCAATATTTCCTTAAAATAAATTATTTAACAGAGAACTTTTCTGTTTCTGCCAATATTTTTAAAAGAAAGACCATGGTCTATAAGGCAATTCGTATTTGTGTTCAGATTCCTCAAACTAATGCAAAATTGCCTTTCTACTGATAGAATGAAAAAAATAACAAACCAAGGGTCTACAATAGTGTAATACTGCCTTTTTATAAGGTATTTGGCAAATGACTACATGTGAATTGTTAATGTCTTGGTTTTCCTTTATGAGAAAACCTGTAATATTGTCTTTATCTTTCCATTGTCTCTTTCACAGAAGGTTTTACTTCTCTCGCCTATATCCAAGAAAATGACTTTTAGAGGTATTTGAGAACTGTAAAAAATGTGTTTAATCCCAGCTGCTATAGTTAATGAGTCCCTCAACTCCCATGTATTATTAAGAAAATTGGTTATTGAATACAGCAGCACATCAAAAACATAATTCACAACTATCAAGTGGGCTTCCTACCTGGATGCAAGGATGGTTCAACATACACAAATCAATAAATGTGATTGCACCACATAAACAGAATTAAAAACAAAAACCCTGTTATCATCTCAATAGACACAGAAAAAATAGTCAATAAATCCAACATCCCATCCTGACAAAAATAGGCAACAAGCTAGGCATTGAAGGAACATAGCTCAAAATAATAATAGCTGTCTATGACAAACCCACAGCTAATATCATACTAAACTAGCAAAAGTTGTATGCATTCCCCTAAAAACTGGAACAAGACAAGGATGTCCTCTCTCAGCACTCCTATTCAACATAGTACTGGAATCCCTAGCCAGAGCAATGAAGCAAGAGAGAGAAATGAAAGACATCCAAAAAGAAAAAGAGGAAGTCCAATTATCTCTGTTTACTGAAACATAATCCTGAACCTAGAAAATTTTAATAATTCCTCCAGAAGACCCTAGACCTGATAAATGACTTGAGTAAAATTTCAGGATATAAAATCAGCACAGGAAACTCAGTAGCATTTCTATACACGAATAACATTCAAGCTGAAAATCAAATCAAAATGCAAACTTGGCTTGGTGTGGTGGTGGCTTATGCCTGAAATCCCAGCACTTTGGGAGGCAAGTGGCTTGATCTTGTCTCACTGAAACCTCTGCCTTCTGGGTTCTCCTGCCTCAGCCTCACAAGTAGCTGGGATTACAAGCATGCACCTCCACACCCGGCTAATTTTGTAATTTTAGTAGAGATGGTGTTTTGCCATGTTGGTCAGGCTGGTCTCAAACTCCTGACCTCAGGTGATCCACCAGCCTCAGCCTCCCAAAGTGCTGAGATTACAGGCATGAGCCACCCAGTAGTGAGATTATTGGATCATATGGTAGTTCCAGTTTTAATTTTTTGAAGAGCCTCCACAGAGTTTTTCATAATCGTTGTGCTAATTTATATTATCACCAACAATATGCAAGAGTTTTCTTTTCTCAAAATCCTTGACAATACTTGTCTTTTGCCCTTTTTATAGTAGTTATTTTAATAGGTGGAAGATGACAACTTATTGTGGCTTTAAGTTGCATTTCCCTGATAATTAGTGATATTGAGTACCTTTTTAGATTCCACTTGCATGTCTCTTCAGAAATGTCTATTCAGGTTATTTTTCAAAATGTTTTCATGAGGTTGCTTTCTTGCTGTTGAGTTGTTTGGGTTCCTTTTATATTTTGCCTATGAACCCTGTATCGAATATACAGCTTGCAAATATTTTCTTCCATTCTATAGGTTATTTCTTTATTTTGTCGATTATTTATTTTGTTCTGCAGAAGCTTTTTAGTTTTATATAATCCCATTTGTCTATATTTGCTTTTGTTGCCTGTGCTGTTGGGGTTATATCCAAAGACCAGTGTCATGAAGCTTTCTCCTCGCATTTTCGATTTATTTATTTGTATTTTTCGATAGATTATTGGGGTACAGGTGGCATTTGGTTACATAAGTTCTTTGGTGGTGATTTGTGAGATTTTGGTGCACCCGTCACTCAAGCAGTATATATTGCACCATATTTGCAGTCTTTTATCCCTTGTGCCTTCCAAATCTTCCCCCAAGACCCTAAAGTCCATTGTATTATTTTTATGCCTTTGCATCTTCATAGCTTAGCTCCCACATATCAGTGAGAACATACAATGTTTGGCTTTCCATTCCTGAGTTCCTTCTCTTAGAACAGTAGTCCTCAATCTCATGTGATTAGGACTCTGATTAGGTATGTTGCACAAAATATAAAGTATATTTTGTATAATATACTTTAATAGGGATTATATAATATTTTTCTCAGATTAGATTAGTGTTACATGTTTTGGGGAATAAGAGAGGTAAGGCACCATTTTTGTCCAACCATATCAAAGATCCATACTGTCAATATGACTTAGCACCAGAGGCTACAGTATCATCTTGAATATTCCTTACCACAGTCCTGTAATTAGGCATTTCTCCAATTATGCCTGGATCCTTTTGTTGAAGAATGATACTAAGATCTGGGTTCTGGATACACTCATTGCTAGAGGGCCTAGAAGCAGTGGGGCAGACCCAAGATATGCATATGTGCCTGTTAATATTTGTGTAGACACAGATATGTAAATATTTTTATATGTAACCTTATGAATCTATATTAAACTAAAAGTCAGTTTATATTAATATTTTCATCACGATATGGATCAATTTAGACTACTTCTCTTGCTTTTCTGTAACCTCCCATTCCAGCAGTAAGAATCCTGGTTCAACAATCCATCATCCATTTATTTAATTGCTCAATTCATGTGCATGCTACATATATGCACATCGAGCACTATCAGAACTGTTATACTATCAGAACTGTTAACCTGTAGCACTATGGGAAACCATTTTATTAACAATGCTTATACAGTTATTTGGTTTTTTGTTTTGTTTTGTTTTTGTCTTTAGTCTTACAAACTCCAGTAATTTCAAAGTTACTTAGGCTAGCAACTTTCAACCCATACCTTTCAATGAGATTATTTCATATATTTAAAATACAATTTGGTGTTTTGGTCATATTCTGTATTTTATTCTGTGATTCTCTGATCTCTTAAACTATTTTTTAAACATTTTCAACAAGTTAAAATTTACTCTTTATACTGTAATGTTTCATGAGTTTTGGCAAATCCATAGTGCCATTATTCACCATTACAGTATTACACAGAACAGTTTCATTGCCTTAACATCCCTTTGCTTCATCTATGTAAGCATCATTTTTTCCACACCAGTTCCTGGTAATCATTAATTTTTATACATTTTCCATAGCTTTGCCTTTTCAAGAATATCATATAACTGAATTCATTTAGTATGTTGCCATTTCAGATAAGTTTCTTTTACTTAGAAATATGCAGTTAAGATTCATCTATGTGTTTTTGAGGCTTGATAGCTCATTTCTTTTTCTCACTGAAGAGTAAGTTATTGTATGGATGTACCACCATTTGCTTATCCTTTCACTTATTGAGGAGCAACTTGGATACTTCCAGTTTTGGGTGATTATAAATAAATCTTGTATAAACAATTGCATGTAGTTTTTGTATGGATATAAGTTTTCAAATCACTTGAGTAAATGCTTGAGACTGTAATTATGGGATTATATGATAAAACTATAATTAGATCTTTTGATTGCCTATCTTCCAAAATGATTGTACCATTTTCCATTTTGCATTTCTGTTATTAAATAAATGAGAATATGAGAGATCTTGTTGCTCCTCATTCTCACTAACAATTGTTATTGTTGCTTTTTTGTACTTCACCCATGATAAAATGTGTGAAGTGTTAATGAATGTTTTCTTAATTTGCAATTATCTAATGACAATATGTTGAACAGCTTTTTATATGTTGACTTATCATCAGTATATTAGTATATTACCTTTGGTGAGTTGTCAGTTCAGATCTTTTGCCCATTTTTAAATTGGGTGCTCATTTTCTTGTTGAATTTTAAGAGTTTTTCTGCATATTTTGGATGATAGTCCTTTATCAGATATGCCTTTAAAAACCAATTCCTTTTAGTCTATTGCTTATCTTACTATCTTGACAGTAATTTTCACAGAGCAGATGTTTTTAATTTCAATGAAGTCCAGCTATTCAATCATTTCTTTCATCAATTATTTCTTTTCAAGTAGACACATTCTTACTGATGTATCTAAAATGTCATTGCCATATCCAAGGCCATTGATCAACTGTGCATATTTTTTGATGAGGTGTTTGTTCAGACCTTTTCCTTGTTTTTGATTGAGATTTTTGCTTTCCATTGTTAAGTTTGAGAGGTTTTTGTGCATTTTGGATAAAAATCCTTTATGAGATATACAATTATACAAATTTTCTTCCAGGGTATGTCTTGTCTTTCATTTCCTGAACAGTGATTTCTATAGAGTATACATTTTAAACTTTAATTAAAGCCAAATATATTATTTTTTCTTCTATCCATCTGACAAAGGGCCAATATCCAGAATCTATAAGGAACTTAAACAAATGTACAAGAAAAACATAAACAAACCCATCCAAAAGTGAGCAAAGGATATAAACAGACACTTCTCAAAAGAATACATTTATGTGGCCAACAAACATATGGAAAAAAACTCATCACTGGTCATTAGAGAAATGCAAATCCGAATCACAATGAGATACCATCTCATGCCAGTTAGGATGGCAATCATTAAAAAGTCAGGAAACAACAGATGCTGGAGAGGATGTGGAAAAATAAGAAAACTTTTACACTGTTGGTGAGAGTGTAAATTAATTCAGCCATTGTGGAAGATAGTGTGGCAATTCCTCAAAGATCTAGAACCAGAAATAACATTTGACCCAGCAATCCCATTCCTAGGTATACATCCAAAGGATTATAATTATTCTACTATAAAAAGATGCATGCACACATATGTTTATTGCAACACTATTTACAATAGCAAAGACTTAGAACCAATTCAAATGCCCATCAATGATAGACTGGATAAACAAAATGTGGCACATATACACTATGGAATTACTATGCAGCCCTAAAATAGGATGATGAGTTCATGTCCTTTGCAGGAACATGGATGAAGCTGGAAACCATCATTCTCAGCAAACTGACACAAGAACAGAAAACCAAACACCACATGTTCTTATTCATCAGTGGGAGTTGAATGATGAGATGAGAACACATGGGCACAGGGAGGGGAACATCACACCCCAGGGCTTATCAGAGGGTGGGGGACTAGAAGCAGGATAGCATTAGGAGAAATACCTAATCTAAACAATGGGTTGATGGGAGCAGCAAACCACCATGGTTCATGTATACCTATGTAACAAACCTGTACTTTCTGCACATGTATCTTAAAACTTAAAGTATAATTTAAAAAAAAAAAAGATACTACAAAACTTTATCCTTTGTCCCCAGATTCAGGAAAGAAGGAAGGAAGGAAGGAAGGAAGGAAGGAAGGAAGGAAGGAAGGAAGGAAGGAAGGAAAAGTAGAAAGACAGAAAAGATTGATTTTTGGTAGGCCAACCCAAAACGTAAAGGCCACCTTGTTCCTGACTAAAGTCAAATTCTGTTATGTGCAACTTGTCATTTCTAAGTGTATCATGTTTTATTATTTCATTTTCATTCTATTTCTGTTTTGTTGTTGTTGTTATTGTTGAGACCAAGTCTCACTCTGTCTCCCAGGCTGGAGTACAGTGGCACGATCTTGGCTCACTGCAACCTCCATCTCCCAGCAAGTGATTCTCCTGCCTCAGCCTCCTGAGTAGCTGGGATTACAGGCATGTGCCACCATGCCTGGCTAATTTTTATATTTTTAGTAGACACCTGGTTTCACCATATTGGCCAAGCTGGTATCAAACTCCTGACCTCAAGTGAGTCACCCACTTCGGCCTCCCAAAGCACTGGGATTATAGGCGTGAGCCACCATGCCCATCCTATTTCACTCTATTTCTGACAACAATCTTCCCTCATAAAAACATCAAATTTATCAGTAAAACAAATTTTAAACAAAAAGCTTCTACGCACACTCATACAATGAGAAAGCTATTTCTGAAACTTCCCAAAGTTGGAAAGATCACTTGGTAATTTTAATGCTATTTTTAAAATTATGTGCTACTTTAAAAAATTATATGCTATTTTAGGGGGACTTAGGAAGATGGCGCTGTAGGACCAACTCAGGATTACAGCTACCAGTCAATCCACAGAGGGTGAGTGGATGCCGCATTTCCATATGGATCTTTATTGTCCACAGACTAGGAGATTCTCAGGTGTAAGAGCCCCACAGGCCACGCAGCTGTTTGGGCCGGCGCAGCTGTTTGGTCCGAGGCCACAGCGCAGCGGCACTCCTTACAAAATATGCTGGTTTGGTTGCCCTGTGAAAAGGGCAATTGGAGATTTTAGAAGGCAGATTAGCACATTCATCTGATTAAACAAGACTTAAACAGAAAGCCAGCCCAGGAGATTCCTGGGCAGCAACATGGTTTGTGCCAGTGCAGTGGGTCACTGCACGGGAATCGCACATATTCTGGTGCCCTTGCTGCAGGCAACTGGAACACATGAGAGAGAGTCAATTGCTCAACTTAAAAAAAAGGTGGGGCTCCGAGGCAGGGAGGCAGGTGATCAGGCTCGGCGGGTCCCACCCCCACAAAAACAAACAAAACAGCAATTGGAAATGCTTGGGTTGAGAGTTTCATGGCAAGCACAGCGGAACCCAGGAAAGTGCAGCTTAAAGTGGGAGGGGCATCCGCCATTACTGAGACACTCAACCCCTACAGAGCTGCACTGCCATTGCTGATGCAGCATGCCATTGCTGAGGCAACCCGCTGTTGCCGGGGCAACCCACAATAACAAAGAGAATTTGCCACTACAGAGGTGAGCACACCCATATAAACAGGCAAATTACACATGGCAGCAGGGCAGAGCCAACAGCAGCAGGGCAAAGCTCACGGCAACAAGGCGGAGCCCACAGAAACAGGGTGAAACCCAAAGCACCTCAGCATAGCCACTGCCAGCAAGCAGTGATTAGACTGCCCCCTTGCTAGGCAAGACAGTGCAACGAATACTCCTAAATGGAGCCCTAACTCCCTGGGACAGAGCACCTGAGAAGAGAAAGGGGCTTTATGAGTTCTACTGCAGCAGACTTAAACGTACCTGCCTAGCAGCCCTGAATGAAGAACGGAGCTCACAGCTCAGCACTTGAGCTCCTATAAAGTATAGACAGTCTCCTCAAGCAGCTCCCTGACCCCTGCATATGCAAAGAGTCACCTCACAAAAGACTGATCAGACTGACACTTGGGGGGCATCATTCAGGGACAAAGATAGCAGAAGAAGAATCTGGTAGCAATGCTCACAGTTCCACAGCTGCTACAGGAGTTTCCCAGGCAAGCAGGGCCTGGAGTGGACCTCAGCAGTCCTACAGCAGTGGGGCCAGACTGTTAGAAGGTAAACTAAGAAACAGAAATACTTCATCATCAACAATCTGGACGTCCACTCAGAGACCCAATTGGAAAATCAGCAACCACTCAGACAACAGGTGAATAAATTCACAAAGATGGGAAGAAACCAGCACAAAAAGAGAAAAACACCCAAAACCAGAACACCTCGCCTCCTACAAAGGACCTAAACTCCTCACCAGCAAGGGAACAAAGCTGGACGGAGAATGAGTGTGATGAAATGACGGAATCAGACTTCAGAAGGTGGGTAATGAGAAACTTCCATGAGCTAAAATAACATGTTCTAAATTGATGCAAAGAAACTAAGAACCTTGAAAGAAGATTTGAGGAAATAATAACAAGAATGGACAACTAAGGAAGGAATGTAAGTAAATTGAAGGAGCTAAAAAACACAACGCGAGAACTTCACAACAGCCAAATTGACCAAGCAGAAGAAAGGATATCAGAAGTCGAAAATCAACTCAATGAAATAAAATGAGAAACCCAGATCACAGAAAAAAGCACAAACAGGAATGAACAAAGTCTCCAAGAAATGTGGGACCATGTAAAGAGACCTAATCTACGTTTAATAGGTGTACCTCAATGGGACGAAGAGAATGAATCCAAACTGGAAAATACTCTTCAGGACATCATCCAGGAAAATTTCCCCAACCTAGCAAGGCAGGCCAATATACAAGTCCAGGAAAAACAGAGAACACCACAAAAATATTCTGCAAGAAGAGCAACCCCAAGGCACATAATCGTCAGATTCACCAGGGTTGAAATGAAGGAGAATATGCTAAGGGCAGCCAGAGAGAAAGGTTGGGCCACCCACAAAGGGAAGCCCATCAGACTCACAGCAGATCTCTCGGCAGAAACTCTACAAGCCAGAAGAGAGTGGGGGTTAATATTCAACATCCTTAAAGAAAAGAACTTTCAACCCAGAATTTCATATCCAGCCAAACTGAGCTTCAGAAGTGAAGGAAAAATAAAATCCTTTGTGAACAAGCAAGTACTCAGAGATTTTGTCACCACCAGGCCTGCTTTACAAGAGCTCCTAAAAGAGGCACTACACATAGAAAGAAACAACCAGTACCAGCCACTCCAAAAACATACCAAATGCTAAAGAGCATCAACAAAATAAAGAACCTGCACCAACTAATGGGAAAAACAGCCAGCTAGCATCAAAATGGCAGTATCAAATTCACACATAACAATATTAACCCTAAATATAAATGGGCTGAATGCACCAATCAAAAGACACAGACTGGAAAATTGGATAAAAAGCCAAAACCCATCGGTGTGCTATATCCAGGAAACCCATCTCACATGCAAGAATACAAAAAAACTCAAAATAAAAGAATTGAGGAAGATTTACCAAGCAAATGGACAGCAAAAAAAAAGCAGGAGTTGCAATTCTCATCTCTGATAAAATAGACTTTAAAGCAACAAAGATCAAAAGAGACAAAGAAGGACATCACATAATGGAAAAGGATCGATACAACAAGTAGAGCTAACGATCCTAAATATATATATGCCCAAAACAGGACCACCCAGACATGTAAGGCAAGTTCTTAATGACTTACAAAGAGACTTAGACTCCCACACAATAATAATGGGAGACTTTGACACTCCACTGTAAATATTAGACAGATCAACCAGACAGAAAATTAACAAGGATATCCAGGGCTTGAACTCAGACCTGGAACAAGCAAACAAACAAACAAGACATTTACAGAACTCTCCACCCCAAATCCACAGAATATACATTATTTATTTAGAGCACCACATCACACCTATTCTAACATCGACCACACTCCTCAGCAAATGCAAAACAACTGAAATCATAACAAACAGTCTCTCAGAACATAGTGCAAGCAAGTTAGAACTCAGAATTCAAAAACTAACTCAGAACCGCACAGCTTCTTGGAAACTGAACAACTGGCTCCTGAATGTTGATTGGATAAACAATGAAATGAAGGCAGAAATAAAGACATTCTTTGAAACCAACGAGAACGAAGACACAACATACCAGAATCTCTGGGACACATTTAAAGCAGTCTCTAGAGGAAAATATATAGTTATAAGTGCCCACATGAGAAGAGTGGAGAGATCGAAAATTGACACCCCATTGTCAAAACTGAAAGAGCTGGAGAAGCAAAATCAAAAAACCTCAAAACCTAGCAAAAGACAAGAAACAACTAAGGTCAGAGCAGAACTGAAGGAGATTGAGACACGAAAAACCCTTCAAAAAATTAATAAATCCAAGAGCTGGTTTTTTGAAAAGATCAACAAAATAGACAAACCACTAGCCAGACTGATAAAAAAGAAAGGAGAGAATAACCTAATGGATGCAATATAAAATGATAAAGGGGAAATCACCACAGATTCCACAGAAATTCAAACCATCATCAGAGAATATTACAAAGAACTCTATGCACATAAACTAGTAAACCTGGAAGAAATGGATAAATTCCTGGACATCAGTGTCCTGCCAAGCCTAAAGCAGGAGGAAGCCGAAATTAGGAACAGACCAATAACAAGGTCTGAAGTTAAGGCAGCAATTAAGAGCCTACCACACAAAAAAAGCCCAGGTCCAGATGGGTACACAGATGAATTCTACCAGAAACACAAAGAGGAGCTGGTACCATTCCTTCTGAAACTATTCCAAATAATCCAAAAAAAGGGAATCCTTCCCAAATCATTTTATGAGACAAACATCATCCTGATACCAAAACCCGGCAGAGATCCAACAGGAAAAGAAAACTTCAGGCCAATATCCATGATGAACAAAGATGCAAAATCTTCAATAAAATGCTGGCAAGCCAATTGCAACAGCACATCAAAAAGCTTATCCCTCATGATCAAGTAGAATTCATCCCAGGGATGCAAGGCTGGTTCAACATACGCAAGTCTATAAATGTAATTCACCTCATAAACAGAACCAACAACAAAAACCACAGGATTATCTCAATTGACATAGAGAAGGCATTTGACAAAATTCAACAGCCCTTTATGCTAAAAACACTCAATAAACTCAGTATCGATGAAACGTATCTCAAAATAATAAAAGCTATTTACGACAAACCAACAGCCAATATCATACTGGATGGGCAAAAACTGGAAGCATTCCCTTTGAAATCTGGCACTAGACAAGGATGCCCTCTCTCACCACTCCTATTCAATATAATACTGGAAGTTCCAGCCAGAGCAATCGGGCAAAAAAAAGAAATAAAGGGTATTCAAATAGGAAAGGAGAAAGCCAAACTGTCTCTATTTGCAGACGACATGATAGTATACCTAGAAGACCCCATCGCCTCAGCCCAATAACTCCTGAAACTGATAAGCAACTTCAGCAAAGTCTCAGGATATAAAATCAATGTGCAATAATCACAAGCATTCCTGTACACCAATAACAGACTTAAAGAGAGCCAAATCAAGAACGAACTGCCATTCACAATTGCTACAAAAAGAATAAAATACCTAAAACTACAACTCACAAGGAACCTAAGGGACCTCTTCAAGGAAAACTGCAAACCACTGCTCAATGAAATAAGAGAGGACATAAACCGATAGAAAAACATTTCACGTTCATGGTTAGGAAGAAATAATATCGTGAAAATGGCCATACTGCCCAAAGTAATTTACAGATTCAATGCTATCCTCATCAAGCTATCATTGACTTTCTTCACATAACTGGAAAAAAACACCATGAACTTCATATGGAACCAAAAGAAAGCCTGCATAGCCAAGCCAATTCTAAGTAAAAAGAACACAGCAGGAGACATCACACTACCGGACTTCAAACTATACTACAAGGCTACAGTAATCAAAACAGCATGGTACTGGCACCAAAACAGAGGTATAGACCAATAGAACAGAACAGAGGCTTCGGAGTCAACACAACATGTCTACAACCATACAATCTTTGATAAACCTGACAAAAACAAGCAATGGGGAAAGGACTCCCTATTTAATAAATGGTGTTGGGAAAACTGGCTCGCCATGTGCAGAAAGCAGAAACTGGACCCCTTCCTGACACCTTACCCTATAATTAACTCCAGATGGATTAAAGACTTAAACATAAGACCTGGCACCATAAAAACTTTGAAAGAAAATCTAGGCAAAACCATTCAGGACATGGGAGTAGTCAAGGACTTTATGACCAAAACACCAAAAGCATTGGCAACAAAAGCCAAAATAGACAAATGGGACCTAATCAAACTCCACAGCTTCTGCATGGCAAAAGAAACAGTCACTAGAGTGAATCAGCAACCAACAGAATGGGAAAAAATTTTTGCAGTTTAGCCATCTGACAAAGGGCTGATATCCAGAATTTACAAAGAATTCAAACAGATTTACAAGAAAAAAAACAAGCCCATTCAAAAATGGGTGAAGGATATGAACAGACACCATACAAAGAAGACCTACATGAGGCCAACAAACATATGAAAAAATGCTCATCATCACTGGTCATTAGAGAGATGCAAATCAAAACCACATTGACATACCACCTCACGCCAGTTAGAATGGCGATCATTAAAAAATCTGGAGACAACAGATGCTGGAGAGGATGTGGAGAAATAGGAACACTTCTACACTGCTGGTGGGAGTGTAAATTAGTTCAACCATTGTGGAAGACAGTGTGGCTATTCCTCAAAGACCTAGAAATAGAAATTCCATTTGACCCAGCAATTACATTACTGGGTATATATCCAAAGAACTATAAATCAGTCTACTATAAGGACACATGCACACGAATGTTCATTGCAGCACTGTTTACAATAGCAAAGACCTGGAACCAACCCAAATGCCCATCGATGATAGACTGGATTGGGAAAATGTGGCACATATACACCATGGAATATTATGCAGCAATTAAAAACGATGAGTTTGTGTCCTTTGTAGGGACATGGATGAATCTGGAGAACATCATTCTCAGAAACTGATACAAGAACAGAAAATGAAATACCACATATTCTCACTCATAGGCGGGTGATGAACAATGAGAACACATGGACACAGGGAAGGGAGCACTACACACTGGGATCTATTGGGGGGAATGGGGGAGGGACAGCGGTGGGGGAAGCTGGGGAGGGATAGCATGGGGAGAAATGCCAAATGTGGGTGAAGGGGAGGAAGGCAGCAAAACACACTGCCATGTGTGTATCTATGCAACTATTTTGCATGTTCTGCACACGTACCCCAAAACCTAAAATGCAATAAAAAAAAATAAAATTACATGCTATTTTAACATTATTTTAAAATTTTTTTAAATTTATATTATCACCAACAATATGCAAGAGTTTTTTTAAAATATGCAAGAGTTTTTAAAAATGAGCTATTTTAAAATGAGCGAGGGCTCACACTTGTAATCCCAGCACTTTGGGAGGGTGAGGTGGACAGATCACCTGAGGTCAGGGGTTGGAGACCAGCTTGGTCTACATGGTGAAAGCCCATCTCAACTAAAAACACAAAAACTTAGTCAGGCTGGGTGGCACACACCTGTAATACAGCTACTTTGGAGGCTGAGGCAGGAGAATTGCTTGAACCTGGGATGCAGAGGTTGCAGTGAGCCAGAATCAAGCCATACCACGCTACTGCACTCCAGCATGGGAGACAAAGTGAGACTCTGTCTCAAGAAGAGAAAAGAAATTATGTTGTTCTTATATTAAAGTAAAATATAAAGTTATGCAAAAAAGCAATCAGATTATAATGATAGTAGCAAAAAGAAAAGAAACCAAGGGTATAACAAAAGGCTTAAAAGAAAGATAAAATAAGAAAGCTGTATAGAGATATAAACTGATAAATTTATAATGAAAAGATAAGTCAATCTATAAAAATTCATAAATCTAATGTCGCAGCAAATCAAAACTGTGATTAGACCAAAAGCATTAAAATTCAGAATATTTTCAAATGATCAAAAATAATTTAGTGGATATGGAAAACAAATAACAAAAGACCAAAATGTAGAATTTAAGTTTTACTTCAATAGAAAAAATAAGTGATACAAAGGTAGCAAAAACACAGATAACTACCCGGAAAAATGAATTATAAAAGCAAAATATAATTACAAACACAGAAAGACAGATGTTAGAATAGATAAAAGACAGATGATAGACATAAATAGAAATATGATCAACTGATCAATTATGATAAGCTATGTATAATAACTGAACATAAAGTTAAAGATAAGTATTATTAGAAGAGTTATAAAAAATAATTAAAAAGAAATATTAGTAACTTCCATTAAAATATCAACTGCAATCTTTTTGAATAGAGACTGTCTTACTGTTTACATTAACAGAAAACATTAAATGATACAAAAAAATTCTAACAAATATATTACAGTGTAATCTTAAACAATTATTTGGAGGATTGGTGGGAAGTGGAAATGGTTAATGAGTACGAAAAATAGAAAGAATAAATAGGATTTAGTATTTGATAGCATAACAGGGTGACTATAGTCAGTAATAATTTAATTGTATATTTTTAAGTAATTAAAAGAGTACAGTCAGATTGTTCATAACACAAAGAACAAATGCTTGAGGTTATGGATACCCCAATTTACCCTGATATGATTACTGTACATTGTAAGCCTTCATTAATATCTTTCCTCCCATAAATATTATACACCTACTATGAACCCACAAAAATTAAAAATTTAGCGGGGGGAGGACTCAAGATGGCTCTGTGAGAACAACCCAGGATTGAAGTTCTCGCTGAATGTGCAGAGAGGGTGAGTCGGGGAAGCATTTCCAGAGGGATCTTAGTTGCCCACAGAACGGGGAAATTCCCAGGTATAAAAGAGACGCGGGACGCCAGGCAGAGGTCTTGGCTGGTGCAGCCGGCAGCCGGTGCGGCTCTGGCCCACACTGTAGTGCAGAGGCGCTCCACAGCACTCCATACAAAAGCGCACTGTTACGGGTGCCCTGTTGAACCGGCAAACTGAGACCCGAGAGGGCTGAACTTGAGACTGAATGGGACTTGAACTGTGACCAAGCCCAGGAAATCCCAGGGACTCAGCGTTTGGGGTAGCACAGTGCGACAAACAAAACGGTGATTCCAAATGCTCCCAGTGAAAAGGTTTTCTTAAAGCGCAGCTCCGTGGGGGAGGGGCGTCAGCCATTACCGAGGCAATCAGACCCTACTGAGGTACACTCCCATTGCTGACACAGCCTGCCATTGCCGAGGCAACCCGGTACAACAGAGAGACTCCGCCGTAGGGTGTAGCCCGTGGCAACAGGGCGGAGACCACAGCAGAAGGGCAGAGCCTGCAGCAAAAGGGCGAACCTCACACCAGCAGGTCAGAGCCTCAGCAGGCAAAACGTGACTAGACTGCCTCCTAGCTGGGCAGGACAGTGAGGCGGACACTCACAAGTAAAGCCCAAACCTGCCCCCAGACAGAGCATCTGAGAAAAAAAGGGGTTTGTTTATGAGTTAGGTTGCAGCAGAACTAAACATAGCAGCCTAGCAGCCCTGAAAGAACAACAGAGCTCACAGCTCAGCAATTAAGCTCCTACAAAGTACAGACTGTCTCCTCAAGCAACTCCCTGACCCCTCTATATCCATAAGACTGACATTCAGCAGACATCATCCTGAAACAAAGATAGCAGAAAAAGAAACTGGTACCATCCCTCGCTGTTCTGCAGCCACTATAGGTGCAACCCAGAGTAGCAGGGCCTGGAGTGGACCTCAGCAGTCATACAGTGAAGGGGCTAGACTGGCAGAAGGAAAACCAAGTAACAGAAATCTCCATCATCAACAATCTGGGTGTCCACTAAGAGACCCAATCGAAAAGTCAGCAACTACACAGACGACAGGTGGATAAATCCACAAAGATGGGAAGAAACCAGTGCAAAAAGGAGGAAAACACCTGAAACCAGAACACCTCGCCGCCTAGAAAGGACCAAAACTCACCAGCAAGGGAACAAGGCTGGATGGAGAATGACTGTGACAAAATGACGGAATTAGACTTCAGAAGGTGGATAATGAGAAACTTTTGTGAGCTAAAAGAACATGTTTTAAATCAACGCAAAGAAACTAAGAACCTTGAAAAAAGATTTGAGGAAATGATAACAAGAATGGATACCTTAGAGAGGAATATGAATGAATTAAAGGAGCTGAAAAACACAATACGAGAACTTCGCGAAACATGCACAAGTTTCAATAGCCGAATTCACCAAGCAGAAAAAAGAATATCAGAAGTCAAGGATCAAGTCAATTAAATAAAATGAGAAACCAAGATCAGAGAAAAAAGCGCAAAAAGGAATGAACAAAGTCTCCAAGAAATGTGGGACTATGTGAAGAGACCTAACCTACGTTTGATAGGCATACCAGAATGTGATGAAGAGAATGAATCCAAGCTGGAAAATACTCTTCAGGACATCATCCAGGAAAATTTCCCCCACCTAGCAAGACAGGCCAACACTCAAATGCAGGAAATACAGAGAACACCACAAAGATATTCCGCAAGAAGAGCAACCCCAAGGCACATAATCGTCAGATTCAACAAGGTTGAAATGAAGGAGAATATACTAAGGGCAGCCAGAGAGAACAGTCGGGTCACCCACAAAGGGAAGCCCATCAGACTCACAGCAGATCTCTCAGCAGAAACTCTACAAGCCAGAAGAGAGTGGGGGCCAATATTCAACATTCTTAAAGAAAAGAAATTTCAACCCAGAATTTCATATCCAGCCAAACTGAGCTTCAGAAGTGAAGGAATAATAAAATCCTTTGCGAACAAGCAAGTACTCAGAGATATTGTCACCACCAGCCCTGCTTTACAAGAGCTCCTGAAAGAGGCACTACACATAGAAAGGAACAACCAGTACCAGCCATTCCAAAATCACACTAAATGCTAAAGAGCATCAACATAATGAAGAATCTACAACGACTAACGGGCAAAACAGCCAGCTAGCATCAAAATGGCAGTATCAAATTCACACATAACAATATTAACCCTAAATGTAAATGGACTAAATGCACCAATCAAAAGACACAGACTGGCAAATTGGATGAAAAGCCAAAACCCAGCAGTGTGCTGTATCCAGGAAACCCATCTCACATGCAAAGATACACAAAGACTCAAAATAAAGGGATAGAGGAAGATTTACCAAGCAAATGAAGAGCAAAAGAAAGCAGGAGTTGCAATCCTCATCTCTGATTAAATAGACTTTAAAGCAACAAAGATCAAAAGACACAAAGAAGGCCATTACATAATGCTAAAAGGATCGATACAACAAGAAGAGCTAACGATCCTAAACATATATGGACCCAATTCAGGAGCACCCAGATACATAAGGCAAGTTCTTAATAACTTACAAAGAGACTTAGACTCCCACACAATAATAGTGGGAGATTTTAACACTCCACTCTCAATATTAGACAGATCAACGAGACAGAAAATCAACAAGGATATCCAGGGCTTGGACTCAGACCTGAAGCAAGCAAACCTGACAGACATTTACAGAACTCTCCACCCCAAATCCACAGAATACACATTCTTCTCAGAACCACATCATACCTACTCAAAAACTGACCACATAATTGGAAGTAAAGCACTGCTCAGCAAATGCAAAACAACTGAAATCATAACAAACAGCCTCTCAAACCATAGTGCAATCAAGTTAGAACTCAGAATTTAGGAACCAACCCAGAACCGCACAGCTTCATGGAAACTGAACAACTGGCTCCTGAATGTTGACTGAATAAACAACGAAATGAAGGCAGAAATAAAGAATTCTTTGAAACCAATGAGAACGAAGACACAACATGCCAGAATCTCTGGGACAAATTTAAAGCAGTCTCTAGAGGAAAGTATATAGCAATAAGTTCCCATATGAGAAGAATGGAGAGATCCAAAATTGACACCCTATTGTCAAAATTGAAAGAGCTACAGGAGCAAGATCAAAAAAACTCAAAACCTAGCAGAAGACAAGAAATAACTAAGAACAGAGCTGAACTGAAGGAGATTGAGACACGAAAAACCCTCCAAAAAATCAATAAATCAAAGAGCTGGTTTTTTGAAAAGATCAACAAAATAGACAGACCACTAGCCAGATTGATTAAAAAGAAAAGAGAGAATAACCAAATAGATGCAATAAAAAATGATAAAGGGGAAATCACCACAGATTCCACAGAAATTCAAACCATCATCAGACAATATTACAAGCAACTCTATGCACATAAACTAGTAAACCTGGGAGAAATGGATAAATTCCTGGACTCCTGTGTCCTCCCAAGCCTAAACCAGGAGGAAGCTGAAACTATGAATAGACCAATAACAAGGGCAGAAGTCGAGGTAGCAATTAAGAGCCTACCACACAAAAAAAGCCCAGGTCCAGACGGGTTCACAGCCGAATTCTACCAGACACACAAAGAGGAGCTGGTACCATTCCTTCTGAAACTATTCCAAATAATCCAAAAAGAAGGAATCCTACCCAAATCATTCTGCGAGACCAATATCATCCTGATACCAAAACCCGGCAGAGACCCAACAAGAAAAGAAAACTTCCGGCTAATATCCATGATGAACATAGATGCAAAAATCTTCAATAAAATATTGGCAACCTGTTTGCAACAGCAAATCAAAATACTTATTTATCATGATCAAGTAGGATTCATTCCCGGGATGCAGAGCTGGTTCAACATACGCAAGTCTATAAACAATTCACCACATAAACAGAACCAAAAACAAAAACCACATGATTATCTCAATTGACACAGAGAAGGCATTTGACAAAATTCAACAGCTCTTTATGCTAAAAACCCTCAATAAACTCGGTATCGATGGAACGTATCTTAAAGTAATAAAAGCTATTTATGACAAACCAACAGCCAATATCATACTGAATGGGCAAAATCTGGAAGCATTCCCTTTGAAATCCGGCACAAGACAAGGATGCCCTCTCTCACCACTCCTATTCAATATAGTACTGGAAGTTCTAGCCACAGCAATCAGGCAAGAAAAAGAAATAAAGAGTATTCAAATAGGAAAGGTGGAAGCCAAATTGTCTCTATTTGCAGACGACATGATAGTATACCTAGAAGACCCCATCGCCTCAGCCCAAAAACTCCTGAAACTGATAAGCAACCTCAGCAAAGTCTCAGGATATAAAATCAATGTGCAAAAATCACAAGCATTCGTCTACATCAATAACAGACTGAAAGAGAGCCAAATCAAGAATGAACTGCCATTCACAATTGCTACAAAAAGAATAAAATACTTTGGAATACAACTCACAAGGAACGTAAGGGACCTCTTCAGGGAAAACTACAAACCACTGCTCAACAAAATCAGAGAGGACACAAACAGATGGAGAAACGTTCCATGTTCATGGTTAGGAAGAATTAATATCGTGAAAATGGTTATACTGCCCAAAGTAATTTACAGAATCAATGCTATACCCATCAAGCTACCATTGACTTTCTTCACAGAACTGGAAAAAAACCACCATGAACTTCACATGGAACCAAAAGAGAGCCCGCATAGCCAAGTCAATTCTAAGCAAAAAGAACACAGCGGGGGCATCACACTACCGGATTTCAAACTATACTACAAGGCTACCATAATCAAAACAGCATGGTACTGGTACCAAAACAGAGATATAGATCAATGGAACAGAACAGGGGCATCAGAGGCAACACAACATATCTACAACTATACAATCTTTGATAAACCTGACAAAAACAAGCAAGGGGGAAGGATTCCCTGTTTAACAAATGGTGTTGGGAAAACTGGCTAGCCAAGTGCAGAAAGCAGAAACTGCAACAAAAAATTTTTTTTAAAAACCCATACCAGAAAAAAAAATTTAGCATTTAAAAAAACAATTATTGAAAAATATTAAAGATACATTCTAGAGTTGGCATTCATCTATTTATCAAATATAATTTAACATAACTTTGTACCAGAGAGTGTGGTAGGCTTTCAAAATTGTGTGTTGAACAAATTAGAGCCCCTCCTTTAACTGAGCTTATATTCTACATGTGCAGCAAATAATTGATCATTTTTATTAATATTAGCCATAAAGACAAATTAATCCAGATAAAGAAAGAATAACGAAGTTACTGTATAAGAAATTGAATTTGAATTTGAAACAGTAAAATGCCATGGTTTAGTCAGATTGTTTAATTATTTATATATACATAAATATATATATATATATATGCCTTTTTTATTATTGTTTCCAAACAGAAAACTCACATACACTGGATAAACGTGTCTCTTAAGAGAGAGTGAGATCTTAAGACTAGAAGAACATTAACAATTATTCAGAGCAGAACATTTGGACTACAATGGAAGCAGTTGGAGAGCAAGAAAAGGGCATGTGTAAAGACACACTAGTGAGAGAAAATATAACATACTACAAGATATAAAATAGTTGTGTATGAGTTACAAATACATTTTTTAAATCTCGGGTATAAGGTTTAGTTGTGTTCCTAGAGTTATACAGAGCCAATCTTCTCTACCTCCTAGGATGGCTTTTTAAATATTTTAAAATAGCTGTTTATTCTGAAGTTTTTTTCAGATTAATGCCAATTGATAAAAAGTCAATATTCCCTGATGGTTACTTGCATAGGATTTGAATTTTAAAATCTAGATACAAATTTAAGATCTAACATTTCCTTGCTGTGTGACACTGAGATAGTCTACCTAGGCTCTAAATTGGCTTTGAACACAAGCTCTCTTTTCTAAAAGAAAGAAGCTCCTTTCATTTACACTAGCATAGAAATTTGGAGGTTTTTTTTTTTGCATCTACATAATATACTTTATTTTTCTTTTTTATTATTCAAGTTTTGTGATACATGTGCATAATGTGCAGGTTTGTTGCATAAGAATACACGTGCCATGGTGATTTGCTGCACCCATCAACCCATCATTTAGATTAGGTATTTCTCCTAACGCTATCCTGCTACTAGTCCCCCACCCCCTGGTAAGCCCTGGTGTGTGATGTTCCCCTCCCTGTGTCCATGTGTTCTCATCATTCAACTCCCACTGATGAATGAGAACATGTGGTGTTTGGTTTTCTGTTCTTGTGTCAGTTTGCTGAGAATGATGGTTTCCAGCTTCACCCATGTTCCTGCAAAGGATATGAACTCACCATCCTTTTTTCTGCTGCATAGTATTCCATGGTGTATATGTGCCACAGTCTATCATTGATGGGCATTTTGATTATATTATTAAGCCTGAAAATAAATTCTTTTTTTTTTAAGTGGAAAAGATCTTGTTGCCCAGGCTAGAGTGCAATGGCTCAATCTCAGCTCAATGCAACCTCTGCCTCCTGGATCCAAGCAAGTCTCCTTCCTCAGCCTCCCAGGTAGCTGGGATTACAAGCATTACCACCAGGCTTGGCTAATCATTTTTTTATTTAGTAGAGATGAAGTTTCACCATGTCTGGCTGGTCTCAAACTCCTGACCTCAGGTAATCCACCCGCCTCAGCCTGCCAAAGTGCTGGGATTACAGGCATGTGCCACTGCACCTGGCCCAATAAATACTTCCCTTTATATTTACTATTATGTTTCAGGAAACATCTCATACTTTAATAAAATATTAACATTATTCAGTTTTAAGAAATAAATCTTTCTTAGAGATTTATAAAATCAATATTAAAAGAGTTCACAAGTAATCTATATTCTGGGAACATTTATGCAAGAGAAACAGAGGGCTTTCAGATTTCCAAAATGAATTCATAGTGAAATATTTTAAGGATGAGCAAAGTCAGATAATTAAGTTAAAAGAATGAAGTAATTTCAACAATGCATAAGAGAATATCATGGATGCAGAAAACACCATTGAAATAATAAAAATTCAGGAATGGCTATTTATGAGTGACTTCAGTTACTATCATAATATAAACATAAAATAAAGGTGTATGTCCAAAACCTAACTGATTCACGCTACAATTTTCAATAAGTCTGAGTGGTAATATAACACCCCAAACTTTTATTTCAAAGTAGTAAAGATACACTTTTTTTTTTTTTAATTTTTTATTGGATTATAGGTTTTGGGGTACATGAGCAGAGCATGCAAGACAGTTGCGTAGGTACACACATGGCAGTGTGCTTTGCTTTTCTTCTCACTTTTTTACTATGTTCTTCAGGGCTTGTTTCACTTGCTTATTTCTTAAGGAGTATATAAAAGGATTTAAAACAGGTGCAATTGAAGTGATGAATACTGCTACTCCCTTGTTTAAAGCTACCCTTTCTTCTGCAGAAGGTTTAATATACATAAAAATGCAGCTGCCATACGAGATGGAAACAGCAATCACATGGGAGGAACAGGTAGAAAAAGCCTTCTTCCTCTGCTAGGCAGAAGAAATCTTCAAAATTGTTTTTATGACATTTCCGTAGGAGTACATTATCAGGGCCAATGTAATCAGGAGAGTGACACTGGCTAAAATAAAGCTTAACAATTCTATTACCCGTGTGTCTGTGCAGGAGAGAGTCAGAACAGGAGAATAGTCACAGATAAAGTGGTCAATAATATTAGCATCGCAGAATTCCAACCTCAGGCCCATGGTAAGTCCAGGAAAGATTGTTAACAAACCAGCCCACCAAGAGGCGACAACCATCTGATTGCAGACTCTGTTGGTCATAATGGTTACATAACGCAGGGGTTTGCAGATGGCCACATAGCGATCATAGGACATGGCAGCCAGCAGAAAAAACTCTGATACACCCAAAAAAATGAAAAAAAATAACTGTGTCACACAAGCATCATAGGAAGTAGTTTTATCCATAATCACTATGCTGACTAGGAATCTAGGGACACAGACAGATGTCAACGAGATTTCTAAAAAAGAAAAATTCCAAAGGAAGAAATACATGGGTGTTTTGAGGTGAGAATCCAGCAAGGTGACCAGAATAATGATCATATTTCCAATGACACTCAATAAATATGTTAAAAATAGAAAAAGAAAAATTACAATTTGCCAGTGTAAATCATCTGTTAGTCCCAGAAGAATGAAGGTTGTCACCACTGTGTGGTTTCTCATGATTAAATTCCTTCAGAATTCCATCAGATCTGGAAAAAATAAATAATATATGTTTTTTTTTTTTAAAAAAAGACTTCACTGTGTAGAGATTTAAAAGTGATATGAAGAACCAAGTGACTCAGTTGAGAAGAATACAGTTTTTTTCTTCTATGATCACAACAATTTCGCCTATTGGTCAGAACCCCAGAATCTTTTTCAGATTTTTTTTACTTTGAGAAAGAATGGTTTTGTTATTTCCTATTATAAGTATCTGCACATTTCTCTGGTGTAAAGTTTTGTCTAAAATACCAAAATGTAACTCCTGCAATTTCACTGAATCCACAAGAAAATATCTTTCAGATCAAATTGGTTAATCCCCCTATTGTTAATATAATCTCAGGATTTTCTCAGCTAGATAGAGCTTTTCTGCACACTTCTACATCTTAAAAGGCTAATTAAAACTGAAATCTTATAATTAATCTTTTTTAAATTGTTCTTTTCTGATGATGTATTTCCGGCTAGTCTTTAGGTTGTTTGATACAGCCGATGAGAACTTTTTCAATGGAAAGAACATTTATGAATCTCAAAATTAGTATGTAAATATGAAGGTGAAACTTTACATAGAATTTGGAATTTATTTACTCAATTGTTCGGTAAGCTTCAACTTCATAAGTAGCTTTATCAATGTCAGAAATATTTTATATTCAATACCGTTAAAGTACTCAATCCTTTACTAAGTATGAAGGAATATATACATCCTAGTCAAATATTCAGTAAAAATGACTATAAATCATTGTTCATGATGCTATTCTAATAGACAAACTTAAAGACTCTTTCAAATATATATACTGAATCTTTAATCAAGAGTTACGTAAATTTTTTTTTCTAATTCAGAAATTAATGGGTTTAATCTTATGGACACACATTCAGAATAACTTACGTAGCAACTGTTGTATACACAAAATGACAAAATTATGAAAATACCTACTTTCCATGAATTTCACAAGGGTTTTATTGCTGAAGCATTGTGCAATTTTTCTTTTGTATCATTAACCAAAAATGTAATATTAAATTATTTTTCAAAAATTATGCATTTATTTCTAACTCATATTTTTTCTCTATTTCCATACTCTCAACAGAGAGACCTGTTCACATTAAAAGCCAGGGAGATTTAATAACAAACATTTGTGGATTTTTCTCTGTCTCCCTCTCTCCTTCCTTCCTTCCTTCCTTTCTTTCTTTTTTCTCTTTCTTTCTTTTTCTCTCTTTCTCTCCCCAGTCAGCTTACATGTGACATTTCAAACACATTTTTCTGACTTTTCCTATAAATAAAATCAGTAATGTCTGGATTCAGTCTAACTTAAAATCTGAAAAGCTGATTTATTTATTTATTTATTGGAATCAAAATAATTTTTTTTTTAGTTTGCCTTTTAAGAATTCTGGTCACTACTTGGAGTTTCTCATTGTCTCTGGAATAAAAAGAGCGAGAGTGCCATAGATTTACCCTTGTTCTTTAATAATGAGCATGTTTACTCAGAACTAATAAAGAGCTCTGGGGATTCTTTTGGAGATGATACTAATTGACTATTTTCTTCATTAACTCTTAAAAGAAAAACAAAGTAGCAAAGCTAATTAAAAGTCTTGCTATGGCATCTGTAGAAATATCGGAAATGTTGATGTTAAAACAAAGTCTAATTCCTGTAATGAGATTAAAGGGTTGTATAAAGTACTTTAGGCTTTTCAAAGTGTCTGAGCTAAGACTCATCCAAAAAAAAGAATAAAACTGGAGTTTTTCATTCTTCACTCCAAAGGAAGAATCAATCTACCTAATGACAACATTGTCTGTAACTTCTAATTAATTGAATCTTCACAAATTGACTTGTTTTTTTGAGTCAAATATACTTACTTATCCTCTCCATAACACTTCATAGCATGAAATATGTATTATATACTAATGTAACAATTAGGAAAACAATGGCATAATTAGAAAGTACCAAATAATAGAAAAGTCATTAATAAAACCCCTTTAGATTTTTGCCTACATGTCCTCTAAACCAAGGAGATGACTTATTCTTACGTTAAATATAATGTAAAACTGTAAGAACATAAGAAGAGCAAATCTTTTATGTGTATTCTTTATTAAGAAAACCATATTAAAATTACAAAAATTGATGAAAGAACAAATCAAATTGGTAAACAAGAATTTCAGAGAGATTTTCTGTAGACAGTAATATCAGTAACTGATTTCGACATATAGGAATGATAAGATATTTTCCTTTCAGAGGATTATAGTTTAGAAAATACCTAAAATATAAGTATTAAATTAACAAGCAAAATGCTTCACTTTTTATGTATTAAATATGTTCTCTTCACACAAACTTCAAAAATAGAAAAGGAAGATGGAATGCTTATTAGAGTTCTGTAAGGGAAGCAAATCTATTTTGACTGATATGAAATAAAATAATGTGTAGAGAATATGAATGTATTAAATCATGTATAGTTGTGTCATTAATGAAGAAATATATGAAAGATTGTTGCTTTAATTTCTGGTGATACTGCTGAAGTTTTTTGCAGAAAGCAAGGTAGTCAGTTTAGAAGAAAGCCAGATGTGAAGCAGGGAGACATCTTACTTTTTTTTTGTTTTGAGACTGAGTTTCGCTCTTGTTGCCCAGGCTGGAGTGCAATGGCGTGATCTCAGCTCACTGCAACCTCCACCTCCTGGGTTCAGGCAATTCTCCTGCCTCAGCCTCCTGAGTAGCTGGGATTACTACTCAGGCGCCACCATGCCCAGCTAATTTTTTGTATTTTTAGTAGAGACGGGGTTTCACGACATCTTACTTTTAAAGAAACAGATTATTGCAGAAACAGTGATTACTAGAGAGATTAAAGTTCCAGAAGGGTAAAGAAAACCTTCAGAGATAACATCAATATATATAAAGGTATTTTATTTATTATTTTTACACTGGGATTTTTTTGTTATGTCTGACTTTTGGTCAGAAATGAGAATTCTGGTTTGACCCCGATCGAGGGCAACTTTTTGGGGTCAGAGACATCAAGAAAATTACTGATAGTACAGCAGAGTTAGAGTGAAAATGGAAAAATTGTTGGATTTTGAACAAATGGTCAATTGTATCATTAAAAACACTTGCTTAATTTTAAAACTGTGTAGATTTGGAAGCTAAATACTTAAGCGGATCCAGCAGACTTCATCTCAAGATGTTTGCCAAATTTTGAAGATGAATAAAACAGAAGTTTGAAGAGATAATCTCTGCATTTCTAAAATGCCTAGACTCTCAGTGATAGAAAGGCATATGTCCCACCTCCCACCCCAAGGCATTAACTGGGATCTTGAAAAAAACACACAGTAGGTATTAATTAGTATGAATTAAGCCAAAGGTCATTGAATCTATCTACATAATCCAGCTTCAGTTCAAAATCTAGCTTAATTCCCATAAAGATTAAGTTGTTTGCCTCATTTCTCTCTGCATAACATTGAAAAATAACCTATTAGAAGCATAAAAGAATTTTTAAAGTAAGGTCTAGTGCTCAGCAAAACAAATAAGCAAGAGAAAATGTAGGGTGGCAAGACCAATAAAAGCAATAGAAATAAAACCACAGATGATCCAGACATGGGGGTTAGGACACAATGATCATAAAATTGTTATTATTTATATGCTCTAGGGAATAAAAAATCGATAAAATAATTAAAATATTGATATTGTAATAGACTTAAAATATAGAGGGATCAATAAACAATAGAATTAAACAACATATCTAAATTGAAAAATGCAGTAAATCATTTTAATAGCTGAAAGTATACATTTGAAAATAGACATGAATAATAAATATCCAAAATAAAGAAAGAAAATAAGAACATGGAGAATAAGATACATGTGGAACTGTGATCAAAAGTTCTAGTATTTTGGCATCTCAGAAGAAAAGCAGAAAGAATATAGGGCAGAAGCAATATTCAAAACAACAACTGCAAAGAATTTCCTAAAGTGCTAAAAATTATCAATCCAAAGATTCAAGAAGCTCAGTGAACCCCACGTAAAGACCACACTCAGTGGCATCTTCATTGGTGCCCACTGAAAATGAATATGGGCAAAATCATTATGAGTAATGGCAGTATATAACAGCCTCTGCATTTATTTTCTACCCTGTTTTTCTCCTAACAGTTGCTAATTATGTTTAAATTATATTATTTTGGGTCCTGAATGGAGCACGATGTAGAGCAGCTCTTGGTTTATCCAGCTTTTACTAGATATGTGTTGGGAATGAGAAATAATTTTGTTTTAAGCCATTGAATTTCTTTTTACATAAACCAGTAACATAAGTTTTTATTATCATTATCAAGTATTATGCACTGTGCATAACTGTATGTGCTATGCTTTTATCCAACTGGTAGTGCAATAGATTTGCTTATATCAGCATCACCATAAACACATGAGTAATGCATTGTGGTACCACATGACAGTAATGTTATACCACATACAATGAATGTCGTTCAGCAGTGATGATGGTGACACCTCTGGGTGACAGGAAAATTTCACCTCCATTATAATGATTGAGACCATCATCATATATACAGTCCATCATTGACAAGCATTGTTATGCAGTGCATGACTTATACACACATACATACACACACACAGTTATGGTATAGCTATTATATTTTTAAATGTGTTTTCTTTCTATTCATTTATTATACTTTAAGTTCTGAAGTACATATGCAGATCAGGCAGGTTTGTTACATAGGTATATACACATGCCACGATGGTTTGCTGTATCCATCACCCCATCATCTACATTAGGTATTTCTCCTAATGCTACCCCTCCCCCATCCTCCCACCCCCTGCTATTCCTTCCCTAGCCCCTCACCCCCCACCCCACAGTGTGTGATGTTCCCCTCCCCGTGTCCATGTGTTCTCATTGTTCAACACCCACTTATGAGTGACAACATGTGGTGTTTGGTTTTCTGTTCTTGTGTCAGTTTGCTGAGAATTATGGTTTCCAGTTTCATCCATGTCCCTGCAAAGGACATGAACTTATCATTTTTATGGCTGGGTAGTCTCAATCTGCTGCCCAGGCTAGAATACAGTGGTGCAATCTTGGCTCACTGCACCCTCCACCTTCTGGGTTCAAGCAATTCTCTTGCCTCAGGAACCTGAGTTGCTGGGATTACAGGCATGCACCACCATGCCCAGATAAATTTTGTGTTTTTAGAAGAGACAGGCTTTCGCCATGTTGGCCAGGCTGGTCTCAAATTCCTGACCTCAGGTGACCTGTCCACCTTGGCCTTCCAAAGTGCTGCAATTACAGGTGAAAGGCACCCTGCCCAGCCTTAAATATTTCAACTTAAATTATAGAATAAAAGATACATATGCTGGTTTGTTACAGATATAAGTTGTGTGACGCTGATGCTTGGGGTACCAACAATCCCATCACAATGAGGTAAGCATAGTACCCAACAGGTGGTTCTTCAGCCCATGCTCTCCTCCCTGGCTCCCCCAAATAGTGACTCGTAGAGTCTATTCTTTCTTCATGACTAGCCAACTATCCCAGCCCATTTTTTGAACACAGAGTCCCATCTACATTGCTTATTTTTGTTGATTTTGTTGAAGATCGGACAGTTTCAGGTGAGCAAGTTTATTTCTGGGTGATATATTCAAGATTACTCAGATTGTTGGCAGAATCACATTTTTTTGTGGCTGTAGAATTCTTGGAAGCTGTTTTCTTCAAAGTCCAAAATGAAGAGATACACTATAGCAAATTAGCAAGCAAGAGTCTTGTATAATATAACGTAATCATGAGTGTCAATGCATTATCTTCACCACATTGCATTGGCTAGAAGCAAGTCACAGGCCCTGCCAACACTTTGGAGAAGAGATTATACAAGGCCATGAACACCAAGAGTTGGTTATTATGGAGACTATTTTAAAGTCACCTGCTACACCTTGGAAAAAAGATATATTCCTAGAAGCTTGGTGGTGAAAGTAAACAAACAAACAAAAAGTATCTGAAACACTGAAATGGGAACATACTGAATGTAACCTGTAGGAAATATTTTTAAAAGAAATGTATTAATTTTTGATTAGAAAATATTGTCCTTCTTTGAAAATTCTCTTAGAATAAGACAATCAGCCTAATCCTCCAATATTTTTCCCTCATTCTAATAGATTCAGCTGCTATAGCAAGTCCAGGTAAACACAAACATAATCCTAAGGATAAAAACCCTAAGGATGAAAAGCCTTCCTAAGGATTGAAGCCAGTATCCATAACAAACACACTAAAAAAAGACTAGAAAGGAGAGTGAATTCGGTACTTGAAAACAATGTACTGGGTCCAAATTGTCTAATATAAACTTTGCTTTCCTTATTTTCTAATGTGAAAGAAACAATACTTAGGGAGGTCTTTAGATAATTTCATGAGTTGTATGTTTATATTATACTTTCTATTTTTATTGCATCTTAATGATGTGCCTATATGTGCATTATATTTTGCCTAAAATACTCAACACATGTTTTATTAATAAATAAAACACTTGAGAAGGGAATGACTCAAGATGGCGCTGTGAGAACAACCCAGGATTGAAGCTCTCGTTGAATCCGCGAAGAGGTGAGTCAGAGCTGCATTTCCAGACTGATCTTTCTTGCCCACAAAACGGGGAAATTCCCAAATATAAAGGAGACACGGGACACAAGGCAGAGGTACTGCCTGGCAAAGCCAGCAGCCGGGGTGGCAGCAGCCGGCCCTACCCAGCATTCCCCACAGGGTGCGCTTGTCTGGTGCCCTGTTGAACTGGCAATATGAGACTTGAGAGGGCTGGACTTGAGACTGAACAGGACTTGGACAGTGGGCCAGCCCAAAGGACTGCAGAAACAGAGCATTTGGGGTAGCCCAGTGGGATGAACAAAACCACGATTCCAAACGCTCCCCATGCAGACGGTCCCTGAGATGCTCTGTGAGAAAGGGGCATCCAGCATTACCGAGGCAACCCACCCCTACTGAGATAAACGCTCACTGCTGATGCAGCCAGCCATTGCTGAGGCAACCTGCCCCTACTGAGATACATGCCCACTGCTGACACAGCTAGCTGTTGCTGAGGCAACTCGCTACAACACAGATACTCCACCGCAGGGCGTAGCCCGTGGCAAAGATTGCAGCAGAAAAGCAGAACCTGCAGCAACAGGGCAAACCACACAACAGCAGGGCAGAGCCTCGGCAGGCAAACACTGACTAGACTGCCTCCTAGCTGGGCAGGACACCTCAACGGACATCCAAAAATAAAGCCCAAACCCCCGAAGACATAGCATAAGAGAAAAAAAGGGTTCTTTTAAGGAGCTCTGTTGCAGCAGAATCAAACATAGCAGCCTAACAGCCCTGAATGAACAACAGAGCTCACAACTCAGCAATTGAGCTCATATAAAGTACAGAATGTCTCCTCAAGCAGCTCCCTGATCCCTCTATATCCAAAAGACTTACATTTGGCAGGCATCATCCTGGGACAAAGATAGCAGAAAAAAAATCTGGTAGCACCCCTCACTGTGCCGCAGCTGCTATAGGTGCACCCCAGACAAGCAGGGCCTGGAGTGGACCTCAGCAGTCGTACAGCAAAGGGGCTGAACTGGTGGAAGAAAAACCAAGTAACAGAAATACTTCATCATCAACAATCTGGGTGCCCACTAAGAGACCCAATCGAAAAGTCAGCAACTACTCAGACAACAAGTGGATAAATCCACAAAGATGGGAAAATACCAGCACAAAAAGGAGGAAGACACCCGAAACCAGAACACCTCGCCTCCTAGAAAAAACCAAAACTCCTCACCAGCAAGGGAACAAAGCTGGATGAAGAATGACTGTGACAAAATGACGGAATTAGACTTCAAAAGGTGGATAATGAGAAACTGTTGTGAGCTAGAAGAACATGTATTAAATCAATGCAAAGAAAATAAGAACCTTGAAAAAAGATATGAAAAAAATTTTGAGGAAATGATAACAAGAATGGATAACTTAGAGAGGAATACGAATGAATTAAAGGAGCAGAAAAACACAATCCGAGAACTTCGTGAAGCATGCAAAAGTTTCAATAGCTGAATTGACCAAGCAGAAGAAAGAATATCTGAAGTCGAAGACCAACTCAATGAAATAAAACGAGAAACCAAGATTAGAGAAAAAAGCATAAAAAGGAATGAACAAAGTCTCCAAGAAATGTGGAACTATGTGAAAAGACCTAACCTACGTTTGATAGGTGTACCAGAAGGGGACGAAGAGAATGTACCCAAGCTGGAAAATACTCTTCAGGACATCATTTAGGAAAATTTCCCCCACCTAGCCAGACAGGCCAACACTCAAATGCAGGAAATACAGAGAACACCACAAAGATATTCCACAAGAAGAGCAACCCCAAGGCACATAATCGTCAGATTCAACAAGGTTGAAATAAAGGAGAAAATACTAAGGGCAGCCAGAGAGAAAGGTCGGGTCACCCACAGAGGAAAGCCCACCAGACGCACAGCAGATCTCTCTGCAGAAACACTACAAGCCAGAAGAGAGTGGGGGCCAATATTCAACATTCTTAAAGAAAAGAACTTTCAACCCAGAATTTCATATCCAGCCAAACTGAGCTACAGAAGTGAAGGAAAAATAAAATCCTTTGTGAACAAGCAAGTACTCAGAGATTTTGTCACCACCAGGCCTGCTTTACAAGAGCTCCTGAAAGAGGCACTACACATAGAAAGGAACAACCAGTACCAGCCATTCCGAAATTACACTAAATGCTAAAGAACATCAACATAATGAAGAATCTACAACAACTAACGGGCAAAACAGCCACTTAGCATCAAAATGGCAGTACCAAATTCACACATAACAATATTAACCCTAAATGTAAACGAACTAAATGCACCAATCAAAAGACAAAGACTGGCAAATTGGATAAAAATCCAAAACCCATCAGTATGCTGTATCCAGAAAACCCATCTCACATGTAAGAATACACAAAGGCTCAAAATAAAGAAAGGGAGGAAGATTTACCAAGCAAATGGAGAGCAGAAAAAAGCAGGAGTTGCAATTCTCATCTCTGATAAAATAGACTTTAAAGCAACAAAGATCAAAAGAGACAAAGAAGGACATTACATAATGGAAAAAGGATTGATACAACAAGAAGAGCTAATGATCCTAAACATATATGGACCCAATACAGGAGCACCCAGATACATAAGGCAAGTTCTTAATGACTTACAGAAACACTTAGACTCCCACACAATAATAATGGGAGACTTTAACACTCCACTCTAAATATTAGACAGATCAACCAGACAGAAAATCAACAAGGATATCCAGGGTTTGAATTCAGACCTGGAGAAAACAAACCTGATAGATATTTACAGAACTCTCCACCCCAAATCCAGAGAATATACATTCTTCTCAGCACCACATCACACCTACTCTAAAATTGTCCAAATAATTGGAAGTAAGGACTCCTCAGCAAATGCAAAACAACTGAAATCATAACAAACAGCCTCTCAGACCATAGTGCAATAGAGTTAGAACTCAGAATTCAGGAACCAACCCAGAACCGCACAGCTTCATGGAAACTGAACAACTGGCTCTTGAATGTTGACTGGGTAAACAATGAAATGAAGACAGAAACAAAGAAGTTCTTCGAAACCAATGAGAATGAAGACACAACATGCCAGAATCTCTGGGGCACATTTAAAGCAGTCTCTAGAGGAAAGTATATAGCAATAAGTGCCCATATGAGGAGAATACAGAGATCCAAAATTGGCACCCTATCGTCAAAATTGAAAGAGCTAGAGGAGCAAGACCAAAAAAACTCAAAACCCAGCAGAAGACAAGAAATAACTAAGATCAGAGCTGAACTGAAGGAGATTGAGACACGAAAAACCCTTCAAAAAATCAATAAATCCAAGAGCAGATTTTTAGAAAAGATCAACAAAATAGACAGACCACTAGCCAGATTGATTAAAAATAAAAGAGAGAACAACCAAATAGATGGAATAAAAAATGATGAAAGGCTAATCACCACAGATTCCACAGAAATTCAAACCATCATCAGAGAATATTACAAACAACTCTATGCACATAAATTAGTAAACCTGGAAGAAATGGATAAATTCCTGGACTCCTGTGTCCTCCAAAGCCTAAACCAGGAAGAAGCTGAAACTGAATAGACTAATAATAACAAGGTCAGAAGTTGAGGCAGCAATTAAGAGCCTACCACACAAAAAAAGGCCAGGTCCAGACAGATTCACAGCCGAATTCTACCAGACACACAAAGAGGAGCTGGTACCATTCCTTCTAAAACTATTCCAAACAATCCGAAAAGAGGGAAGCCTTCCCAAATCATTTTACAGACCAACATCATCCTAATATCGAAACCCGGCAGAGACCCAACAAGAAAAGAAAACTTCCGGCCAATATTCATGATGAACATAGATGCAAAAATCTTCAATAAAATATTGGCAAGCCGATTGCAACAGCAAATCAAAAAACTTATTCATCATGATCAAGTAGGATTCATCCCGGGGATGCAAGGCTGGTTCAACATACGCAAGTCTATCAACGTAATTCACCACATAAACAGAACCAAAAACAAAAACCACATGATTATCTCAATTGACATAGAGAAGGCATTTGACAAAATTCAACAGCCCTTTATGCTAAACACCCTCAATAAACTCGGTATCGATGGAACGTATCTTAAAGTAATAAAAGCTATTTATGACAAACCAACAGCCAATATCATACGGAATGGACAAAAACTGGAAGCATTTCCTTTGAAATCTGGCACTAGACAAGGATGCCCTCTCTCACCACTCCTATTCAATATAGTACTGGAAGTTTTAGCCAGAGCAATCAGGCAAGAAAAAGAAATAAAGGGTATTCAAATAGGAAAGGCGGAAGCCAAATTGTCTCTATTTGCAGATGACATAATAGTATACCTAGAAGACCCCAACACCTCAGCCCAAAAACTCCTGAAACCGATAAGTAACTTCAGCAAAGTCTCAGGATATAAAATCAATGTGCAAAAATCACAAGCATTCATCTACACCAATAACAGACTTAAAGAAAGCCAAATCAAGAACGAACTGCCATTCACAATTTCTACAAAAAGAATAAAATACCTTGGAATACAACTCACAAGGAACGTAAGGGACCTCTTCAAGGGGAACTACAAACCACTGCTCAACGAAATCAGAGAGGACACAAACAGATGGAGAAACATTCCATGTTCATGGTTAGGAAGAATTAATATCATGAAAATGGCTATACTGCCCAAAGTAATTTACAGAATCAGTGCTATCCCCATCAAGCTACCATTGACTTTCTTCACAGAACTGGAAAAAACCACCAAAACTTCATATGGAACCAAAAGAGAGCCCGCATAGCCAAGTCAATTCTAAGCAAAAAGAACACAGCGGGGGGCATCACACTACCGGATTTCAAACTATACTACAAGGCTACAGTAATCAAAACAGCATGGTACTGGTACCAAAACAGAGAGATAGACCAATTGAACATAACAGAGGCATCAGAGGCAACGCAACATATCTACAACTATACAATCTTCGATAAACCTGACAAAAACAAGCAAGGGGGAAAGGATTCCCTGTTTAATAAATGGTGTTGGGAAAACTGGCTAGCCATGTGCAGAAAGCAGAAACTGGACCCCTTCCTGACACCTTACACTAAAATTAACTCCAGATGGATTAAAGACTTAAACACAAGACTTGGCATGATAAAAACCCTAGAATGAAATCTAGGCAAAACTATCCAGGACATAGGAGTAGGCAAGGACTTCATGAACAAAACACCAAAAGCATTGACAACAAAAGCCAAAATAGACAAATGGGACCTAATCAAACTCCACAGCTTCTGCACGGCAAAAGAAACAGTCACTAGAGTGAATCGGCAACCAACAGAATGGGAAAAAATTTTTGCAGTTTACCCATCTGACAAAGGGCTGATATCCAGAATTTACAAAGAACTCAAACAGATTTACAGGAAAAAAACAAACAAGCCCATTCAAAAGTGGGCAAAGGATATGAACAGACACTTTATGAAAGGAGACATATATGAGGCCAATAGTCATATGAAAAAATGCTCATCGTCACTGGTCATCAGAGAGATGCAAATTAAAACCACATTGAGATACCATCTCACGCCAGTTAGAATGACAATCATTAAAAAATCTGGAGACAACAGATCCTGGAGAGGATGTGGAGAAAAAGGAACACTTATACACTGTTGGTGGGAGTGTAAATTAGTTCAACCATTGTGGACGACAGTGTGGCGATTCCTCAAGGCCTTAGAAATAGAAATTCCATTTGACCCAGCAATCCCTTTACTGGTTATATATCCAAAGGACTATAAATCGTTCTACTATAAGGACACATGTACACGAATGTTCATTGCAGCACTGTTTACAATAGCAAAGACCTGGAATCAACCCAAATGTCCATTGATAATAGACTGGATCGGAAAAATGTGGCACATACACACCATAAAATATTATGCAGCAATCAGAAATGATGAGTTTGTGTCGTTTGTAGGGACATGGATGAATCTGTAAACATCATCCTCAGCAAACTGACACAAGAACAGAAAATGAAACACCACATATTCTCACTCATAGGCGGGTGATGAAGAATGAGAACACATGGACACAGGGAGGGGAGTACTAAACACTGGGGTCTATTGGGGGGAAAAGGGGAGGGCCAGTGGGAGGGGGAGGTGTGGAGGGATAGCCTGGGGAGAAATGCCAAATGTGGGTGAAGGGGAGAAAGGAAGCAAAACACACTGCCATGTGTGTACCTATGCAACTGTCTTGCATGTTCTGCTCATGTACCCCAAAACCTAAAATGCAATACAAAATTTAATAAAAAAAAAGAAAATGAAATACCACATGTTCTCACTCATAGGCAGGTGATGAACAATGAGAACACATGAACACAGGGAGGGGAGCACTACACACTGGGGTCTATTGGGGGGATTAGTGGAGGGACAGCAGTGGGGGAGCTGGGGAGGGATAGCCTGGGAAGAAATGCCAGATGTGGGTGAAGGGGGGAAGGCAGCAATTCGCACTGCCACGTGTGTACCTATGCAACTATCTTGCATGTTCTGCACATGTACCCCAAAACCTAAAATGCAATAAAAATTTTTAAGGAAAAAAAAACTAAGCTGTAGAAACTGAAATAGTAAACATATTCATTACTGAAATCATGAAAAAAAATTACAAAATGATAAAACTAAAACGTTAATAGATAAAAAATAGAATAAAAAATGCTTAATTCAAATGACTTTATAAATGTATTAATAAGAATGAAGAACCTATGAGGCAATTAGAAAATCACTCACAAGATAGTAGACATAAATTTAATTTATAATTATAATTATTAGAATAATTAGTAATTGCTGATAAATATAAAAAGTTACTAAACATTATAATGAAAAGATAAGCATTATCAGAACCAAGTTTAAACTTTTATTATCACAAGGGAAAATTTTAAATATAAGAACACAGAGCAATTGAAAGAGAGGATGAAATTAAAAGGTATACAGGGGCCAATTGCGGTGGCTCATGCCTGTAATCCCAGCACTTTGGGGGGCCAACGTGGGCTGATCATGAGGTCAAGAGATAGAGACCATTCTGGTCAACATAGTGAAACCTCGTCTCTACTAAAAACACAAAAATTACCTGGGCATGGTGGTGCAGGCCTGTAGTCTCAACTACTTGGGAGGCTGAGGCAGAAGAATCACTTGAACCCAGCAGGTGGAGATTGCGGTGAGCCAATATTGTGCCATTGCACTCCAGCCTGGGCAACAACAGCGAAACTCCATCTCAAAGAAAGAGAAAGGTATACAGGCGAAAACTAAAATACAATTAAAAAAAAAAACAAAATGGTATGCTTTATTGATAACAAACATAAATGATTTTAAGGCAAGAAATATTGGTAGAGATGAAAAGTAAAATTTTATAATGATGAAAGTGTTGATTAAACTTGCAACACTAGTCTTATGCATGTATATTCCTAATGATAACACCAACAGATATAAGGCAAACATCAACAGGGAAAATAAGAAAAACATGCAAATCCACAACCCTAGATGGGGATTTTAATAAAATAAAAAATATTACATATTTTTAGTAAATTAATTCTGTCAAAATTGGACTTTTGAGAGAGAATTAAGTTCCATAGAAAAGTAAGGCCAGAGAAAATTATTTCTGTTTCTACACTTTTCAAAATCTTGAACCTACTTGTATCTTTGTACTGAAGGTATGTTTTTGTTAACCAGAATGTAATTAAGCGATTTTTACCTTCTAACCTGAAAATCTTCCACTGGGCATTCAGTCTATTGGTATTGTATTTACCGTAATAGTTTACTTTATGTCTTTTCTCCTACCATCATTTAAATGTATCCCACATATTTTATTTTCCATTGTTCTCCTTTCTTGTCTAATGTAGTTTTAATTAAATATATTCTTGTTTTGTTTCTATTGACTTATTTAACTAAATATTTTGCCATTATTTTAGTAGTAAGGCTGATTTCGGTTACTTCATTCAGGAGGCATCTGCGAGGTCTTGTCACTGCAAAGTTACTCTTTTCCTTTATGATTAAGTAATAATTTGAGAGTATGTATATATACTTTTCTCATTTACTTTCACTGACTATCTTGACATCTTTTGACATTTCATAACTCAGTTTTTTTCTATACTTTTTACTTGGGATTTGACTGTATGAAAGAGCCTTTTTTTCTTTATTTATTTATTTTATATAACTACATATAGTATAAGTTTTTTTATTGCATTCTAGGTTTTAGGGTACATGTGCAGAACATACAAGATAGTTGCATAGGTACACACATGGCAGTGTGTTTTGCTGCCTTCCTCCCCTTCACCCACATTTGGCATTTCTCCCCAGGCGATTCCTCCCCAGCTTCCCCCCACGCTGTCCCTTTCCTGTTCCCCTCAATAGACCCCAGTGTGTAGTGCTCCCCTCCCTGTGTCTATGTGTTCTCATTGTTCATCACCCGCCTATGAGTGAGAATATGTGGTATTTCATTTTCTGTTCTTGTGTCAGTTTGCTGACAATGATGTTCTCCAGATTCATCCATGTCCCTACAAACGACATGAACTCATCATTTCTGATTGCTGCATAATATTCCATGGTGTATATGTGCCACATTTTCCCAATCCAGTCTATCATCGATGGGCATTTGGGTTGGTTCCAGGTCTTTGCTATTGTAAACAGTGCTGCAATGAACATTCATGTGCATGTGTCCTTATGGTAAAACGATTTATAGTCCTTTGGCTATATACTCAGAAAAGGGATTGCTGGGTCAAATGGAATTTCTATTTCTAAGGCCTTGAGGAATCGCCAAACTGTCTTCCACAATGGTTGAACTAATTTACACTTCCACAAACAGTGTAAAAGTGTTCATATTTCTCCACGTCCTCTCCAGCATCTGTTATCGCCAGATTTTTTTTATTGCATTTTAGGTTTTGGGGTACATGTGCAGAACACGCAAGACAGTTGCATAGGTACACACATGGGAGTGTGTTTTGCTTCCTTTCTCCCCTTCACCCACATTTGGCATTTCTCCCCAGGCTATCCCTCCCCAGCTCCCCCCCTCCCCCGCTGGCCCTCCCTTTTCCCCGCAATAGACCCCAGTGTTTAGTACTCCCCTCCCTGGGTCCGTGTGTTCTCATTTTTTGTCATCCGTCTATGAGTGAAAATATGCGGTATTTCATTTTCTGTTCTTGTGTCAGTTTGCTGAGAATGATGTTCTCCAGATTTATCCATGTCCCTACATATGACACGAACTCATCATTTCTGATTGCTGCATAATATTCCATGGTGTATATGTGTCACATTTTCCTAGTCCAGTCTATCATCGATGGGCATTTGGGTTGATTCCAGGTCTTTGCTATTGTAAACAGTGCTGCAATGAACATTCATGTGCATGTGTCCTTATAGTAGAACGATTTATAGTCCTTTGGCTATATACTCAGTAAAGGAATTGCTGGGTCAAATGGAATTTCTATTTCTAAGGCCTTGAGGAATCGCCAAACTGTCTTTCACAATGATTGAACTAATTTACACTCCCACCAACAGTGTAAAAGTGTTCCTATTTCTCCACATCCTCTCCAACATCTGTTGTCTCCAGATTTTTTAATGATCGCCATTCTAACTGGCATGAGGTGGTATCTCAATGTAGTTTTGATTTGCATCTCTCTAATGACCAGTGATGATGAGCATTTTTTTATATGTTTGTAGGCCTCATGTATGTCTTCTTTTGTAAAGTGTCTGTTCATATCCTTTGCCCATTTTTGAATGGGCTTGTTTGTTTTTATCCTGTAAATCTGTTTGAATTCTTTGTAAATTCTGGATATAAATTGTTTGTTAGATGGGTAATCTGTAAAAATTTTTTCCCATTCTGTTGGTTGCCGATTCACTCTAGTGACAGTTTCTTTTGCCGTGCAGAAGCTTTGGAGTTTCATTAGGTCCCATTTGTCTATTTTGGCTTTTGTTGTCAATGCTTTTGGTGTTTTGATCATGATGTCCTTGCCTACTTCTATGTCCTGAATGGTTTTGCCTAGATTTTCTCCTAGGGTTTTTATGGTGCCAGGTCTTATGTTTAAGTCTTTAATCCATCTGGAGTTAATTTTAGTATAAGGTGTCAGGAAGGGGCTCAGTTTCTGCTTTCTGCACATGGCTAGCCAGTTTTCCCAACACCATTTATTAAACAGGGAATCCTTTCTTCACTGCTTGTTTTTGTCAGGTTTACACAATGATTGTATAGTTGTAGTTATGTTGTTTTGCTCCAATGCCTCTGTTCTGTTCCATTGGTCTATATCTCTGTTTTGGTACCAGTGCCATGCTTTTTTGATTACTATAGCCTTGTAGTATAGTTTGAAGTTTGGTAGTGTGATGTCTCCCGCTATGTTCTTTTTGCTTAGAATTGACTTGGCTATGCGGGCTTTCTTTTGGTGTCATATGAAGTTCATGGGTGTTTTTTCCAGTTCTGTGAAGAAAGTCAATGGTAGCTTGATGGAAATTATGTTGATTCTGTAAATTACTTTGGGCAGTATAGCCATTTTCATGATATTGATTCTTCCTAACCATGAACATGGAATGTTTCTCCATCTATTTGTGTCCTCTCTTATTTCGTTAAGCAGTGGTTTGTAGTTTTCCTTGAAGAGGTCCCTTACGTTCCTTGTGAGTTGTATTCCTAGGTATTTTATTCTTTTTGTAGCAATTGTGAATGGCAGTTCGTTCTTGATTTGGCTCTCTTTAAGTTTGTTATTGGTGTAGACGAATGCTTGTGATTTTTGCACATTGATTTTATATCCTGAGACTTTGCTGAAGTTGCTTATCAGTTTCAGGAGTTTTTGGGCTGAGGCGATGGGGTCTTCTAGGTATACTATCATGTCGTCTGCAAATACAGACAATTTGGCTTCCACCTTTCCTATTTGAATACCCTTTATTTCTTTTTCTTGCCTGATTGCTCTGGCTAGAACTTCCAGTACTATATTGAATAGGAGTGGTGAGAGAGGGCATCCTTGTCTTGTGCCAGATTTCAAAGGAAATGCTTCCAGTTTTTGCCCATTCAGTATGATATTGGCTGTTGGTTTGTCATAAATAGTTTTTATTACTTTGAGATATGTTCCATCGATACCGAGTTTATTGAGGGTTTTTGGCATAAAGTGCTGTTGAATTTTGTCACGTGCCTTCTCTGCATCAATTGAGATAATCATGTGGTTTTTGTTTCTGGTTCTGTTTATGTGGTGAATTACGTTTATAGACTTGCGTATGTTGAACCAGCCTTGCATCCCTGGAATGAATTTTACTTCATCATGATGGATAAGTTTTTTGATGTGCTGTTGCAATCTGTTTGCCAGTATTTTATTGAAGATTTTTGCATCTACGTTGATCATGAATATTCTCAAGTTTTCTTTTCTTGTTGAGTCTCTGGCGGGTTTTGGTATCAGGATGATGTTCTTCTCATAAAATGATTTGGGAAGGATTCCCTCTTTTTGAATTATTTGGAATAGTTTCACTAGGAATGGTAACAGTTCCTCTTTATGTATCTAATAGAATTTGACTGTAAACCCGTCTGGACCTGGGCTTTTTTTGTGTGGTAGGCTCTTAATTGCTGTCTCAACTTCAGACCTTGTTATTGCTCTATTTATAGTTTTGACTTTTTTTGGTTTAGGCTTGGGAGGACACAGGTGTCCAGAAATTTGTCCATTTCTGCCGGGTTTACTAGTTTATGTGCATAGAGTTGTTTGTAATATTGTCTGATGATGGTTTGAATTTTTGTGGAATCTGTGGTGATTTCCCCTTTATCGTTTCTTATTGGATCTATTTGGTTCTTCTCTTTTTTCTTTTTTATCCATCTGGCTAGTGGTCTGTCTATTTTGGTGATCTTTTTAAAAACCCAGCTCTTGGATTTATTGATTTTGTGAAGGGTTCTTCGTGTCTCTATCTCCTTCAGTTCTGCTCTGATCTTAGTTATTTCTTGTCTTCTTCTAGGTTTTGAGTTTTTTTGTTCTTGCCTCTCTAGCTCTTTCAATTTTGACGTTAGTTAATTCTCTCCACTCTTCTCATGTGGGCATTTATTGCTATATATTTTCCTCTGGAGACTGCTTTAAATGTATCCCAGTGATTCTGGCATGTTTTGTCTTCGTTCCCATTGTTTTTGAAGAACTTCTTTATTTCTGCCTTCATTTCATTGTTTATCCAGTCAACATTCAAGAGCCAGTTGTTCAGTTTCCATGAAGCTGTGTAGTTCTGAGTTAGTTTTTGAATTCTGAGTTCTAACTTGATTGCACTATGGTCTGAGAGACTGTTTGTTATGATTTCAGTTGTTTTGCATTCACTGAGGAGTGCCTTTCAATTACGTGGTCAATTTTAGAGTAGGTGTGATGTGGTGCTGAGAAGAATGTATATTCTGTGGATTTGGGGTGGTGAGTTCTGTAAATATCTATCAGGTTGGCTTGTTCCAGGTCTGAGTTTAGGTCCTTGATATCCTTGTTGATTTTCTGTCTGGTTGATCTGTCTAATATTGACAGTGGAGTGTTAAAGTCTCCCACTATTATTGTGTGGGAGTCTAAGTCTCTTTGGAAGTCATTAAGAACTTGCCTTATATATCTGGGTGCTCCTGTATTGGGTCCATATATATTTAGGATCGTTAGCTCTTCTTGTTGTATCGATCCTTTTACCATTATGTAATGTCCTTCTTTGTCTCTTTTGATCTTTGTTGCTTTAAAGTCTATTTTATCAGAGATGAGAATTGCAACTCCTTTTTTTTGCTCTCCATTTGCTTGGTAAATCTTCCTCCATCCCTTTATTTTGAGCCTTTGTGTATCCTTGCATGTGAGATGGGTTTCCTGGATACAGCACACTGATGGGTTTTGAATTTTTATCCAATTTGCCAGTCTGTGTCTTTTGATTGGTGCATTTAGCTCGTTTACATTTAGGGTTAATATTGTTATGTGTGAATTTGATACTGCCATTTTGATGCTAGCTGGCTGTTTTGCCCACTAGTCAATGCAGATTCTTCATTTTGTTGATGCTCTTTAGCATTTGGTATGTTTTTGGAATGTCTAGTACTGGTTATTCTTTTCTATGTGTAGTGCCTCTTTTAGGAGCTCTTGTAAAGCAGGCCTGGTGGTGACAAAATCTCTGAGTCCTTGCTTGTTTGCAAAGGATTTTATTATTCCTTCACTTATGAAGCTCAGTTTGGCTGGATATGAAATTCTGGATTGAAAGTTTTTTTCTTTAAGGATGTTGAATATTGACCTTCACTCTCTTCTAGCTTGTAAAGTTTCTACCAAGAGATCTGCTGTGAATCTGATGGGCTTCCCTTTGTGGGTGACCAGACCTCTCTCTCTGGCTGCCCTTAGTATTTTCTCCTTCATTTCAACCCTGGTAAATCTGAAAATTATGTGCATTGGGGTTTCTCTTCTTGTGGAATATCTTTATGATGTTCCCTGTATTTCCTGGACTTGAATATTGGCCTGTCTTGCTGGGTTGAAGAAATTTTCCTGGATAATATCCTGAAGAGTGTTTTCCAGCTTGGATTCTTTCTCTTCATCACATCAGGTATACCTATCAAACGTAGGTTAGGTCTCTTCACATAGTCCCACATTTCTTGGAGACTTTGTTCATTTCTTTTTGCACTTTTTTTTCTAAACTTTGTTTCTCATTTTATTTCATTGAGTTGATCTTCAACTTCTGATATTGTTTCTTCTGCTTGGTCTATTCGGCTGTTGAAACTTGTGCATGCTTCATGAAGTTTTCGTGTTCTGTTTTTCAGCTCCTTTTATTCATTCATATTCCTCTCTAAGTTGTTCATTCTTGTTACCATTTCCTCGAATCTTTTTTCAAATTTTTGTTTAAGGTTGTTAGTTTTTTTTGCATTGATTTAGAACATGTTCTTTTAGCTCACAGAAGTTTCTCATTATCCACCTTCTGAAGTCTGATTTTGTCATTTTGTCACACTCATTCTCCGTCCAGCTTTGTTCCCTTGCTGGTGAGGAGTTTAGGTCCTTTGTAGGAGGTGAGGTGTTTTGGTTTCAGGTGTTTTCCTTTTTTTTTGCTGGTTTCTTCCCATCTTTGTGGATTTATCCACCTGTCATCTGGGTAGTTGCTGATTTTTCGATTGGGTCTCTGAGTGGACACCCAGATGGTTGATGATGAAGTATTTCTGTTACTTGGTTTTTCTTCTAACAGTCAAGCCCCTCTGTTGTACGACTGCTGAGGTTTACTCCAGGCCCTGATTATCTGGGGTACACCTGTAGCAGCTGCGGAACAGTGAGGGATGCTACCAGTTTCTTCTTCTGCTATCGTTGTCCCAGAATGATGCCCGCCAAATGTCAGTCTGATTGGTCCTATTTGAGGTGACTCTTTGGATATACAGGTGTCAGGGAGCTGCTTGAGGAGACGGTCTGTACTTTATAGGAGCTCAAATGCTGAGCTGTGAGATTCATTGTTCATTCAGTGCTGTTAGGCTGGTATGTTTAAGTCTGCTGCAGGAGAACTTATAAGCCCCTTTTTTTCCTCAGATGCTGTCTTGGGGAGTTAGGGCTTTATTTATGAGTATCCATTGCACTGTCCTGTCCAGCTAGGAGGCATTCTAGTCACTATTTGCCTGCCGAGGTTCCACCCTGCTACCGTGGGGTCTGCCATGTTGCCATGGGCTCTGTCCTGTTGCTATGGGCTCTGCCCTGCTTCCATGGGCTCCGTCGTGCTGTTGTGGGCTCCACCCTACTTTTGTGGGCTCTTCCCTGCTGTCGTGGGCTCCACCCTGTTGGCAGAGTCTCTCTGTTATGGCGGGTTGCCTCGGCAACAGCAGGCTGCGTCAGCAATGGGAGTGTACCTTAGTAGGGGCAGAATGCCCTGGTAATGGTGGACGCCCCTCCCTCACCAAGCTGCATCATCTTGGGTTCAGCTGTGCCCACAGTGAAACTCAACCCCAAGTGTTTCAAATCACCGTTTTGTTTGTCCCTGTGGGGTGGGACCTGCCGAGGCTGATCACCTGGCTCCCTGCCTCAGAGCCCTTTTCTTTTTTTTTTAAGTTGAACAGTTGACTCTCTCCCAGGTGTTTCAGTCGCCTGCTGATCAGGCACAGGGATATAAGTATTAATTTTATTCTATGAGTTACAATGTGTTGCTCTCTTTATTATATAATCCTCAATTTCTTTCATATTTGTCTCTCTGGAGTCCCTTTAGTTGATATCATGTTCTTTTTTAAAATTACTCAATATACCCAAGATATTTAATGCTGAATTCTATGCTAAGTGCTCAAGAGTGTTTCCACATGCAATTCAGTTTCATGAGTGGACCTTCGTTTTGAACAACACAACAAAAATTAATTTTGCGAGAAAGTGAAGCAAATTGATGTCATTTGTGGAAACATTTACAAGCATGCAAATAAGAAGATGGTCATTAAAATTTCTTGGTATGTTGTAATCATATGAGAAAAACAAAGTGTATGGTTCCGTTTAAGATATTGAATTTCATATATTAAGAGTGTTACTTTTTTTGAGCTGCTATTCCTCCAGTTATGACAATAAGCAGAAAATATTCCAGTCTTCCATATGAGGAAGAGCTGAAATCACCTTCACTCACAGGTTCGGTAGTTGGCATCTGACTGTCAGTTTGGGGCCTCTGTTATTTTCTATATGCTCCTCTCTGTGTGGGCTCTCCTTAGAGCCAGTTTGGGCTTTTTCTCAGCAAGGTGGTTGAATTCCAAAGGTAAGTGTCCCAAAACATAGGGATCTAGACAGGAGCTATATCATCTTTATCATCTTGTTTTCAAACCACAAGGCATCTCTTTTGTCATACTCTACTAGGTGAAGCAGTCACTTATTTTCACCCAAATTCAAAGGAATAAAACTCAGACTCCACTTCTCTTTGGAAGGAGTGTCAAAATTGTATTGTAAAAGCATATTGGAAAAGAGATACAATTGCTTTACAGTTCCTTAAGATAACACAGTCTACCACAGAGATTAAAGTGGTGGACAGAACATGTCGCTTTATTTCTCATTTGACGAACCCATATAGAAAAGGAAACATCATGAGAAGTTTCTGCAGCACTCCACCCTATGCATTTAGATTTTCCAGTTTTTGTTGACAAAATGATAGCAGCAATCATTGCCTCGATATTTGAGAAAAAGAGTCTGTCTTTTTAACTTTGCATACATCTTTGAAAATAACCTTATCTTCGAATTGATTGTGAAGATGAGTCCACCAAGAACCTTGTAATAAATTGCATTTGACTTTTTATGTTTACTTTTCCCATTGTCATTAAAATTAACTGGCAAATATTTTCAGAAATATTGAATAGGTAAATTCATGGTAACTACAGAGATACATAGAAGCAAATACCAATGCCACATTTCAGGATGACATAGCTTAATCACCCTCAGGGTATAATTCAGTTGGCATAATGGCATAACCACATATTTATCAGAAAAATAGAGATTGTGATATCTAAGTGTTCTAGCAGTTGACATATGAGTAAAAAAGAAAAGCACATAATTTCAAATCCCTAGATTGGAGGCAATGAAACATAACCTTATCTTTAAAATCACTCAAATTTTAAGACATTGATATTCAATGTTATTTGCTGTGGGAAACTCGGGCAAAGGTTTAATAATCATGTGACAGTTCATTACATGATTATTACATGTATTACAATTCATTACATGCCAAGACCAGGTCAGTTGTAGAGACCCCATCCCAAGCATTGCTGAAGGAATTAAGAAACAGACACAAAGATAGAGTTCAAAATTGGGGAACAGAGAGGGACATCAGGGGACTGACAGCATTTCCCAAATGAAAGCCCAGGCAGACTCTGACCCATGTATTTATTTTTTGTGGACAAGTGATTGTTTTTAATAAGCAGGTGTTCAGTGTTTCCTCATAGAATAAATATGGACTAAACAGGCAGATAGTGCTAGGATAGAAATAAGCTAGAAATAAACAAGCTACTAAGATAGAAATAAGCTAGAAAGCACTCTTTGTGAGTCAGCAATGGGACAAGGTCATGTATCCTGTGTTTTGGGAACTGGTTTAACTAGTGCATGATCAGTACATATTGCTTATTATTCTAATGATTTTCTGCCTGGGGACAGCTCAGTGTTCCTTGGCATTATTTCTCAGTAAACAACATATACTCCATCATACACACATCAAGACCTTTTCCCATCTGTTACATACTTCCAGTTACTTAACACATTAATTGACATGTTCAAAAGATTAAACTCGCATTGATGCTCTTGAGAAAACTTGTGTGTGGAATCAACTGCTTGTGTATTAAAGCCATATGAAGAGAAATGCCAGATATAGTATGCACCTAAAGTAAAATACATAAATTAAAAAAATAAAAATAAATCTGTCCAAATAATAAATATCCCATTCATGAAATGTATGATTCCCTTCAAAGGAAATTATGCTTTTCTGTGTTGACAATTGACATTTCAAAGTTTTTATTGCAAAATAATTTTCTTCATTATTTTTAAAGAGTATGCTTTCTTGGAACATTTTAAATATAATTTTAATAACAACAATATTTGATTTATCTAAGACTTTTAAAGAACATAGCATTTAACTAAAAGAGGATACATTTCTTTAAATTAATTAGCATAAGACCTACTATTTGATAGCACAATAGGGTGTCTACAGTGTTGTTCCCCTCCCTGTGTCCATGTGTTTGCATTGTTTAACTCCCACTTATGAGTGAGAACATGAGGTGTCTGGTTTTCTTTTCTTGGGTTAGCTTGTGAGCATGATGGTTGCGGACTTTATCCATGTTTCTGCAAAGAACATGAACTCATCCTCTTTATGGTTGCCTAGTATTCCATGGTGTATATGTGCCACATTTTCTTTATCCAGTTTATCATTGATGGGCATTTTGGTTGGTTCTTTAGATAATTTTTTAAATATTTATTAATTATTTAGCAAACAGAATTCTTGAAGGACTTATATTCTGTAATTCAGTGAAAAACACTCATTTATTTTATTCTAACATGCTTTTAGAGAAAATCAATCTTGCAATTTTTTTCTTTCTAATATAAAAAGGTTTGAGTACTGAAAAAGAGAAAATTAAAGTCAGAATGGTTAGAATGAAAAACATTTTGAATGTTGAGCAAGCTAAAGTAATACAAATAATTGAATATTGGACATCAATTCTTAAACTAGGAGAATCAAATTAGTGTTTTGTTCAAAGATCTTTTAATGTTTTCATGTTAATTATTTCAACAAGTTGTATTAGTTGTCTGAAGCAGAAAATATCTTTCTAAATACAGCTTTGAAGGCTTGTTTAACTTGCTGATTTCTTAGAGTATAAATAAATGGGTTTAACAAAGGGGCAACCGAAGTATTAAGCACAGTTACTCCTTTGCTCAAAGCAACTCTTTCATTTGCTGATGGTTTTATGTAGATAAAAATACAACTACCATAAGTGATGGAGACAACAATCATGTGAGAAGAGCAGGTGGCAAAGGCTTTCTTCTTTTGCTGAGCTGAAGGGAATTTCAGAATTGTCTTGATGATGCAAGAGTAAGAAAGGATTACTAAAAACAATGTGACAATGAGTGTCATCGCAGCTAACAAAAAGGCAATTGATTCCAGTAAATGTGTGTCTGAGCAAGAAATTTGTAGGATAGGAGAAATGTCACAAATGAAATGATCAATGATATTTGAAGCACAGAAATCCAAGTTAAGACCTAATATCAGTGGAGAGAAAATGATCAGGAATCCAGTTACCCAAGAACTGAGTACAAGCTGGTGGCAAACTTTGTTACTCATGATGGATATATAATGCAAAGGTTTGCAGATGGCAACATAGCGGTCATAGGACATAGCAGCCAGAAGGAAAAATTCTGTAACCCCCAAGAATATGTAAAAAAACAACTGAGATATACAACCATTATAGGAAATGGTCTTTTCTCTGGTTATAATGGTGATTAGAAATCTGGGAATGCAAGCAGTTGTGAATGAAATTTCCAGAAAAGAGAAATTACGGAGGAAGAAATACATTGGAGTCTTGAGCTGAGAATCCAGAAGAGTGAGGGCAATGATAGTGAAGTTTCCTATCATGCTCAGCATGTAATTTAGAAGTAGAAATAAGAAAATTACAATCTGTAACTGAGAATTATCCGTCAGTCCCAGAAGAATAAATTCTATCTGCCTTGTATGATTCTTCATTTCTCTGTTGTGACTTTAGTCAAATTCTAGGACAGAAAAAATGCCTGAGTTGAGTTAAGTCCAGAAAAGATACAGAAGAGTTTTCATATTTACAAACATATACATTTAAGAAGGAATACTCCATGGATGTTGAAGATATAATATAGAACTATGTAATAGAAACTGTAAACTAAGAGTTTAAAGTACAACAAACATCATCTCAATTTTGAAAAATAATTTGCAAAGTCTTTAGTAGTTGATTTTTAAGCTGCCTTTTTTCATGCTTCCACTTCAAACTTCCACTTGATTGTAAATAATTCCAAATTTGTCAAGTTGTTAAATAAATTAGATAAAGATATTGGTTCAGGATTCTAAAATAATTTATTCATTTTAAAATTATTAAGTTCACCAAAAGAAAATAAACACAGTGTAATGAATTAAGACCTAAGTTAAGGGAGGGCACAGTGACTCATACCTGTAATCCCAGCACTTGGGAGGCCAAAGTGGGGATTGCTTGGGGCCAGGAGTTGAAGACCAGTGTGAGCAACATAGGGAGATACCAGCTTGGGTGACAGAGGGAGACCTTGTCTTTTTTGTTAAGAATAAAAAGACCTACGGTTAAGTTCTGAAACTTTACATTATGTTATATTAAAGTAACATTTGCGGGCCGGGCGCGGTGGCTCAAGCCTGTAATCCAGCACTTTGGGAGGCCGAGGCGGGTGGATCACGAGGTCAACAGATCGAGACCATCCTGGTCAACATGGTGAAACCCCATCTCTACTAAAAATTACAAAAAATTAGCTGGGCACGGTGGCACGTGCCTGTAGTCCCAGCTACTCGGGAGGCTGAGGCAGGAGAATTGCCTGAACCCAGGGGGCGGAGGTTGCGGTGAGCCGAGATTGCGCCATTGCATTCCAGCCTGGGTAACAAGAGCGAAACTCCGTCTCAAAAAAAAAATAAATAAATAAAATAAAATAAAGTTACATTTGCTTAAAGCCCTGCTATAGCCTCTTTCAACTTTTCTATGAACTACTGATAAAGATATGGAAAAAATGCCCCTAAAAAGTGTGAATTGATACCACAATGAAAGAAATACCAGTTGAATCTAGGAAACTCAAAAATTAACATTATGCATATACTGCCACATTTGCAAAAAAAAAAAGAAAAGTCTATTTAGGACTTAAAACTTGTGTCTTGTGTAATCAAGACTGTAACAGTAAAAATGAAGGCAGATAAAATATTGCATCTATTCAAAATCTCTACAGTTGAAAGTACCTAGAGTCTAAACCTACTTTCTAGATGCAATACTGTGAGAGTGAAAAATCAGTGCTGTCTTGCCACACTGTCTGAGTCCCCAACAATTATTCATTCAGGTAACCAGTGACTATAAATTTAGGGAAATAATGGGGTGGGAAGGGTGTAATCATTTGAATCGGACAAAAAATTTCTGGTGGCATTTTAGGTTTGTTATCGTAAAATTCCAGAGTATCAGATTGCCAATGGAAAAATGTGAAGTGAATAAAAGTACAGAAGTAAAGCAAATGTGACAGCCTGTTAGGAATTAGAAAATCCAGCTAAGAGGATGCTCCCAGATGGCCAAATAGAAACAACTCCGGTGCACCACACCCAGTGACAGAGATGCAGAAATCCAGAGATCTTGTAGCTCCAACCAAGGTACCAGGCACATTTCAACAGATCTGGTCCACGGTGAGCAAACCCCAGGCAGGGCAGAGCCAGGTGGGGAGAGGCGCTGCTTCACCCAGAAAATGCATCTGACTGGGGAGTCAGAGGCTCCCCGCTGGCACTCAAGTCCAGATACAGTGCATTCCTTAAAGCCTCAGCAATACACAGAACAGAGGATCTTTGCCAGTCAAGCACTGGGAATTACAAGCTTAGAGTTGAATAATAATCCAGGACAGTGTCCCGGATTGGTACACAGACCTAAACAGATGCATAAGCCCAAAGGCGGCCTGGAGAGCCTAGGGACCAAACTATCACCCCCTCCCCCCCAACCCAGAGAGAGAAGGAGCTGTAAGTGGGAGGACTGACAGAGAAGCTGGACAGGCCCCTACTCCATGACCAGAGAGAGAGGAACCTGAAAGGGAGAAATGGCCAGGTGCAGCTCAGCAGGTCCCTACCCTCCCCAACAAACCCCAGAGGGCTGAAGCTCTGACTCTAGCAGGTTGCTCAGCCAGTGCCACAGTCCGAGCTGAACCCTGAATTATCCAGCCCAGTGGAGGAAGGGCACAACCCACCACTAAAGGGGAGGGACTAGGCTACTATTTTAACAAAAAATACCGAAAGCCTACCTAGCAATGGGATGCTATTCTTGATTACCTAGTAGTGCCTACAGGTCAGCTGAAAAGGCTGGTAAACAAAAAAGACACAGGAAGCTTCCCTAGTAACCTGAAGGAGTCCCTAGAAACCCAGTAGGCCTCAACAGGCAGACAAGCGACCTCATCAGGCAGCTCCCTGAGGCCATAGCCTGGTAAATCCACAAAGAAGGGGAAAAAACAGCACAAAAAAGATTAAATCATCAAAGGCCAGGACACGTCTTCTCGTTCAAGGGATCACAACTCCTCAACAACACAGGACCACAACATGACCAAAAAAGAGTGCCAAGAACTGACAGATTGCAGGGGTTGCAATCCTAATCTCTGATAAATTGGACTACAAACCAACAAAGATCAAAAGAGACAAAGAAGGACACTACATAATGGTAAAAGGATCAATCCCACAAGAAGAGATAACTATCCTAAATATATATGCACCCAACACAGGAGCACCCAGATACATAAAGCAAGTTCTTAATGACCTAAAATGAGATTTAGACTCCCACGCAATAATAGTGGGAGACTTCAACACTCCACTGTCAATACTAGACAGATCAATAAGACTGAAAATTAACAAGGACATCCAGGACTTGAATGCAGAGCTGGACCAAGCCAACCTAATAGACATATACAGAATGCTTGACCCAAAATCTACAGAATATACATTTTTCTCGGCACCACATTGCACTTACTCTAAAATTAACCACATCATTGGAAGCAAATCACTCCTCAGCAAATGCAAAAGAACAGAAATCATAACAGTCTATCAGACCACAGCACAATCAGACTAGAACTCAGGATTAAGAAACACACTCAAACCCACATAGACACTTGGAAAGTGAACAACTTGCTTCTGAGTGTCCACTGGATAAACAATGAAATGAAGGCAGAAATAAAGATGTTCTTCAAAACCAATCAGAATGAAAACACAGCTTACCAGAATCTCTGGGACCACTTTAAAGCAGTGTCGAGAGGGAAATTTCTAGCAATAAATGCCCACATGAGAAACAAAGATCTAAAATTGTCACCCTATCATCAAAATTGAAAGAGCTAGAGGAGGAAGATCAAAAAAACTCAAAAGCTAGCAGAAGCAAGAAATAACGAAGATCAGAGCCAAACTGAAGGAGACAGAGACACACACAAAAAAACCTTCAAAAAATCAATAAATCCAGGAGGTGGTTTTTTGAAAACATCAGCAGAATAGATTGACTTCTAGCCAGACTAATAAAAAAAGAAAAGAGAGAATAATCAACTAGATGCAATATAAAAAGATAAAGTGGATATCACCACTGATCCCACAGAAATACAAACTACCATCAGAGATTACTACAAATAGCTCTATGCACATAAACCAGTAAACCAGGAAGAAATAGATAAATTCCTAGACACTTCTTCTCTAACAAGACTAAACCAGGAGGAAGTTGAAACCCTGAATAGACCAATAACAAGGGCTGAAGTAGAGGCAGCAATCAATAGCCTACCAACACAAAAAAAGTCCAGGTACAGATGGGTTTACAGCCGAATTCTACCAGGCATACAAAGAGGAGCTGTTTCCATTCTTTCTGAAATTGTATCAAACAATAAAGAAGGAGGGAATCCTGCCTACCTCATTTTATGAGACCAACATCATCCTGATACCAAAACCAGGCAGAGACAGCTAAAAAAGAAAACTTTGGCCAATATCCATGATGAACATTGATGCAAAAATCTTCAATAAAACACTGGCAAACCAATTGCAACAGCATATCAAAAAGCTTATCCATCACAATCAAGAAGGCTTCATCCTGGGGATGCAAGTCTGGTTAAACATATGCAAATCCATAAACATAATCCATCACATAAACGGAACCAAAAACAAAAACCACATGATTATCTCAATAGATGCAGATAAGGCCTTCGACAGAATTCAACAGCCCTTCATGCTAAAATCTCTCAAATGAGGTATCAATGGAACGTATCATAAAATGATAAAAGCCATTTATGACAAACCTACAGCCAATATCATCCTGAACGGGCAAAAGCTGGAAGAATTACCTTTGAAATCAGGCACTCGACGAGGATGCCCTCTCTCACAACTCCTATTCAATATAGTATTGGAAGTTCTAACCAGAGCAATCAGGCAAGAAAAAGAAAGCGTATTCAATTAGGAAAGGAGGACATCAAACTGTCTCTATTTGGAGATGACATGATTGTATATCTAGAAGACCCCATCGTCTCAGCCCAAAATCTTCTCAAACTGATAAGCAACTTCGGCAAAGTCTTAGAATACAAAATCAATGTGCAGAAATCACAAGCATTCCTATATACAAATAACAGACCAACAGAGAGCCAAACCAAGAGCAAACTCCCATTCACAATTGCTACAAAAAGAATAAAATACCTAGGAATACGACTTACAAGGAACATAAAGGATCTCTTCAAGGAGAACTACAAACCACTGCTCAATGAAATAAGAGAGGACACAAACAGATGGAAAAACATTTCATGATTATGGTTAAAAAGAATTAGTATCGTGAAAGTAATTTATAGATTCAAAACTATCCCTATTAAGCTAGCAATGACCTTCTTCACAGAACTGGAAACAACCACTTTAAACTTCATATGGAATCACAAGAGAGCCTGCAGAGCCAAGACAATCCTAAGCAAAAAGAACAAAGCCAGAGGTATCACACTGCCGGACTTCAAACTTTACTACAAATCAAAACAGCATGGTACTGGTACCAAAACAGAGACAGAGACCAATGGAATAGAACAGAGGCCCTAGAAGTAACAACACATATCTACAACCCGATCTTTGACAAACATGACCAAAACAAGCAATGGGGAAAGGACTCCATGTTTAACAAATGGTGTTGTGAAAACTGGCTAACAATGTATAGAAAGCAGAAACTGGATGCCTACCTGTCCCTTACACTAAAAGTAACTCCACATGGATTAAAGATTTAAACATAAAACCTAACACCATAAAAACACTAGAAGAAAACATAGGCAAAACCATCCAGGACATAGGCATAGTCAAGGACTTCATGACTAAAACACTAAAAGCAATGGCAACAAAAGCCAAGATAGACAAATGGGATCTAATTAAAATTCAGAGCTTCTGTACAGCAAAAGAAACCACTATTAGAGTGAACCAGCAACCAACAGAATGGGAAAAAATTTTGCAATCTACCCATCTGACAATGTCAGGAATCTACAAAGAACTAAAACAGATATACAAGAAAATAACTAAAAGCCCATTCAAAAGTAGGCAAAGGTTATGAACAGACACTTTATAAAAAAAGACATACATGAGGCCAACAATCATATCCAAAAATGCTCATCATTACTGGTCATTAGAGAATTGCAAATCAAAACCACATCGAGATACCTTCTTACACCAGTTAGAATGGTGATCATTAAAAAATCTGGAGACGACAGATGCTGGAGAGGATGTGGAGAAAAAGGAACACTTTTACACTGTTGGCGGGAGTGTAAATTAGTCCAACCATTGTGGAAGACAGTGTGGAGATTCCTCAAGGACCTAGAAATAGAAATTCCATTTGACCCAGCAATCCCATTACTGAGTATATACCCAAAGAACTAAAAATCATTCTACTCTAAAGACACATGCACATATATGTTCATTGCAGCCCTGTGTACAATAGCAAAGACCCTGGAACCAACCCAAATGCCCATCAATGATAGATTGGACAAAGAAAATATGTACCACATGAAATACTATGCAGCCATAAAAAACAAGTTCATGTCCTTTGTAGGGACTTGGATGAATCTGGAAACCATCATTCTCAGCAAACTGATGCAAGCACAGAAAAACAAACCCCACATGTTCTCACTCATAGGTGGGTGTAGAAAAATGAGAACACATGGACTCAGGGAGAGGAGCATCACACACTGGGGGCAGTTGCAAAGGGGGTAGGGGAGAGACAGCGGGGAGGATGGGAAGGGTGGGGAGGGATAACATGAGCAGAAATGCCAGATATAGTATACACCTAAAGTAAAATTAAAAATTTAAAAAAAAAGAAAGAAGGATTGAGGTATCACACCACCCAAAAAAAAAATCCAGCTAAGGATATGAGAAATAACTTGCCAATGGCTACTGAGAAAAACGGCAATCAACTCTCTAGGTTAAAGTTCAAAAAGCTTCTTTATTGTTTCCGAATGAATTTTTAAATATTAAGCTGAGTTCGGCAAACAAAAAAAATAGGACATAAGAGAGTAAAATGGCTAAGTTAACAGTTTAAAGTTAAAAATCTTGAAATTTAAATAAAAGTTTAATAAAATATTGGAATTTTTACTCTGATTTTATTATTAGTTATATGGTCTTGGGAAAATTAACTTCCTTATTTTAGCATTTCATCTACAAAAAGGAGGTAATATAATTCTTCTCTCAGAAGGATTAATTGAGATGTACATACAACACATCAACATCTAATAACTGTTTAATAACCAGTAAAGTGTTTAGTACATATAAAAGTTAAAAATGTAGTCAGAGTGTACATTGTTTTATCAAGCTTCAAAGAGCTGCAGATATAACAGAGTTCCCTAATCACTGAAATCTTTGGAAACTGGTGAGGGCTTCTGGATAGTGGAAAAGATATTCCATTTGTATAATAAAATAAATCATATAATTTATAAAAATCACAATTCTGTAGTTAAAGATAACTACGTTTCCAAATTGCAGCATCCAATGAGTATAGAGTTTGTTCTATTTTCTTATTTCTGAAAAAGCAAATATATTTGAGCAAATTTTCTTCTAGCTCACTTTTAAGGTACAGGGAAGGGCTGGGTGTGGTCACTCATGCCTGTAATCCCAGCACTTTGGAAGGTTGAGAGAGGATATGTCTTGAGCCCAGTAGTTCAAGACAAGCCTGAACAATATAAGAAGACACATCTCTCAAAAAAAAAAAGAAAAGAAAAAGAAAAATTCAGGGAAGAAAAGCAATGATAAGGAGAACTGTAGAAAATTCTGCTCACAGCATCTTTGTCTAAAATCATACTATTAAGAAACTAATGTTACTAATACAATATTAAATTTTTTAATAGCATAAGAAATTTAATTGTGACTTTTCAGATTTTAAGTGAAGGATAAATTATGCTGCATTAGTTCTCATCTAATTGATTTTATTATCCAAATTCAGATGTGATATTAGCAAATTAAATGTTTATTTTACTAAAATTTTGCATGCTTGCTTCACATAGCTATAAAAAGTTATGCACTAGAATGCAAATGTGACTGATTCATTTGACTTAAAACTAAAACTAATATATTCTTTACAATATGCACTAATCTTAAGAATAAAATTTCTGTTTTTTAAAGTACATATTTTTTGGGGAAAAGCTTATTAAAAGAGACACACCTGTGATCATCCTTAAAGAGGACATATTCTTGTGGGGAAAAGTAAGTATTAGAAAGGAGTAAGGGGCTAAATTCTTAATATTTTTAAAGTTTCAAAATGTAAAGGCATCCTCCAGCCTTCTTTTTGAAAATAAAGTTAGGAATTGAGAGTTAGAATAAGAAATTTTTGAGAAAATAGTCAACTATAAATTAGCAAATATAAAATATAACCAGAAAATTACTACAATGAAAAAACTAAAATAATTTTCAAAAGCATATATTTTCCAACTTCAACAAATGTAAAACATTTAATTTACTTATTAAGCAACTACAAACATCTTCTAAGAATAAATAATTTTCATTTTACTTACATACTCCTTATATATAAAGATTAATGTGTGCTAACTATGCCCAAATAGCTAAGACTTAGAAAAAGAACACAAATGTGTAATTGATACAATATATAGCATACTACTTCCCATTTAACACAAAGGGTTGTCCAACCCTGTGTCAATGGTAAGTTGTCATTGCTCATTATGTTGCTTAGGCTGGTCTCAGACCCCTGGTCACAAGCAATCCTTCCACTTCAGCCTCCCAAAGCACTGGAATTATAGGTATGAGCCACCACACCCAGATTTGTTTTCCTCTTAAGCAAACCTTTATTGTCAATTTGTAAAGCAGCTAAACTATTTCCAAATAAACTTAGAACATAAGCACTGAAAGATAAAAAAATAAACTATATCATATAATATAAAATATATTTTCTTCTCTTAAATCATTTAAATTTCTTCTGAATTATTAAATTTTGTCGATCAATAATTTTGCCTGTTCTGAAGTGTTTTTATTGTTTAAATATAATATTTTTACTCTGCATGACTTGGCACATTATCTCCATATAAATTCAAGAACCCCACATTCATCTGTCAATGTTAATCCTTTGGTAAATTGTTTCCTCTATCATCTTTCTTAGTATATTTCTTCTCCTCTTGCAGTAATTTTTCAGTGAATTATTTCCAGGCTTTTAATGGAAATGGTAGGTTTTAGAGAACCATAAAAAACCAACTTCCTTGATCTCATCTTATTTTGCTACTTTTCATTTTGCCAATAAGTCTGCGTTCTAACATACACATTTTCTGTAAAATGCACTGAGCATTTCTGTAAGTTCAATGTGATTATCAGAGTATATAAAACAGACTTTTATTCTTCAACCAGAGTAAATGTGGCAATTAATAATAATCAATGATTAGTTGTCATTGCTCACACATATTGATCAGAATCAGGAGTTCCAAAAGAAATATTTTTTTCTATTTTTAAACATCCATGAACACCATGAAGTCAGTTCTCCAGGAAAGATACCTTTAACCTTGTTATTTTGATTGACTTCTAAAATTGTTTAGGTTTTCTTTATCTAAATGGAAGTAGAACAAACTTCATTCCTTCCACAATTCTACAGTGCAGTGTTGATTTAAATTAATAAAGCATTAGAAATGCAGGTGCAAGTGAGTGTATAAGTGAAACTTCACATTCTTACATTTAGGGATTTATAACATGGTAAATTAGAAATTATTAATGTTTTATTAACAGTAAAATAATAAAGCTTAATCTCTGAATCACTGTTATTTGTGTGTAACATACATTGTATTCATAATTATTCTTCTATTTCTGAAAAAATAACGTGGCTATTTTACTTACCATTAACAGTATAGAATATTCCTTTCTTTTTTCCTCTAGAATACATGAACAACTATAATAAAAGGCAAATGTACTCATTGCAAAACAATATTTAATTTGTCACCAGAAAAATTAATATAAAATAATCTCTCAGGTTAATTCAAAGCAGAAAGCTGAGATGTGAATGTAATTTTCTTCAATATCACATGTATCTGAACACATGGAAGTATCTGTGTTTTCTATAATACAAATTGCTAATAAATTCCTGTTTTTAATACCAGATAAATTATAAGATAACATGTATTGCAAATAATTCCACCACATAAACCTTTGCAAAGATTATTATAACTGAGATGGTTTGCTTTAAACTTGTGAAATATTTACTAGTTTCCAATTAATTAAAAGGAGTGACTGCTTCTCTGTGGGAAATCTAAGGGGATGGTGTCCCTAAGGAAAAACAGAAGATTAAATATATCCAAAACAGCCTACAAAACACCAGTTGGCTTTTGTCTTTATCATTTAAATAAAAGTGGGTTTATTGTTTCAAACATGATGATATAAAGCACCAGTAGGTTTGTCACATTAAACATAACCATTTCAAAATGATCATGAAGACACTGCAAATTAGCAAGTTGTTTTGTATCATACATAACACATATGACCTCCTGCCAAGACAATTCCTTTTGAGGGAATATTTTTCCCCAATATCTGAGTCTATCAATAGGAAAACAGAATATGAGTACCTAACAATACATTATTTCTACTTAGATTTTAAAGAGGGAATTGTGTTTAAAATTAAGAGAAAAGCAGAACTTCTGCATACTATTATAATTTGACAATAAACTTTTGAATATTTTCCTCAGTGATTTGAGGATTGACATGTAAATTCAACCACTTCAGTATTACAAATGATTACACTTGCCAAGTATTGAATATGTATTATGCATAAAGCACTATGCTAATTGTAGTGCATATATTATTCTATTTAATAATAGAATACAATTCATGATAATAAGCAAGGGAGGAATAATTATGAACTTTTGCTGTTGAAAAACAGAATTATGCAAAAATCATCACGCTTGTTCATACCCATGACATACTTTAGAAATTTGGTAGACATAATTGCAATCAGATCTTTGATTCAAAGTATACTTTGTTAACCCTTAGGACACACTTCCAATAAAACAATGGATGGATAGATGGATGTATAGAGAGAGAGAGGAAGACATTTAACTTAGAAAATAGTCTATAATCTGATACCTGATATCATAAATGGGATAAGAATGTTGAGAAATATTTTTCATTAAATAAGTATATAATTTAAAGAAACATATTTTTATACCATAACAAGCAAGTTTGTTTCAATAAATAAAATTAATTCATAAAGGTTTTCTGAGTTTACATTTTATACAGAATTTTGATTTTTAACAAAATTACTATTTTATATATTTTAAAGTTTTAAAGTACTATGTTATATGCAACAACGGGAAAAAATACAGTTGAATATAAATGAAAACAAATGAAATAACAATATTTCACATTGAATGAGTAACTACAAAGGAAAACACAGAAATGATTGTATATTTTTATATGTTATGCTTGATTCATTCACTTGGCATTCTAACAAGTAAAAGGAAAGCAAAAAAATCTTTGATTTAATTTAGCTTGGTATGTTATTATTAGTGGTGCTGCAAGGGTAATTTTTATCTTACTTTGTGTGAATATTAGTATTGAGCAAATCAAAAAATATATTGATATTGGGAATTAGGAATCTCAGAGGTAAAAAAATGAAAATCAAATAAAAAAGGGAGAAGAATTTACTGATGTTAGAATCAAAGGGATTGGTATAAACTAATGATTTCTTAATGAGCTTTTTCTCAGATCTTTGTTTTTCAAAAGATCCTATGGAGCATTTTGATGGCATTAGCATGCTAAAAAACTGATGGGTAGATTCCACATTTGGCTATTGTGGCTAGTGCTGCAATAAACATGGGAGTGCAGATATCTCTTTGAGATACTAATTAATTCCATGACATGAATATTGCACATTACATGCCTTTACCAAAACACTTCATGCACCCCAAAAATATATACACCTACCATGTACCTACAAAAATTAAAAAACTTTTTAGAAAGGAAAAACAGTCCTAAAATTTATATTGAATCACAAAAAATACAGAACAGCCAGAGTGATCCTGGGCAAACAGAACAAAATGGAAGGCATCACATTACCTGACTTCAAAATATACTACAAATCTGTAGTAACAAAATCATTATAATACTAACCTTAAAACAGATACATAGATCAATGGAACAAGTTAGAGAACCCAGATATAAATCTACACATTTATAGCTAACTCATTTTTAACAAAGGAGCCAACCACATAAAATAGAGAAAATATGGTATTCAATAAATGGTGCTGGGAAAATGATATCCATAGGCAGAAGAATATAATTAGATTTCTCTCACTGTATCCAAAAATTATATCAAATGGATTAAAGAGTTAAATCTAAGACCAGAAACTATGAAACTATTAGAAGGAAACATCGGGCAAATTCTCCAGGACATTGGTCTGGGTAAATATTTTTTGAATAAGACTGCACAGGCAACAAATGCAAAAATAGACAAATAAGATTATATTAAGCTAAAAATCTTCCACACAGCGAATAAAACAATCAAAAAAAGTAAAGAGACAACTCAAAGTATGGGACAAAATGTTTACAAACTATGAATCTGACTAGAGATTAAAACCAGAACGTATTTTTAAAAACTCAAACTAGTCAATAACAAAGAATCAAAAATCTAATTTTAGAAATGGGCAAGATATCTGAATGAACATTTCTTGAAAGAAGACAAATGACCAACAGGTATATGGAAAATGCAAAACATCACTAATCATCAGAGAAATGCAAATCGAAACCATAATGAAATATCTCATCCCAGTTAAAATTTTTTTAATCAAAAAGACAGGGAATAACGAATGCTGTCAAAAATGTGGAAAAGGAGGAGCCCTCGTATGCTGTTTGTAGAAATGTAAATTTCTACAGACACTATGGAAAATAGTATACAGTTACTCAAAAACTAAAAACAAAACTGCCATATGATCCAGAAATTAAACTACTGAGTATATTTCCAAACGAAAACAAATTAACATATCAAAGATATATCTGCATATTTGTTGAAGCACTATGCACCATAGCCAAAGTATAGACTCAACCTGCATGCCCAACAATAGATGAATGGTTAAACATTCATCTAAACAGAATTTTTGGTCATTATATTAAGTGAAATAAACCATGTACAGAAAAATATTTTATGTTCTCACTCATATTTAGGAGCTAAAAAAGAGGGGGAATTTCATAAAGATAGAGAGGAGATTGGTAACTACCAGAGGCCACAAAGATTAGCAGGGAGGGAGGATAAAGAGAGGTTGATTAATATACATAAATACAGAGTTCAATGAAAGACATAAGACCAATAGTTTCAGAGATCAGTAGGGTGACTAAAGTGAACAATAATCTCTTGTACATTTCAACAAAGCTAGAAGAGAATAATTTGAATGTTCCAAACATAAAGAGAAGATAAATATTGAAGGTGATTAATGTCTCAATTACCCTTATTTGATCTTTACACATTACTTAAATGTATCAAAATATCACATGTACCCCAAAAATATGCATACCTATTATTTATCAATAAAAATATTTTAAGTGGCAAAACTGAGTATCAACTAAGAATATTTTTTATTGCATTTTAGGTTTGGGGGTACATGTGCAGAACATGCAAGATAGTTGCATAGGTACACACATGGCAGTGTGTTTTGCTGCCTTCCTCTCCTTCACCCACATTTGGCATTTCTCCCCAGGCTATCTCTCCCCAGCTCCCCCACCATGCTGTCCCTCCCCTTTTCCCCCCCAATAGACCCCAGTGTGTAGTACTCCCTTCCCTGTGTCTATGTGTTCTCATTTTTCATCACCCGCCTATGAGTGAGAATATGTGGTATTTCATTTTCTGTTCTTGTGTCAGTTTGCTGACAATGCTGTTCTCCAGATTCATCCATGTCCCTACAAACGACACAAACTCATCATTTCTGATTGCTGCATAATATTCCATGGTGTATATGTGCCACATTATCCCAGCCCAGACTATCATCGATGGGCATTTGGGTTGGTTCCAGGTCTTTGCTATTGTAAACAGTTCTGCAATGAACATTCGTGTGCCTGTGTCGTTATAGTAGCATGATTCATAGTCCTTTGGATATATACCCAGTAATGGGATTGCTGGGTCAAATGGAATTTCTATTTCTAAGGCCTTGAGGAATCGCCACACCTTCTTCCAATATGGTTGAACTAATTTACACTCCCACCAACAGTGTAAAAGCGTTCCTATTTCTCCACGTCCTCTCCAGCATCTGTTGTCTCCAGATTTTTTAATAATCGTCATTCGAACTGGCGTGAGATGGTATCTCAATGTGGTTTTGATTTGCATCTCTCTAAAGACCAGTGATGATGAGCATTTTTTCATATGTTTGTTGGCCTCATGTATGTCTTCTTCGTAAAGTGTCTGTTGTTACCCTTTGCCCATTTTTGAATGAGCTTGTTTGTTTTTTTCTTGTAAATCTGTTTGAGTTCTTTGTAGATTCTGGATATCAGCCCTTTGTCTGATGGGTAAACTGCAAAGATTTTTCCATTCTGTTGGTTGCCAATTTACTCAAGTGACTGTTTCTTTTGCTGTGCAGAAGCTGTAAAGTTTGATTAGATCCCATTTGTCTATTTTGGCTTTTGTTGCCAATGCTTTTGGTGTTTTGGTCATGAAGTCCTTGCCTACTCCTATGTCCTGGATGGTTTTGCCTAGATTTTCTTCCAAAGTTTTTATGGTGCCAGGTCTTAAGTTTAAGTCTTAAATCCATTTGGAGTTATTTTTAGTAGAAGGTGTCAGGAAGGGGTCCAGTTTCTGCTTTCTGCACATGGCTAGCCAGTTTTCTCAACACCATTTATTAAACAGGGAATCCTTTCCCCATTGCTTGTTTTTGTCAGGTTTATCAAAGATTGTATGGTTGTAGATATGTTGTGATGCCTCTGTTCTGTTCCATTCGTCTATATCTCTGTTCTGGTACCAGTACCATGCTGTTTTGATTACTGTAGCCTTGTAGTATAGTTTGAAGTCCGGTAGTGTGATGCCTCCTGCTGTGTTCTTTTTGATTAGAATTGACTTGGCTATGCGGGCTTTCTTTTGGTTTCATGTGAAGTTCATGGTGGTTTTTTCTAGTTCTGTGTAGAAAGTCAATGGTAGCTTGATGGGGATCGCATTGATTCTGTAAATTACTTTGGGCAGTATAGCCGTTTTCAACATATTGAGTCTTCCTAACCATGAACATGGAATGTTTCTCCATCTGTTTGTGTCCCCTCTGATTTCGTTGAGCAGTGGTTTGTAGTTTTCCTTGAAGAGCTCCCTTACATTCCTTGTAAGTCATATTCCTAGGTATTTTATTCGTTTTGTAGCAATTGTGAATGGCAGTTAGTTTTTCATTTGGCTCTCTTTCAGTCTATTATTTGTGTATAGGAATGCTTGTGATTTTTGCACATTGATTTTATATCCTGAGACTTTGCTGAAGTTGCTTATCAGTTTCAGGAGTTTTTGGGCTGAGGCGATAAGGTCTTCTAGGTATACTATCATGTCATCTGCAAATAGAGACAATTTGGCTTCCATCTTTCCTATTTGAATACCCTTTATTTCTTTTTCTTGCCTGATTGCTCTGGCTAGAACTTCCAGTACTATATTGAATAGGAGTGGTGAAAGAGGGCATCCTTGTCTAGTGCCAGATTTCAAAGGGAATGCTTCCAGTTTTTGCCCATTCAGTATGATATTGGCTATTGGTTTGTCATAAATAGCTTTTATTACTTTGAGATACGATCTGTCAATACCGAGTTTATTGAGGGGTTTTAGCATAAAGGGCTGTTGAATTTTGTCAAATGCCTTCTCTGCATCAGTTGAGATAATCATGTGGTTTTTGTTTTTGGTTCTGTTTATGTGGTGAATTACGTTGATAGACTTGCGTATGTTGAACCAGCCTTGCATCCCCGAGATGAATCCTACTTGATCATGATGGATGAGTTTTTTGATGTACTGTTGCAATTGGCTTGCCAATATTTTATTGAAGATTTCTGCATCTACGTTCATCTTGAATATTGGCCTGAAGTTTTCTTTTCTGCTTGGGTCTCTGCCGGGTTTTGATATCAGGATGATGTTGGTCTCATGAAATGATTTGGGAAGGATTCCCTCTTTTTGGATTATTTGGAATAGTTTCAGAATGAATGGTACCAGCTCCTCTTTGTGTGTCTGGTAGAATTTGGCTGTGAACCCATTTCGACATGGGCCTTTTTTGTATGGTAGACTCTTAATTGCTGCCTCGACTTCAGACCTTGTTATTAGTCTATTCAGAGTTGCAGCTTCCTCCTGGTTTAGGCTTGGGAGGACACATATGTCCAGGGATTTATCCATTTCTTCCAGGTTTACTAGTTTATGTGCAGAGAGTTCTTTGTAATATTCTCTGATGATGGTATGAATTTCTGTGAAATCTGTGGTGATTTCCTTTTTATTATATCTTATTGCATCTATTTGGTTATTCTCTCTTTTCTTTTTTATCAATCTGGCTAGTGGACTGTCTATTATGTTGATCTCTTCAAAAAACCAGCTCTTGGATTTATTGATTTTTTGGAGGGTTTTTTATGTCTCTATCTCCTTCAGTTCTGCTCTGATCTTTGTTATTTCTTGTATTCTACTACGTTTTGAGTTTTTCTGATCTAGCTCCTCTAGCTCTTTCCATTTTGATGATAGGGTGTCAATTATTGATCTCTCCCCTCTTCCCATATGGGCACTGATTGCTATATATTTTCCTCTGGAGACTGCTTTAAATGTGTCCCAGAGATTCTGGTATGTTGTGTCTTCATTTTCGTTGGTTTCAAAGAACTTCTTTATTTATGCCTTCATTTCACTGTTTATCCAGTCAACATTCAAGAACCAGTTGTTTAGTTTTCTTGAAGCTGTGCGGTTCTGAGTTGGTTTCTGAATTCTGAGTTCTAACTTGATTGCACTATGGTCTGAGAGACTGTTTGTTATTGTTTCAGTTGTTTTGCAGTTGCTGAGCAGTGCTTTACTTCCAATTATGTGGTCAATTTTAGAGTAGGTGTGATGTGGTGCTGAGAAGAATGTATATTCTGTGGATTTGGGGTGGAGAGTTCTGTAAATGTCTATCAGGTTTGCTTGTTCCAGGTCTGAGTTCAAGCCCTGGATATCCTTGTTGATTTTCTGTCTCGTTGATCTGTCTAATATTGACAGTGGAGTGTTAAAGTCTTTCACTATTATTGTGTGGGAGTCTAAGTCTCTTTGTAAGTCATTAAGAACTTGCCTTATATATCTGGGTGCTCCTGTATTGGTTCCATATATATTTAGGATCCTTAGCTCTTCTTGTTGTATCGATCCTTTTACCATTATGTAATGACCTTCTTTGTCTCTTTTGATCTTTGTTGCTTTAAAGTCTATTTTATTAGAGTCGAGAATTGCAACTCCTGCTTCTTTTTGCTCTCCCTTTGCTTGGTAAATCTTCCTCCATCCCTTTATTTTGAGCCTTTGTGTATCCTTGCATATGACATGGGTTTCCTGGATACAGCACACCAATGGGTTTTGGCTTTTTATCCAATTTACCAGTCTGTGTCTTTTGATTGGTGCATTTAGCCCATTTACATTTAGGTTAATATTGTTATGTGTGAATTTGATATTGCCATTTTGATGCTTGCTTGCTGTTTTGCCCATTAGTTGATGCAGATTCTTCATTTTGTTGATGCTCTTTAGCATTTGATATGTTTTTGGAATGTCTGGTACTGGTTGTTTCTTTCTATGTGTAGTGCCTCTTTCAGGAGCTCTTGTAAAGCAGGCCTCGTGGTGACAAAATCTCTGAGTACTTGCTTGTTCCCAAAGAATTTTATTTTTCCTTCACTTCTGAAGCTTTGTTTGGCTGGATATGAAATTCTGGGTTGAAAGTTGTTTTGTATAAGGATGTTGAATATTGGCCCCCACTCTCTTCTGGCTTGTAGTGTTTCTGTTGAGAGATCTGCTGTGAGTCTGATGGGCTTCCCTTTGTGGGTGACCCGACCTTTCTCTCTGGCTGCCCTTAGCATTTTCTTTTTCATTTCAACCCTGGCGAATCTAACAATTATGTGCCTTGGGGTTGCTCTTCTTGCAGAACATCTTTGTGGTGTTCTTTGTATTTCCTGTATTTGAGTGTTGGCCTGCCTTGCTAGGTTGGGGAGATTTTTCTGGATAATATCCTGAAGAGTATTTTCCAGCTTGGATTCATTCTCGTGGTCACATTCAGGTACACCTATCAAATGTAGGTTAGGTCTCTTCACATAGTCCCACATTTCTTGGAGACTGTTCATTTCTTTTTGTGCTTTCTTCTCTAATCTTGTTTTCTTGTTTTATTTCATTGAGTTGGTCTTTGACTTTTGATATTCTTTCTTCTGCTTGGTCAATTTGGCTGTTGAAACTTGTGCATGCTTTGTGAAGTTCTCATGTTGTGTTTCTCAGCTCCTTCAATTCACTCATATTCCTCTCTAAGTTGTCTATTCTTGTTATCATTTACTCAAATCTTTTTTCAAATCCTTTTTCATGGTTCTTAGTTTCTTTGCATTGATTTAGAACATGTTCTTTTAGCTCACGGAAGTTTCTCATTTCCCACCTTATGAAGTCTGATTCCATAATTTCATCACACTCATTCTCCAACCAGCTTTGATCCCTTGCAGGTGAGGAGTTTTGGTCCTTTGTAGGAGGTGAGGTGTTTTGGTTTTGGGTGTTTTCCTCATTTTTGCGCTGGTTTCTTCTCATCTTTGTGGATTTATCCACCCGTCGTCTGAGTAGTTGCTGACTTTTCAATTGGGTCTCTAAGTGGACATTCAGATTGTTGATGATGAATTATTTCTGTTACTTAGTTTTCCTTCTAACAGTCTAGCCCCTCTCCTGTACAACTGCTGAGGTCCACTCCAGGCCCTGCTTGTCTTGGGTACACCTGTAGCAGCTGTGGAACAGTGAGGGATGCTACCAGTTTCTTCTTCTCCTATCTTTGTTCCAGAATGATGCCCGCCAAATGTCAGTCTGTTCAGTCCTTTGTGAGGTGACTCTTTTGATATACAGGGGTCAGGGAGCTGCTTGAGGAGGCGGTCTGTCCTTTATAGGAGCTCAAGTGCTGAGCTGTGAGCTCCGTTGATCATTCAGGGCTGTTAGGCATGTATGTTTAAGTCTGCTGCAGCAGAACTCATAAAACCCCTTTTTTTCCTCAGATGCTCTGTCTCAGGGAGTTAGGGAATTATTTATGAGTATCCGTTTCACTGTCCTGCCCAGCTATGAGGCAGTCTAGTCGCTATTTGCCTGCTGTGGGCTCCATCCTGTTGCCGTGGGCTTCGCCCTGTTGCAGTGGGCTCCACACTGCTGTTGTGGCCTCCGCCTGTTGGCGGAGTATCTCTGTTATGGCAGGTTGCCTTGGCAAAGGCAGGCTGCATCAGCAATGGGAGTGTACCTCAGTAGGGGTGGAATGCCTCGGTAATGGCAGACGCCCTTTCCCCACCGATCTGCACCATCCTGGGTTCAGCTGTGCCCGCAGTGAAACTCTCAACCTTGAGTGTTTTGAATCGCCATTTTGTTTGTCCCTTTGGAGGTGGGACCTGCCGAGCCTGATCACCTGGCTCCCTGCCTCAGAGCGCTTTTTTTTTTTTAAGTTGATTTGTTTACTCTCTCCCAGGTGTTTCAGTCACCTGCTGATAGGGCACCGGGATCTGTGCAATTTCCCGTACAGTGACCCACTGCGCCAGCTTAATGTCATTTCCCAGGAATCTCCTGGTCTGGCTCACTGTCCAAGTCCCATTTAATCAGATGGATATGCCAATCTGCCCTCCCAAATCTCAGATTGCCCATTTAACAGGGCACCAGACCAGTGCGTTTTGTGTGGAGTGCCACTGCACTGTGGTGCCAGCCAAAACAGCCATGCCAGTCGAAACAGCATCCCGTGTCTCTCCTACACATGGGAATTTCCCCATTCTGTGGGCAACAAAGATCCGTCTGGAAATGCAGCTTGAACTCACTCTCTGCGTCTTCACTGAGTTGAGTGCAATCCTGAGTTGCTCCTACTGTGCCATCTTCTTTTTCACTTCTCAACTAAAGATATTAAGAATATGTAAATTCCTTAGAAAAGATAAAGAATTGGTGAACACTTTTATTCAAATACAGCCAACAGGCAGTAATATTCTATTCATTCAGTATAAATTACCAATAATCATTGGAGAAATTGCTATATATCATTAGCAATTGATGAAATGCAAATGAAAATGCACAAAAGGACAAATTATTATTTGGGTCATTATTTTGGCAAAGATAATGCATCTAACTAATAATGCCCCTTAATCTTGGTGCCACGAATGCATTCTCCATTCAAAAACACTGTCCCAATTCCTAGGTGCATTACTTAACTTTTGCTTTGTTTTGCTCTTCAATAATATTAATTACATTTTACTTCCATTAGTTACTTTGAAGCAGGGTCACCAAGGACACTTGTATATTTTAATTTATCTGATCCTACCTGTTATAAGTTGACCATATAAATTATCCCCAATCATGTTTGTGGTGAAACTTTTAAGGTCTCCACTCTGTATTAAGATGGTTGAGTCAGATCCTCAATTTTTCAAAAATCCATAAGAATTTCTGGGCCTTTGCAGACCATTTTTAAGTTATTTCTTCTATTTAGTAATTCATATTATGCCGAAATGGTTCCTTTTAAAATTTAAATTGATATTTGTATTCATGACAAATCTTAGACATAGTAATATAAAATTTGAGATAATCTGGGTGTGTTTCCACTGCTACTTTTGACTGCAAGTTTAATAAGAAGGCATGATTAGATTATATCTATATCACTACAAATATATTCTCATTTAGTTGTGAATTGCACTTAGGATCTGTGTCAATAAAACAAAAATTAATCTCTGAATAACAGACTAAAGAGTAAGTATTTTTATATTTCTCGAGCAAGTTGTTTTTCTTTTGTAAAATGTGGTGAAATAATATATTTCTCATCACCTTTCTAAGCTTTCATATGTTTGTGAGTGAGTGTGTGTATTTTAATTTGGATAGTTCACAAAGATCTAAGATATTAATTTTAATTCTTGAATGTCATTTTTTCCAAGAATACTAATGAGAGAAGCAAATGAAAAAGTCTCCAAGCCTGTTTTATAATAAGGTATGTGGGCAATAAGATAGTCAAAATCAAAGGGCATAGAAATGTGAATTTAATGTCCCCACTGCCAGCACAGACAGGCAGACACAAACAGTACACATATGTATACACGATCTCAAATATATATGCTCCCCAACATAATGAAATTTTGTTTGACATTTCACCAATAAAATATCTTATATTTTTAAAAAGAAGTACTTGTTAAGCATATTAAACAGAAATCAATCAGTTACACTTGCTTTAGAATTAATTTCAGAGAATGTTTCTGAGACAGTCTTCTGAGGTAGGTAACTGGAATGGCAAAAAGTTGTTTTGCAACCTTGGATAATGCACAAAATCACCAGGGACTTTTGCTAGGGGTTACAATAGAGGATGAAAAAAAGATGACTGCAATAAGGAAGGAAGGTAGGCACTGGGAAACAACAATAATCTTGCATTTCTCAATGTTAGCTTTTGCAGATATTTCAAGTGTGGATCTGCAGAATGGTACCAGCATTTAGAAAGAAAAGCAAAATATGTCCTTGAGCCTATATCAATGTTTGTTCCCTCTAATAGTATATAGAAACTGAATATTGTCTCTTGTTACATAGATTCCCTCTGAGATCATTTTCTCAAAGAAAGAACCAAAAAGCAAGCTTTGATTGGAACAAACAATCTAAAAGAGTATGCTCACAAAATTATGGGAATTTCTAGCAAAATGTTCCAGTAAATACAACACCTTAGAAAATGTATTGTTAGCTACTATCAACAACTTTTTAAAGACCTCATTACCTCACACTTATTTTTTATTATTTCTTTCACACGGTCTCTATTAATAGAGCTGATGAAATGCCTGGTGTGAGGGACTGTATCATACTGCTCCAAATGCATTGAAGGATCAGGGAAGCCTAACACAGATTCTCCTTATTATTATTATTATTATTGAGATTAATGCTGTTATAAAGTTTTTGAAACATATATTTGTGAAGCATACATATATTTTCCTAAACATATTTTATATATGTATATATATGTGTGTGTACACACACACACACACATATATATAATTCATATTTCTATTGACTTCTGGACATTCCACTTAACAAATATTCAAAATGTTTTCATAACACATATAAGAATGTATGTGCTTAATTTTAAGATATTAGTGTTTTGCTGACTCCATGTTCTCAAAAATACCTGGTGTGGTTTATCTATTTAATGTCAGTTACTCTGATGATTGTTTCGTAGCTGTAAATTTAATTTCTTTTCTCATTACTTCTAAGATCACATTTTCATGTCTTCATTGATGTATAGATACAATTATTTCGAAAGGAGTTTTTCCATTATTAATTAAATTGGGTTTTGTCTTCTTATTGATAGGTACTAGAATTGTCTATCTGCTAGTTACAAATCCTTGGAAGTTACTGAAATGTCTTCTCCCAATTTTTTTTTTTAATTTTTTATTGGATTTTAGGTTTTGGGGTACATGAGCAGAGCATGTAAGACAGTTGTGTAGGAACACACATGGCAGTGTGCTTTTCTTTCCTTCTCCCCTTCACCCACATTTGGCATTTCTCCCCAGGTTATCACTCCCCACCTCCCCCTCCCACTGGCCCTCCCCTTTTCCCCCCAATAGACCCCAGTGTTTAGTACTCCCCTTTCTGTGTCCATGTGTTCTCATTTTTCATCACCCACCTATGAGTGAGAATATGCGGTGTTTCATTTTCTGTTCTTGTGTCAGTTCGCTGAGGATGACGTTCTCCAGATTCATCCACGTCCCTACAAACAACACAAACTCATCATTTCTGATTGCTGCATAATATTCCATGGTGTATATGTGCCACATTTTTCCAATCCAGTCTATTATCAATGGGCATTTGGGTTGATTCCAGGTCTTTGCTATTCTAAACAGTGCTGCAATGAACATTCGTGTACATGTGTCCTTATAGTAGAATGATTTATAGTCTTTTGGATATATACCCAGTAATGGGATTGCTGGGTCAAATGGAATTTCTATTTCTAAGGCCTTGAGGAATCGCCACACTGTCTTCCACAATGGTTGGACTAATTTACACTCCCACCAACAGTGTAAAAGTGTTCCTTTTTCTCCACATCCTCTCCAGCATCTGTTGTCTCCAGATTTTTTAATGATCGCCATTCTAACTGGCGTGAGATGGTATCTCAATGTGGTTTTGATTTGCATCTCTCTGATGACCAGTGACGATGAGCATTTTTTCATATGATTGTTGGCCTCATATATGTCTTCTTTCGTTAAGTGTCTGTTCATATCCTTTACCCACTTTTGAATGGGCTTGTTTGGTTTTCTCCTGTAAATCTGTTTGAGTTCTTTGTAAATTCTGGATATCAGCCCTTTGTCAGATGGGTAAACTGCAAAAATTTTTTTCCCATTCTGTTGGTTGCTGATCCACTCTAGTGACTGTTTCTTTTTCCGTGCAGAAGCTGTGGGGTTTCATTAGGTCCCATTTGTCTATTTTGGCTTTTGTTGCCAATGCTTTTGGTGTTTTGTTCATAAAGTCCTTGCCTACTCCTATGTCCTAAATAGTTTTGCCTAGATTTCCTTCTAGGGTTTTTATCGTGCCAGGTCTTATGTTTAAGTCTTTAACCATCTGGAGTTAATTTTAGTGTAAGGTGTCAGGAAGGGGTGCAGTTTCTGCTTTCTGCACATGGCTAGCCAGTTTTCCCAACACCATTTGTTAAATAGGGAATGCTTTCCCCATTGCTTGTTTTTGTCAGGTTTATCAAAGATTGTATAGTTGTAGATATGTTGTGTTGCCTCCGGTGCCTCTGTTTTCTTCCATTGGTCTATATCTCTGTTTTGGTACCAGTACCATGCTGTTTTGATTACTGTAGCCTTGTAGTATAGTTTGAAATCCGGTAGTGTGATGCCCCCCCACTGTGTTCTTTTTGCTTAGAATTGACTTGGCTATGCGGGCTCTCTTTTGGTTCCATATGAAGTTCATGGTGGTTTTTTCCAGTTCTGTGAAGAAAGTCAATGGTAGCTTGATGGGGATAGCATTGATTCTGTAAATTACTTTGGGCAGTATAGCCATTTTCACGATATTAATTCTTCCTAACCATGAACATGGAATGTTTCTCCATCTGTTTGTGTCCTCTCTGGTTTCGTTGAGCAGTGGCTTATAGTTCTCCTTGAAGAGGTCCCTTACGTTCCTTGTGAGTTGTATTCCAAGGTATTTTATTCTTTTTGTAGCAATTCTGAATGGCAGTTCATTCTTGATTTGGCTTTCTTTCAGTCTGTTATTGGTGTAGCTGAATGCTTGTGATTTTTGCACATTGATTTTATATCCTGAGACTTTGCTGAAGTTGTTTATCAGTTTCAGGAGTTTTTGGGCTGAGGCGATAAGGTCTTCTAGGTATACTATCATGTCGTCTGCAAATAGAGACAATTTGGCTTCCACCTTTCCTATTTGAATACACTTTATTTCTTTTTCTTGCCTGATTGCTCTGGCTAGAACTTCCAGTACTATATTGAATAGGAGTGGTGAGAGAGGGCATCCTTGTCTAGTGCCAGATTTCAAAGGGAATGCTTCCAGTTTTTGCCCATTCAGTATGATATTGGCTGTTGGTTTGTCATAAATAGCTTTTATTACTTTGAGATACGTTCCATCGATACCGAGTTTATTGAGGGTCTTTAGCATAAAGGGCTATTGAATTTTGTCAAATGCCTTCTCTGCATCAATTGAGATAATCATGTGGTTTTTGTTTTTGGTTCTGTTTATGTGGTGAATTACGTTGATAGACTTGCGTATGTTGAACCAGCCTTGCATCCCCGGGATGAATTCTACTTGATCGTGATGAATAAGTTTTTTGATTTGCTGTTGCAATCGGCTTGCCAATATTTTATTGAAGATTTTTGCATCTATGTTCATCATGGATATTGGCCTGAAGTTTTCTTTTCTTGTTGGGTCTCTGCCGGGTTTTGGTATCAGAATGATGTTAGTCTCGTAAAATGATTTGGGAAGGCTTCCCTCTTTTTGGATTGTTTGAAATAGTTTTAGAAGGAATGGTACCAGGATTCCCTTTTTAACAAATGGTGTTGGGAAAACTGGCTAGCCATGTGCAGAAAGCAGAAACTGGACCCCTTCCTGACACCTTACACTAAAATTAACTCCAGATGGATTAAAGACTTAAACATAAGACCTGGCACGATAAAAACCCTAGAAAGAAATGTAGGCAAAACCATTCACGACATAGAAGTAGGCAAGGACTTCATGAACAAAACACCAAAAGCATTGGCAACAAAAGCCAAAATAGACAAATGGGACCTAATGAAACCCCACAGCTTCTGCACAGCAGAAGAAACAGTCACTAGAGTGAATCGGCAACCAAGAGAATGGGAAAAAATTTTTGCAGTTTACCCATCTGACAAAGGGCTGATATCCAGAATTTACAAAGAACTCAAACAGATTTACAGGAAAAAAACAAGCCCATTCAAAAGTGGGTAAAGGATACGAACAGACACTTTACGAAAGAAGACATATATGAGGCCAACAATCATGAAAAAATGCTCATCGTCACTGGTCATCAGAGAGATGCAAATCAAAACCACATTGAGATACCATCTCACGCCAGTTAGAATGGCGATCATTAAAAAATCTGGAGACAACAGATGCTGGAGAGGATGTGGAGAAAAAGGAACACTTTTACACTGCTGGTGGGAGTGTAAATTAATTCAACCATTGTGGAAGACAGTGTGGCGATTCCTCAAGGCCTTAGAAATAGAAATTCCATTTGACCCAGCAATCCCATTACTGAGTGTATATCCAAAAGACTATAAATCATTCTACTATAAGGACACATGTACACGAATGTTCATTGCAGCACTGTTTAGAATAGCAAAGACCTGGAATCAACCACAATGCCCATTGATAATAGGCTGGATCGGAAAAATGTGGCACATATACACCATGGAATATTATGCAGCAATCAGAAATGACGAGTTTGTGTCATTTGTAGGGACATGGATGAATCTGGAGAACATCATCCTCAGCAAACTGACACAAGAACAGAAAATGAAACACTGCATATTCTCACTCATATGCGGGTGATGAAAAATGAGAATGCATGGATACAGAAAGCGGAGTACTAAACACTGGGGTCTACTGGGGGGAAAGGGGAGGGCCAGTGGGAGGGGGAGGTGGGGAGGGATAGCCTGGGGAGAAATGCCAAATGTGGGTGAAGGGGAGAAGCAAAGCAAAACACACTGCCATGTGCGTACCTACGCAACTGTCTTGCATGCTCTGTTCATGTACCCCAAAATCTAAAATCCAATAAAAAATTTAAAAAAAATAAAAAGATTTTTGCATCAATGTTCATCATCGATATTGGCCTGAAGTTATCTTTTTTAGTTGAGTCCCTGCCTGGTTTTGGTGTGGGATGATGTTGGGAGCCAGGTAGCGGGGAGGACTCAAGATGGCGCTGTGAGAACAACCCAGGATTGAAGCTCTCGCTGGACGCATGGAGAGGGTGAGTCGGGGAAGCATTTCCAGAAGGATCTTAGTTGCCCACAGAATGGGGAATTTCCCAGGTATAAAAGAGACGCGGGACGCCAGGCAGAGGTCTCCGCTGGCGTAGCCGGCAGCCGGTGTGGCTCCGGCCCGCGCCGGAGCGCAGAGGCACTCCACAGCGCTCCATACAAAAGAGCACTGTTACGGGTGCCCTGTCGAACCAGCAAACTAAGACCCAAGAGGGCTGAACTTGAGACTGAACGGGTCTTGAACTGTGACCCAGCCCAGGAAATCCCAGGGACTCAGCGTTTGCGGGAGCGCAGTGCGACAAACAAAATGGCAATTTCAAACGCTCCCGGTGTATAGGTTTTTTTTTTAACGTGCAGCTCCACGGGGGAGGGGCGTCAGCCACTACCGAGGCAATCAGCCCCTACTGAGGTACACGCCCATTGCTGACGCAGCCTGCCTGTGAGGCAACCCGGTACAACAGAGAGACTCTGCCGCAGGGCGTAGCCCGAGGCAACAGGGCGGAGACCACAGCAGAAGGGCGGAGCCTGCAGGAAAAGGGCGAACCTCACACCAGCAGGGCAGAGCCTCAGCAGGCAAAAAGTGACAAGACTGCCTCCTAGCTGGGCAGGACAGTGAGGCGGACACTCACAAGGAAAGCCCCAAACCCCCCCCAGACAGAGCATCTGAGTAAAAAAAATGGGTTTTCTTACGAGTTAGGTTGCAGCAGAACTAAACATAGAAGCCTAGCAGCCCTGAATGAACAACAGAGCTCACAGCTCAGCACTTGAGCTCCTACAGACTGTCTCCTCAAGCAACTCCCTGACCCCTCTATATCCATAAGACTGACATTTGGCAGACATCATCCTGGGACAAAGAGAGCAGAAAAAGAAACTGGTAGCATCCCTCGCTGTTCCGCAGCCGCTACAGGTGCACCCCAGACAAGCAGGGCCTGGAGTGGACCTCAGTGGTCATACAGAGAAGGGGCTAGACTGGTAGAAGGAAAACCAAGTAACAGAAATACTCCATCATCAACAATCTGGGTGTCCACTCAGAGATCCAATCAAAAAGTCAGTAACTACACATACGACAGGTGGATAAATCCACAAAGATGGGAAGAAACCAGCGCAAAAAGGAGGAAAACACCCGAAACCAGAACACCTCGCCACCTAAAAAGGACCAAAACTCCTCACCAGCAAGGGAACAAAGTTGGACAAAGAATGACTGTGACGAAATGACGGAATTAGACTTCAGAAGGTGGATAATGAGAAACTTTTGTGAGCTAAAAGAACATGTTTTAAATCAACGTAAAGAAACTAAGAACCTTGAAAAAAGATTTGAGGAAATGATAACAAGAATGGATACCTTAGAGAGGAATATGAATGAATTAAAGGAGCTGAAAAACACAATACGAGAACTTCGCGAAACATGCACAAGTTTCAATAGCCGAATTGACCAAGCAGAAGAAAGAATATCAGAAGTCGAGGATCAACTCAATGAAATAAAACGAGAAACCAAGATCAGAGAAAAAAGCGCAAAAAGGAATAAACAAAGTCTCCAAGAAATGTGAAACTATGTGAAGAGACCTAACCTACGTTTGATAGGTGTACCAGAATGTGATGAAGAGAATGAATCCAAGCTGGAAAATACTCTGCAGGACATTATCCAGGAAAATTTCCCCCACCTAGCAAGACAGGCCAACACTCAAATGCAGGAAATACAGAGAACACCACAGAGATTTTCCGCAAGAAGAGCAACCCCAAGGCACATAATCGTCAGATTCAACAAGGTTGAAATAAAGGAGAAAATACTAAGGGCGGCCAGAGAGAAAGGTCGGGTCACCCACAAAGGGAAGCCCATCAGACTCACAGCAGATCTCTCAGAAGAAACTCTACAAGCCAGAAGAGAGTGGGGGCCAATATTCAACATCCTTAAAGAAAAGAACTTTCAACCCAGAATTTCATATCCAGCCAAACTGAGCTTCAGAAGTGAAGGAATAATAAAATCCTTTGCGAACAAGCAAGCACTCAGAGATTTTGTCACCACCAGCCCGGCTTTACAAGAGCTCCTGAAAGAGGCACTACACATAGAAAGGAACAACCAGTACCAGCCATTCCAAAATCACACTAAATGCTAAAGAGCATCAACATAATGAAGAATCTACAACAAATAACGGGCAAAACAGCCAGCTAGCATCAAAATGGCAGTGTCAAACTCACATATAACAATATTAACCCTAAATGTAAATGGACTAAATGCACCAATCAAAAGACACATACTGGCAAATTGGATAAAAAGCTAAAACCCATCAGTGTGCTGTATCCAGGAAACCCATCTCACATGCAAGGATACACAAAGGCTTAAAATAAAGGGATGGAGGAAGATTTACCAAGCAAATGGAGAGCAAAAGAAAGCAGGAGTTGCAATCCTCATCTCTGATAAAATAGACTTTAAAGCAACAAAGATCAAAAGAGACAAAGAAGGCCATTACATAATGGTAAAAGGATCGATACAACAAGAAGAGCTAACGATCCTAAATATATATGGACCCGGCGGAGGACTCAAGATTGCGCTGTGAGAACAACCCAGGATTGGAGCTCTTCTCATTGAATCCTCAAACGGTGAGTCAGAGCGGCATTTCCAGACTGATCTTTGTTGCCCACAGAACGGGGAAACTCTCAAGTATAAAAAAGACACGGGACGCCAGGCAGTAGGTCTGCCTGGCGAAGCCGGCAGCCGGAGCAGCGGTGGCCAGCCCTACCCAGCAATCCCCACAGGGTGTGCTTGTCCAGGTGCCCTGTTGAACCAGCAACCTGAGACTTGAGAGGGCTGGACTTGAGACTGAACGAGACTTGGACAGTAGGCCAGCCCAGGGGATTGCAGGGATTGGGATACCCAGTGGGACGAACAAAACCGCGATTTCAAACTATCCCGAGCAGACGGTTCGAGACGCTCTGTGGGGGAGGGGCGTCCACCACTACCGAGGCAACCCACCCCAACTGAGATACACGCCCACTGCTAATGCAGCCAGCCGTTGCCGAGGCAACCCGCCCCCAACTGAGATACACGCCCATTGCTGACGCAGCCAGCCGTTGCCGAGGCAACCCGTCCCTACTGAGATACACGCCCACTGCTGATGCAGCCTGCCGTTGCTGAGGCAACACGCTACAATGAAGAGACTCCACCGCAGGGCGTGGTGGAGACCACAGCAGAGCCAGCAGGAACAGCGTGAATCACACAACAGCAGGGCGGAGCCTCGGCAGCCAAACAGTGGCTAGTCTGCCTTCTAGCTGGGCAGGACACCTGATCGGATATCCAAAAATAAAGCCCAAACCCCTCAACACAGAGCATTTGAGAAAAAATAAATAAAAGGGTTTTTTAATGAGCTCTGTTGCAGCAGAATAAAACATAGGAGCCTAACAGCCCTGAATGAACAACAGAGTGCACAGCTCAGCAATTAAGCCCCTAAAAAGTACAAACTGTCTCCTCAAGCAGCTCCCTGACCCCTCTATATCCAAAAGAATGACATTAGGCAGGCATCATCCTGGGACAAAGAGAGCAGAAAAAGAAACTGGTAGCATCCCTCGCTGTGCCACAGCTACTAGAGGTGCACCCCAGAGAAGCAGGGTCTGGAGCGAACCTCAGCAGTCGTACAGAGAAGGGGCTAGCCAGGTAGAAGGAAAACCAAGCAACAGAAATACTTCATCATCAACATTCTGGGTGTCCACTCAGAGACCCAAATGAAAAGTCAGCAAGTACGCAGACGACCAGCGGACAAATCCACAAAGATGGGAAGAAACCAGCGCAAAAAGGAGGAAAACACCCGAAACCAGAACACCTCGCCTCCTAGAAAGGACCAAAACTCCTCACCAGCAAGGGAGCAAAGCTGGACGGAGAATGACTGTGACAAAATGATGGAATTAGACTTCAGAAGATGGAAAATGAGAAACTTTTGTGAGCTAAAAGATCATGTATTAAATCAATGCAAAGAAACTAAGAACCTTGAAAAAAGATTCGAGGAAATGATAACAAGAATGGATACCTTAGAGAGGAATATGAATGAATTAAAGGAGCTGAAAAACACAATATGAGAACTTTGCGAAGCAAACACAAGTTTCAATAGCCGAATTGACCAAGCAGAAGAAAGAATATCTGAAGTCGAAGACCAACTCAATGAAATAAAACGAGAAACGAAGATCAGAGAAAAAAGTGCAAAAAGGAATGAACAAAGTCTCCAAGAAATGTGGGACTATGTGAAAAGACCTAACCTACATTTGATAGTTGTACCAGAAGGGGACAAAGAGAATGAATCCAAGCTGGAAAATACTCTTCAGGACATCATCCAGGAAAATTTCCCCCACCTAGCAAGACAAGCCAACACTCAATTGCAGGAAATACAGAGAACACCACAAAGATATTCTGCAAGAAGAGCAACCCCAAGGCACATAATCGTCAGATTCAACAGGGTTGAAATAAAGGAGAGAATACTAAGGGCAGCCAGAGAGAAAGGTCGGGTCACCCACAAAGGGAAGCCCATCAGATTCACAGCAGATCTCTCGGCAAAAACACTACAAGCCAGAAGAGAGTGGGGGCCAATATTCAACATTCTTAAAGAAAAGAACTTTCAACCCAGAATTTCATATCCAGCCAAACTGAGCTTCAGAAGTGAAGGAAGAATAAAATCCTTTGCAAACAAGCAAGTACTCAGAGATTTTGTCACCACCAGGCCTGCTTTACAAGAGCTCCTAAAAGAGGCACTACACATAGAAAGGATCAATCAGTACCAGCCATTCCAAAATCACACTGAATGCTAAAGAGCTTCAACATAATGAAGAATCTACAACAACTAACAGGCAAAACAGCCACTTAGCATCAAAATGACAGTATCAAATTCACACATAACAATATTAACCCTAAATGTAAATGGACTAAATGCACCAATCAAAAGACACAGACTGGCAAATTGGATAAAAAGCCAAAACCCATCAGTGTGCTGTATCCAGGAAACCCATCTCACATGCAAGGATACACAAAGGCTCAAAATAAAGGGATGGAGGAAGATTTACCAAGCTAATGGAAAGCAAAAAAAAGCAGGAGTTGCAATTCTCATCTCTGATAAAATAGACTTTAAAGGAACAAAGATCAAAAGAGACAAAGAAGGACATTACATAATGGTAAAAGGATCGATATAACAAGAAGAGCTAACGATCCTAAACATATATGGACCCAACACAGGAGCACCCAGATACATAAGGCAAGTTCTTAATGACTTACAAAAGGACTTAGACTCCCACACAATAAAAGTGGGAGACTTTAACACTCCACTGTCAATACTAGACAGATCAACCAGACAGAAAATCAACAAGGATACCCAGGGCTTGAACTCAGACCTGGAGCAAGCAAACCTGGTGGACATTTACAGAACTCTCCACCCCAAATGCACAGAATACACATTCTTCTCAGCACCACATCACACCTACTCTAAAACTGACCACATAATTGGAATTAAAGCACTGCTCAACAAATGCAAAACAACTGAAATCATAACAAACAGCCTCTCAGACCATAGTGCAATCAAGTTAGAACTCAGAATTCAGAAACCGACCCAGAACCGCACAGCTTCATGGAAACTGAACAACTGGCTCTTGAATGTTGACTGGGTAAACAACGAAATGAAGGCAGAAATAAAGAAGTTCTTCAAAACCAATGAGAACGAAGACACAACGTGCCAGAACCTCTGGGACACATTTAAAGCAGTCTCTAGAGGAAAGTATATAGCAATAAGTGCCCATATGAGGAGAATGGAGAGATCCCAAATTGACACCCTATCGTCAAAATTGAAAGAGCTAGAGGAGCAAGATCAAAAAAACTCAAAACCCAGCAGAAGACAAGAAATTACTAAGATCAGAGCTGAGATGAAGGAGATTGAGACACGAAAAACCCTTCAAAAAATCAACAAATCCAAGAGCTGGTTTTTTGAAAAGATCAACAAAATAGACAGACCACTAGCCAGATTGATTAAAAATAAAAGAGAGAACAACCAAATAGATGCAATAAAAAATGATAAAGGGGAAATCACCACAGATTCCACAGAAATTCACACCATCATCAGAGAATATTACAAACAACTCTATGCGCATAAACTAGTAAACCTGGAAGAAATGGATAAATTCCTGGACTCCTGTGTCCTCCCAAGCCTAAACCAGGAGGAAGCTGAAACTATGAATAGACCAATAACAAGGTCTGAAGTTGAGGCAGCAATTAAGAGCCTACCACACAAAAGAAGCACAGGTCCAGACGGGTTCACAGCCGAATTCTACCAGACACACAAGGAGGAGCTGGTACCATTCCTTCTAAAACTATTTCAAACAATCCAAAAAGAGGGAATCCTTCCCAAATCATTTTATGAGACCAACATCATCCTGATACCAAAACCCGGCAGAGACCCAACGAGAAAAGAAAACTTCAGGCCAATATCCATGATGAACATAGATGCAAAAATCTTCAATAAAATATTGGCAAGCCGATTGCAACAGCAAATCAAAAAACATTCATCACGATCAAGTAGGATTCATCCCGGGGATGCAAGGCTGGTTCAACATACGCAAGTCTATAAACGTAATTCACCACATAAACAGAACCAAAAACAAAAACCACATGATTATCTCAATTGACGCAGAGAAGGCATTTGACAAAATTCAACAGCCCTTTATGCCAAAAACCCTCAATAAACTCGGTATCGATGGAACGTATCTCAAAGTAATAAAAGCTATTTATGACAAACCAACAGCCAATATCATACTGAATGGGCAAAAACTGGAAGCATTCCCTTTGAAATCTGGCACTAGACAAGGATGCCCTCTCTCACCACTCCTATTCAATATAGTACGGGAAGTTCTAGCCAGAGCAATCAGGCAAGAAAAAGAAATAAAGGGTATTCAAATAGGAAAGGTGGAAGCCAAATTGTCTGTATTTGCAGACGACATGATAGTATACCTAGAAGACCCCATCGCCTCAGCCCAAAAACTCCTGAAACTGATAAGCAACTTCAGCAAAGTCTCAGGATATAAAATCAATGTGCAAAAATCACAAGCATTCGTCTACACCAATAACAGACTTAAAGAAAGTCAAATCAAGAGCGAACTGCCATTCGCAATTGCTACAAAAAGAATAAAATACCTTGGAATACAACTCACAAGGAACGTAAGGGACCTCTTCAAGGAGAACTACAAACCACTGCTCAACGAAATCAGAGAGGACACAAACAGATGGAGAAACATTCCATGTTCATGGTTAGGAAGAATTAATATCGTGAAAATGGCTATACTGCCCAAAGTAATTTACAGAATCAACACTATCCCCATCAAGCTACCATTGACTTTCTTCACAGAACTGGAAAAAACCACCATGAACTTCATATGGAACCAAAAGAGAGCCCGCATAGCCAAGTCAATTCTAAGCAAAAAGAACACAGCGGGGGGCATCACACTACCGAATTTCAAACTATACTACAAGGCTACAGTAATCAAAACAGCATGGTACTGGTACCAAAACAGAGATATAGACCAATGGAACAAAACAGAGGCACCGGAGGCAACACAACATACATACAACTATACAATCTTTGATAAACCTGACAAAAACAAGCAATGGGGCAAGGATTCCATGTTTAACAAGTGGTGTTGGGAAAACTGGCTAGCCATGTGCAGAAAGCAGAAACTGGACCCCTTCCTGACACCTTACACTAAAATTAACTCCAGGTGGATTAAAGACTTAAACATAAGACATGCCACCATAAAAACCCTAGAAGGAAATCTAGGCAAAACCATTCACGACATAGAAGTAGGCAAGGACTTCATGAACAAAACACCAAAAGCATTGGCAACAAAAGCCAAAATAGACAAATGGGACATAATGAAACTCCACAGCTTCTGCACTGCAAAAGAAACAGTCACTAGAGTGAATCAGCAACCAACAGAATGGGAAAAAATTTTTGCAGTTTACCCATCTGACAAAGGGCTGATATCCAGAATTTACAAAGAACTCAAACAGATTTACAGGAGAAAAACAAACAAGCCCATTCAAAAATGGGCAAAGGATATGAACAGACACTTTACAAAAGAAGACATATATGAGGCCAACAATATGAAAAAATGCTCATCGTCACTGGTCACCAGAGAGATGCAAATCAAAACCACATTGAGATACCATCTCACGCCAGTTAGAATGGTGATCATTAAAAAATCTGGAGACAACAGATGCTGGAGAGGATGTGGAGAAAAAGGAACACTTTTACACTGTCGGTGGGAGTGTAAATTAGTTCAACCATTGTGGAAGACAGTGTGGCGATTCCTTATGGCCTTAGAAATAGAAATTCCATTTGACCCAGCAATCCCATTACTGGGTATATATCCAAAGGACTATAAATCATTCTACTATAAGGACATATGCACACGAATGTTCATTGCAGCACTGTTTACAATAGCAAAGACCTGGAATCAACCCAAATGCCCATTGATGATAGACTGGATTGGGAAAATGTGGCACATATACACCATGGAATATTATGCAGCAATCAGAAATGATGAGTTTGTGTTGTTTGTAGGGACATGGATGAATCTGGAGAACATCATTCTCAGCAAACTGACACAAGAACAGAAAATGAAATACCGCATATTCTCACTCATAGGCGGGTGATGAAGAATGAGAACACATGGACACAGGGAGGGGAGTACTTAACACTGGGGACTATTGGGGAAACAGGAGGGCCAGCGGGAGGGGGAGCTGGGGAGGGATAGCCTGGGGAGAAATGCCAAATGTGGGTGAAGGGGAGAAAGGAAGCAAAACACACTGCCATGTGTGTACCTATGCAACTGTCTTGCATGTTCTGCACATGTACCCCAAAACCTAAAATGCAATAAAAAATTTTTTAAAAAGATAGTATAATATACTAATTTTAATTATTAAATTGGTATTATCTGAAAAAAAATATATATATAAAGGATTTAAATCATTTTCTTCCTTAGCTTTAACACATTTAAATGTATATTAAAGAAAATGTATCTAGTAAAAATGATTTAGACACACCTCAAAAGAGCTAGACTGCAACTACGTGCTAAGCATTCATTGTCAGTTTAATAATTAGTACACATCTGAACTTTAATATTAGGATCCTTTGACAAAGACCATTGTTAGCTTATTTGGGGACTTGTCTACCACAAGCATGTCTGGGGATAAAAAGTTTGGGAAGGCAGGATTGCCATTCAAAAGTGACTGATTAAAAGGAGATTTTTTTCAATGACGTTTATAAGATAATATGTTGAGCTTATACCGATTACAGCTCGATTGCATATTCATTAGATGCAGCAGTATAAAATATGCAATTCAAAGACGAATAGTTGTGGGACATAGAGAGGAGGTGATCAAACATCAGCATGTGTTGTATGTTTGCTTCTCCACTAGTCAGTTGTATAGGAATCACTCTCAAGTTTATGTCTCTTGTGGTTAGGAGCTGGCTGGAACTTTGGAACTCCTCATAGAAAGTCTTCCTTACTGTTTCCAGCAGATTGGACAAGAGACAATAATCAAGGATGAAGAATCAAACAGCAATGGCAACCTTCATCTTCCTGGGACTGACAGATGATACTCAGCTGCAAATTCTGCTTTTTGTCTTTCTATTTCTTTCTTATGTGTTTAGTTTATCTAGAAACCTAACCATCATCACCCTCACCCTGATTGATTCTCACCTTAAAACACCTATGTATCATTTTCTCCGAAATTTCTCCTTCCTAGAAATTTCATTCACACCTGCTTGTGTTCCCAGATTCATGTATAGCATATCCTCTGGGGACAAGTCCATTACCTATGATGCTTGTGCCAGTCAATTCTTGTTTACAGACCTCTTTGCAGTTACAGAGTTTTTTCTCCTGGCTACCATGTCCTATGACCACTAGGTGGTCCGCTATGACCATTATGAACAGCATAATCTGCAAGAACTTCATACTTTTCTGTTGGGTAGCAGCACTGATTATCATTCTCCCACCAATTAGTTTGGGTTTGGACCTGGAATTCTGTGGCTCAAACATTATTGATCATTTTTGCTGTGATGCATCTCCTATTCTAAAGATCTCTTGCTCAGACACATGGTTGATCGAGCAGATGGTGATAGTGTGTGCCGTGCTGACATTCATCATCACCCTCATGTGTGTAGTTCTTTCCTACATTTATATCATCAAAACTATTCTAAGAACATTCTCTTCCCAGCAAAGGAAAAAGGCCTTTTCCACTTGTTCTTCCCACATGATTGTTGTTTCCATTATTTATGGTAGCTGCATCTTCATTTATGTCAAGCCTTCAGCCAAGGAAGAGGTGGCTATTAATAAAGGGATTTCACTCCTTATTACCCCGTCTCTACTAAAAATTACAAAAAATTAGCTGGGCACGGTGGCGCGTGCCTGTAATCCCAGCTACTCAGGAGGCTGAGGCAGGAGAATTGCCTGAACCCAGGGTGCAGAGGTTGCGGTGAGCCGAGATTGCGCCATTGCACTCCAGCCTGGGTAACAAGAGTGAAACTCCGTCTCAAAAAAAAAATACCATTCCTCTCAAAGATGTAAAGGAAAAAAGAGTTGATAAATCCAACTAAAAGGAAGAATGAGCACAAAATCTGGAGCCTTTGATACTATTTCTCCATATATTTTATTCTCTATTCATATTGATAATCACAATTTCTCCTTAAGCTTGTTTATTGTGAACTCTGACTATTCCATTTTTTGTCTCCATTAAAACCAAACTCTCTTGAGGATGCTTGCTTTTACAATCTAACTGAAATTGCTATTTAGCTATTATCCCTGGAAACACAGTAGACCACATTTTTTCCATCATTTTTCCACACTAATAGATGTGGCTATTTAAGTTATAAGTAGTAGAATGGATGTAGAAGTAATGTGCACCATTTCCAAAACTGGCCTAAAAAAATACCCAACATGTGACATCCTCTCACTTTTCCCCACCTACTTGACAAATATCCAAATTAAAATGACTTTGTAAGCTTTATGTTAATGATGAGTGAGCTTGAGAAAACCTGCTTCTCTAAAGACCTATAAAGAGACCTCCTCAGTCAACATCAAATTGAAATCTCCATAAACCATTTCTGCAAGAAATAAATTTCAGCTCTGTTTGAACTATTGTCTATGGGATATATCTTAAATTTGTCACCTATTACAACAAAAGCTTAATATATATGGCATTTACAAGCAGTGAGGAAACTGACAAAAGACTAGAAACATGAAAATTCTTGTAATGTAGTGGGAAAACATTTAGTAAGGTAGTTAGTTATCTGAATTTGGAAGGCAGACTAAGAGTCTGCTGAGATAATAGCTCATGGAAGTAGTCAGATAAATCCAGTAGTGTGCATGGGCTATTATTTGCTACTTGTTAGAAGGATACTGAAGAATAGGCATGAGCTTGAGCTAGAACTGGCATGTGTGAAAGCAGAAATTAAAGGGATTAGTGAGAAGACAGAAAACTTTAGTAAAGTAAATTTAGAAAATCCAATGCTTCCAAATGTTAAACAATAAGATTAAAATGAATAAATGAGACTAAAGACTTTAAGAAAAAAAAAGTACGACTTCTCAGTTAAAGAGATTCAGTTCTATGCATAATCATTTTATGAGTATTTCTCTTTTCTTCATGCTTTAAGTTATCATTTACTTTATGATTTCCATGTGAGTTAATAGCTAACAGAGCTTTTGAATTGTATCGTGGACAAAGTACACTCACATACACAGGAGCAGACAAGTATAAAAATGCTTCTATGATTCTGACAATGTTCACTTCACCTCTGAGATTAAAAAAAACCCTGGAGAATCACTCTCAAAGAATAACCTAGTATAATTTTATGTGTGTGAAAGATTTAATTAACATCAGCAGGCCTGACTGAACATTCTCTGGATAGATCATTTTCAGTTACAGGGACCCAGGTGATGCTCCGGGGCTACACTGCCCAGTGCAGCAGGCATTAGCCACATATGGTGATTTAAATCTGAATTAAATTTCTTTCTCTCTTTCTTTCTTTTCTTTTCTTTTTTTTATTACACTTTAGGTTCTGGGATACATGTGCAGATCATGCAGGATTGTTGCATAGGTACATATTTGGCAAGGTGGTTTGCTGCCTCCATCCCCCTGATACCTATATCTGGCATTTCTCCCCATGTTATCCCTCCCCAAACTCCCCACCCTATTCTGTCCCTTCCCTAGTCCCCACCCCCAACAGACCCCAGTGTGTGATGCTCCCCTCCCTGTGTCCATGTGTTCTCATTTTTCAACACTCGCCTATGAGTGAGAACATGCAGTGTTTGATTTTCTGTTCTTGTGTCAGTTTGCTGAGAATGGTGGTTTCCAGATTCATCCATATCCCTACAGAAGATACAAACTCATCAATTTTTATGGCTGCATAGTATTCCATGGTGTATATGTGCCACATTTTCCTTGTCCAGTCTATCACGGATGGGCATTTGGGTTGGTTCCAAGTCTTTGCTATTGTAAGCAGTGTGGCAATGAACATACATGTGCATATGTCCTTATAATAGGATGATTTATAATCCTTCGGGTATATATCCAATAATGGGATTTCTGGGTCAAATGGAATTTATATTTTTACATCCTTGATGGATAGCCACACTGTCTTCCACAATGGTTGAACTAATTTACACTCCCACCAACAGTGTAAAAGTGTTCCTTTTTCTCCACATCCTCTCCAGCATCTGTTGTCTCCAGATGTTTTAATGATTGCCATTCTAACTGGCGTGAGATGGTATCTCAATGTGGTTTTGATTTGCATTTCTGTAATAACCAGTGATGATGAGCATTTTTTCATATGATTTTTGGCCTTATATATATCTTCTTTTCAAAAGTGTCTGTTCATATCCTTTGCCCACTTTTGAATGGGTTTGTTTGTTTTTTTTTCTTGTAAATCTATTTTAGTTCTTTGTAGATTTTGGATATTAGCCCTTTCTCAGATGGGTAGATTGCAAAAATTTTTTCCCATTCTATTGGTTACCAGTTCACTCTATTGTTTCTTTTGCTGTACAGAAGCTCTGGAGTTTAATTAGATCCCATTTGTCTATTTTGGCTTTTGTTGCTAATGCTTTTGGTGTTTTATTCATGAAGTCCTTGCCTGTGCCTCTGTCCTGAATGGTTTTGCCTAAGTGTTCTGCTAGGATTTTCATGGTGTTAGGTCTTATGTTTAAGTCTTTAATCCATCTGGAGTTAATTTTAGTGTAAGGTACAGAAATGGGTCCAGTTTCTGCTTTCTGCACATGGCTAGCCAGTTTTCCCAACACCATTTATTAAACAAGAATATATGTGATGGGGATGGAGGCAGCAAACCACACTGCCATGTATGTACCTATGCAACAATCTTGCATGTTCTTCACATGTACCCCAAAACCTAAAACGTAATAAACTATATATATATAAAGAATAAATTTCTATTGTTTAAAAAAAAGATGAAAAATTAATTAGCTAATTTTATGTATGCCTAAAAGTGCATAAAACACTGGAAAACAGTAAAAATATACAAATGAATAACTGAATAAATGAGGATCAGGAGGTAAAAAAGAGTTTTCACCGTATACCTTTTTATACTTTCTGCTATTTGAAAGCTGTAAAAACTAAAATAAATCAATAGGTGTTCATCATAAATATATGCAAATACTACACACAAATACAATTCATATAATATATTCATCAACAAAAGAACTCATATGTATAAAATATATTTCAATTTCATTTACTTTAAAGTTTTATATTCATTTCATTTACATTTATATTTAATTCATGTTCATAATATAGATATAGAATAAAATTAGTTTGTAGAATGTATACATCATTAAAATGAATACCAGTACTACATATTGAAAGGTGCCATGAACATTGTACCTATGCAACTGTCTTGCATGCTCTGCTCATGTACCCCAAAACCTAAAATTCAATAAAAAATTTAAAAAAAAAAGAAAGAAATGTGCCATATACTGAAAGTGATAATTTGAGGGAAATTTATAATTTTAAATGCATAGTTTTGAAATATGGCTGAAGTTAAACTTTCAAATTTAGAGAAATAAACTCTAAAGAAAATATAAAGCTATGAACACATATTAATGAAACAGAAAACAAAAACACAGTATATGAAGAATTAATGAAGTCCTCCCCAAAAAAACTACTAAGGTTATCATAGCCTAGTTAAAAGTATATCAAGAAAAAAATGAAGAAGGTACAAATAACATTTAAAAATGAAAAGATTTTTGACAGATCAAACTGAGATAACAAAAAGAAAAATAATACAAAAATGTTATATTTATAAATGTAAAATTTTATAAAATAGACTAATTCTTATAAAAATTTTGACCTCAAAAAGTAAAAAACCCAAATGGCGTTATAAAAATTAAGAAAATTAACCAGCAGTTTAAAATCTTTCAACAAAGAGAATCCCAGGTCCAGATATTTTAAATTTGAATCCTACCAAACTCCCAAGGAACAGATAATTCCAAAGAAATAAAACATTTTCAGCAATAAGAAAAAATGTGACTACTCTCGAATTTATTTTATAAAGCTAGTACAACCCTGAGCCTAAAACCATGTAACATCAGTGCAAAAAATGAAAATAGACAATCTAACTCAGGAACATATGTACCAAATCTTATAAAAAGAAAATAGCAAATTGAACCCTTTTTTCTGCTTAAAAAAAAGTGAGAACAAGTTTGGGTTTATTTCAAGAATGCAAAAGCTGTTTAATGTTAGCAAATCTATTAATATCATTTTATGACTCACAGACAAAAGCAGAAAATGGTGTATTTACCAGATACACTAGATTTATTTTACTACATAAGCTAATTTACTAGGTATTTAATAATTTTGTAATATTCAACACTCTTCATAATAACTCCTAGCAACCTCTGAATGGAAATTAATCTTGGAGTCTCTGAGTGGACCCAAACAATTAATTTTATGCCACAAAACAAAACAGTCTCACCGTAAAGTTTATTACAAGCACTGGAAGAGTGAGTGCACATTCTCCTAAATACTTATAATAATGAGTCACATGAATGTGTAAAACACACATCAGGTTAGGGGAGGCTGGAACTAAGGGGAGAACTGTTTCTCTTGTGGTAGGTGATTGTATTTCTTCCTCCAAATCTAGTATCTCTCAGGTCATTCCTGAGAGGTTTCTTTGAACTCCACTTGAGCAGAATCTTTCAAGCAATTAGAAGAAAAGTGAAGAGAAACTGCACTTGTGACTTTTCACCTGACATAGTTTTGCACCTGACCTGTTTCTGATTATATTGTTGCATCTTCCTTTCTCCAAGGACACAGTCCCACTTGATAGCTGTTTAATTTTTGCCTCACAAGATTCATGTAAGTTCATTATGCTATATAAGTCAATTAGTGACTTTTGGACCTAAGATCCCAAGGGATCCTTTTGTTTGCTTAATCAGATGATCCCCTAAACACCAGTTGAGGACCAAACAGACATGACTTATACCATTCTTGTTAATACAGATTTGCAGGGAAACCTGTCTTCCTGTACAAAAGTGAAGATATTGACTGACCAATAAAGAGGGCTTATCATTACAACGGTCTATAATTCTTCCAATATATAGGGCATATGAGCATTTTTCCTAAAATTAAAGTTAGAAAATATCCTTTATTTGGTGTCCTTATAAGACGAGTTGAAAGTAAAGAACATTTGAGGAAGACTCCTGGGAAACTGGGCAATGAGAACATAAGAGACCTCTGCCCACTCACAGACTTGCCAGTGAGTGCAAGTATGTGGGTGCATGAAAAATACCATAGCCCACACTGCTGTTAACAAACTCCTACTCACCACTGAGTTACCCTAAAGATCTTTGTGGTTAAATTACTCACGGAAACCATGAACAGCAATCTGAAAGGTGAGTATCATTGACTTAGTCATGCTAATGGTTCACTATCCAGAACCCAAGTAGTTCAAAGTTAAAGGGCAGAAGGCTTTGACTTATGTGTTACAAAACCCAAGTCTTAAATAATTATAAACTATGTTTTTCTAGAGGAATCACTGTATAGGAATCAATAGAACATCACTGTATTCTCTAACAAATGGCATTTGAGTTTTAACAAGTCTTTACAAAGGTACCCTTGGGAGAGCTTTTAAGAATAGAACAATATTTTTAGGGAGAGAATATAGTCTGCCATGTACAAGTTCCTGGGAAAATGTTCCTGTTCTCTTAATCCAGCAAAAATGTCTCCCTAATTCTTATTTTTTTTTTTTTTTACTATTTGACTTGAATATCTATGTCTAGATATAGTTCCCTCTGTTTAATGAGCAGTACTACAAAAAATACTTGAAATGGTAAAATATTCTGTTATCAGTAAGACCACACAATAAATCAATAAACTTTCATATGCTATCATACATGAGTTTACCCAACATGTTCCAGATGAGATTAGGACACTAATGGATATTTATTTTTGCAAAAGCAGAAGTTAAGATATTATGGATGCACAGACATAAGGCTAGGATAAGGAGACCTTGGTGAGTACCGTATGTGGGCACTTAGAATTTGAATTAGAAGACAAAACAGGGCAAGAACACTTCTCAGCTTCAACATGGGGTCTAGTGTGATCATTCCTGAGTGATGTTACAGTCCATGGAAGAAAGCAGCTAATATTCCAACAAGTTATTACACACTCAAGTCAGATTGCCTTCCATAAAGGGTCACAAAGCTCTGAGGTGTGATCTTAGCAGATGTTGGAGATGGACATTGCCTTCCATAAAGGGTCACAGAGCTAGCTATAAGGTGTGATCTTAGCATATGCTGGAGATGGACATTGCACCCTCAGTAAGAAGAAAAGAACCATATTTCCCCTGTCTCGAGGGAAACGCACTTGAAGATTATTGTGGGAAATGTGTTGAAACAGCCAACTGAAAACCATTCATCTTCCAAACTAATTGGAGTTTGGAAGATGTTCCATTCCAGTAATAAGAAAAATTGGAACTCAGATCCGGAACAAGTAAACTTAATAAATATTTATAGAGCTCTCCATTTTAAATCCACAAAATATACATCCTCCACTTTAAATACACAAAATATTGATTGGCCATTATTAATACCCATTTTTAGAATAAAGCAATATTCCCGTTCTCTCTCCCTCTTTTTCTTCCTCTTTCTTCCTCTCCTTCACTCCTTTTTTCTCTTTCTTTTCTTCTTTCCTTTCAAAAAAAAAAGAAAATTCCTTTGTGAGTGCCTTCAAGTTAGTGCTTGTACTATACCTTCCTCAAAAACAAAAGGAAAGAAAAAAGAAAAATTGGGATTCCTGGTGACAGTAACTGCAAATGGAAAAAATTTTAGTTGCTAAAAACAGAATTATTATTGTTGAAGAACAAACTGTCTCTCTGCAATGATTCCTAACTCAGAAATAGAGAAGCCCTAGATAGTGATTCTTCTCGTTCCCTGATAGTTACTTAATGAATGGCATCACAAAGAGGATGTTGGTCATTTCCTCAAAAGACAAAGAAGTCAATTCGTCAAGTAAAGAGTGAAGTAGACAGTGTTTTGCAGTAGTTAGAGCTGGGTTTCTGTAGTCAGACTACTCAGGTTCAAATTCCTGCTTTACCACATCCTAAGTTCATGACCTTGGACAATTCTTAATATTTCTGGACTTCAGTTTACTCATTTGTAAAATGAAGATTAAATCACAACCACCCTCAAGTGAAGTGCTTTCATAATTAAATGAGACAATCAAAATGTTTCATACAGTGTCTGCCATTTAGAAACTGCCTTATAAATGTTACTATCATTGTCATTTCTTGGAGAATTTTGTGAATTAAGTTGAACACAGCAAAAGGATATTTTTGCCCTAATATCCCATAAAAACCTAGTCTTATCACATGAAATCCTCACTAGAAATATATTCTTCAACTAACAACATAAATATGCCTGGAATACCTAGCATAAATATGATTATAAGACATTGTCAACTTCCAAGACATTAAGTAAATTTACTTTCCAGATAACTGGTAGTACTAATAATAAGTTTCCCCCGAAGTAACATAGAAACGGAGAGGAAAGAGCTAGAATGTACTGTGTGTCCTGGGAAGACAGAGAGACACATTAGAAGTGGCAAACTTCCTAATGAGTGAGTGGAAAACAGAAAAAAAATTCCTAAATCCTTTTCCTAAATTGATACATTGGGAAAAAATGAATGGCTTTCAGATTTAAGAAAGTTGGATTTTTACATTGACTTTGCTCCTAACAAGTCTGGGGACTGCTGACCCTCGATTTTCACCTTCAAAATTAGAAGATTGACTAAAGTAATCTTTAAGGTCTTTTATATTTCTCAAATTATACAAGCTGTCTTAAGTCCTTGATCACTTTATTTATTGTAACCTGGCACCCATTTAGCTAAGCTTTTTTTCTTGTTCCTTGATAATAGTTCAAAAACAAAGAGACAGGGAAAGAGGTGGAAGACATAGACCTCTGATAAATTAGTGAGGAGAACTAAAGGGGAGTGTGCTCAATATGATGAAGAATGGGAGCCCTAAGACAAGCTCAGATGAGAATTTGAAAGCTGTGGTTACTGAGAAAATGGGAAGTGGATGTCCCAAAGCACAATGATCAAATTAAGAGATTTGAGCAGAGAATCACATATGAAAGTGCAAATGGTGGAGATTACATATGTAAAAGAGATGCAAAAAGAATAAATTGCATGTTGTATGTAGTTGAATTGAATTACATTCATGATGAACAGACCTATCAACAAATACAACTTTTTTAGAACTTAAGAGGACCCTATAATTTTGTGTTTAATTTTAAGGATAAGAGAAAAATCTTAAAAACATGTGGAATATAGTAAAGAGAGCAAATGTAGGGATAAAGTAAGAGAAAGTCTGGAAAAGTGTGCAAACTCTGTTCAAGCAGTAATAAGCAGCAAGTACGGGGAGAAGAACTAGAAAAACTAAATAAAATTTATGTAATATTTGTTCTGTGCAAGGTGTGATGCTCACAGCCTGAATCAGTTTGTTTAATATTCATAATAACCCATGAAGAAAAACACTTATTATCTTCATTTCATGAAATGCAGTTTTTATCTGCACTTCACAGACCAGGAAACGGAGCCTATTAGTGAACTTCTCAAAGTTTCATGGCCATTAAGTGACTGGCCTAGCTTTCAAGCCCTGATCTATCTTACTCCAGAGCTCACAGTCTTAACCTCTATATTTAATCCCAATGGGTGTACTTCAAGGAGACTCAAGGACCAGAACTTAAGAAGCCTCAGCCAAACTAAAAGAAAATGGGCTAAAGAGATGAACAAAATATGTTACCTTTATCTCTTGCTTCAAAAAAGAGACAATATAAACAAAAAAGGAATCCTCGCTTCTGGGCCCCTCCCATACACCTACAGTCCTCCCTCTACCACCCTACTCTTAACCGCAAGTAATTTTTTTAAAGATTAATTCTAATTTACCTTAATGTACAGATGAAATAGCCTAGTATAATTTGGAGAGATTCTAAAGGTAACCATTTATCTTTCTGATTTCTAAAATTAGCCCAATACATAGAGTTTCTTAATTGAAGATTTAAATCTTAAAATGTAAATCGACTGATGATGTAATCTTTTTGATGATGCAGTTGACTACGTGTGATCAGTCAAAACTGTCAGATAAAATGTCTGGTCTCATTCATTTAATAACAATTTATTGAGTATCTGTCACATGCAAGAAAGACAAAGAGCTAGTTCTGGATTTACAGTGGTTTCCAAAATAGATATGATCTGTTCTCATTATTCTCAGAGAGTAATGGATGGGATAAAAAAACAAATGAATATACAATCAGAAATTATAATAAGTGCTCTAAAAGAAATAAACATAAAAGCATATTTATAACATTGAGGGTAGACAGACTAAAGTTATATAAGACTCTTCAGGAAGGCATTTCAAGGGGGTCATATTTAAACTGAAACCTGAAAAATAAGATTTATCAATGCAAGAATGCAAGCAGAACATTTCAGTGAGAGAGAAAACATTGCAAATTTCTCAAAGTGAAAAATTACTCAGCATCTTCAGGGAAATGAAGAAGACTAACATAACTGGACAAGCAAGAGATGAATTAGGGCTGTTACATATTGACGTAGCCATGAAAATCCTTACAAACTATAGTCAGAACTTTGAATTTTATTCCAAGAGAAATGAAACTCCACTGAGTGACTTTAAACAGAAAAATGGATCTTGTGTATGGTTTCAAAAAAATCACTCAGATTCTGTCTTTAGAATGGACTTGCAAAGAGTATTTTTAGAAAGGGAAGAAGGCAGGAAGTCATGAGGTACTTTATAGGACAATGTGGACTATCACACCAAGTGAGAAAATAGGCTGAAATCAGAAGAATTTTAATTTCACAACCTTGAATACAGTCATCCCTGTTTACCTCACATGAAACCAAGAGGATAAGCACATGTAGAGGTATTATTATCATGAGATTACAAACCATTTCTATTTTATGACAGTGTTTTTCCATCATTAACTCAGACAACATAAAATAGCTTTCTTTCTATGGACTTGGTAATCAAAAAATGCTTTTATAATTGAATTGATACTACATCAATATAGTAACAAAATATACTTAATAAGCCTCTAGCTGGCCTCTCTATGAGCATTATTAGTTAACTATTACTCCAATAGCCTGCTGGTTAACAGAAAAAATAAAATAAAATTGTGGCTTATCTAACTTCTCACCTCGCCCCACTGCTAATTCATGCTGACAGTCCCTTTCTCTGCTCTAATTTTTTTCTTATTTTTACACACAGACCAAGCCATAGTCAGGAATCAGTGATGAAAAATTATACAGCAATAACAACATTTATCCTGGTGGGACTAACAGATGACCCAAATCTACAGGTTCTGCTTTTCGTCTTCTTATTTCTAACCTATTTGTTGAGTGTTCTTGGAAATTTGACCATCATCACTCTCACCTTGGTGCACTCCTACCTTCAAACACCTATGTATTTTTTCCTCCGGAATTTTTCCATCTTGGAAGTCTCATTTACAACTGTCGGCATTCCCAGATTTCTCTACACAATGGCATCTGGGGACAATACCATTACCTATAATGCATGTGCCACTCAATTATTTTTTGTTGTTGTCCTGGGTGTGACTGAGTTTTTTCTCCTAACAGCCATGTCCTATGACCGTTATGTAGCCATCTGCAAACCCCTGCATTACACGACCATCATGAACAAAAGAGTCTGCATCAAGTTCCTTACTGGCTGTTACATAATTGCTCTAATCATTGTTATCCCACCATTTGGCATGGGCTTTGAACTTGAATTTTGTGATTCCAATGTCATAGATCACTTTGGCTGTGATGCTGCCCCCATCCTGAAGATTACTTGCTCTGACACAGAGTTTATAGAGCGATTTGTATTAATCTTGGCAGTGTTGACACTCCTGTTTACCTTGGTGTGTGTGATTATGTCCTACATTTACATCATCAGGACCATTCTCAAATTCCCTTCTGCCCAGCAAAGGAAAAAGGCTTTTTCCACTTGCTCTTCCCATATAATTGTGGTTTCTATCACTTACGGGAGCTGCATCTTTATCTATATTAAACCATCTGCAAAAGAAGGGGTAGCTATTAACAAGGTGGTGTCAGTGCTTACCATTTTGGTTGCCCCAGTTATGAATCCCTTCATTTACACGCTAAGGAATAAGTAAGTGATACAGGCTTTCAAAGACATGATCAAAAGAATTGCATCTATCTCAAAGAACTAAAGGAGTAATGAGTGCAAATTGAAAAACTATAAAAGAAGCCATTATCTCCATTTTATTTTTCCCTAATTCTGTACTAGTAGCGATTTTTGTATGTTACAACCTCATTCTGTTACACCTACGGTCCACTATCTATGAAAGTATTAATTAACCTTTTTATTTCAAGCTATTCCCAGAAATACATGGGAATAAATCTGCAGCAAACTTTTATAACATCACACCGATTGTTATTACTCACATAACAAGAAATGTGGACAGCATCAATTTACTGTCATATTGGTGCTCATCTGCTCCTTTTGTACTGACTTACATGTCCAGATTTAAGCCCCGCATTTCCCAAGGACATCAATGATGATCATCTATGTCTGCATAAATAATCCTGTAAGTACCCTCCTTGATAGCAGGCATTATTCTATCTCTTCCACTTTTCAGCAAGAAAAAAATGTTTTCTAAAATTTTTTTCAAATGCCATTTGCTCAAAAGCTATACAATTTCCTTATATAAAAACCCTAACTCTGCGTAAATAGAATGTCATATGCCTGTCACTGTGTCTATACCTGGGTGCATCTATGTGCATTTTTTTGCCCTTTCAGAATATCAGCTTAATAAGCTTAAAGGGGTTAATCGGAAGGACAAAATATAAATGAAAATTTGTACCTGAATCTGTTATCCAAATTAACCATAATAATTTTTCTAATCATTTTTTCTAAATATTTTTGAGGATTTCTAAATAAAAAGAAATCCAATCTAAACTGCAGAGTCTGGTAAAACTAACCAATAAAAAAAGAATTCAAATTTTTAACTGCTAATTTTTGTCTTTTCAACTTAGTCCCACTTCCTCATTACCTCTCTTTCCTCATAATTTTCTATTGTTTATCTACTACTCTAGGGAAATATGTGCTGTACCAGGGGTCAAAAAGTTCACGTTACACTCTGGCTCTTATTACCACCAACTCAGACAGATCTTTTTTTTTTATTGTCTCTTTTTAATTGCATTTTAGGTTTTGGGGTACATGTGCAAAACATGCAAGACAGTTGCAAAGGTACACACATGGAAGTGTGTTTTGCTGCCTTCCTGCCCTTCACCCACATTTGGCATTTCTCCCCAGGCTATCCCTCCCCCGCTCCCCCCCCTGCTGTCCCTCACCTATTCCCCTTAATAGACCCAGTGTTTAGTACTCCCTTCCCTGTGTCCATGTGTTCTCATTGTTCATCACCCACTTATGAGTAAGAATGAGGTATTTCATTTTCTCTTCTTGTGTCAGTTTGCTGAGAATGATGTTCTCCAGATTCATCCATGTCCCTACAAACGACACAAACTCATCATTTCTGATTGCTGCATAATATTCCATGGTGTATATGTGCCACATTTTCCCAATCCAGTCTATCATCAATGGGCATTTGGGTTGATTCCAGGTCTTTGCTATTGTAAACAGTGCTGCAATGAACATTCGTGTGCATATGTCCTTATAGTAGAATGATTTATAGTCCTTTGGATATATACCCAGTAATGGGATTGCTGGGTCAAATGGAATTTCTATTTCTAAGGCCATAAGGAATCGCCACACTGTCTTCCACAATGGTTGAACTAATTTACACTCCCACCGACAGTGTAAAAGTGTTCCTTTTTCTCCACATCCTCTCCAGCATCTGTTGTCTCCAGATTTTTTAATGATCACCATTCTAACTGGCGTGAGATGGTATCTCAATGTGGTTTTGATTTGCATCTCTCTGGTGACCAGTGACGATGAGCATTTTTTCATATTGTTGGCCTCATATATGTCTTCTTTTGTAAAGTGTCTGTTCATATCCTTTGCCCGTTTTCAAATGGGCTTGTTTCTTTTTCTCCTGTAAATCTGTTTGAGTTCTTTGTAAATTCTGGATATCAGCCCTTTGTCAGATGGGTAAACTGCAAAAATTTTTTCCCATTCTATTGGTTGCCGATTCACTCTAGTGACTGTTTCTTTTGCCGTGCAGAAGCTGTGGGGTTTCATTAGGTCCCATTTGTCTATTTTGGCTTTTGTTGCCAATGCTTTTGGTGTTTTGTTGATGAAGTCCTTGCCTACTCCTATGTCGTGAATGGTTTTGCCTAGATTTCCTTCTAGGGTTTTTATAGTGTCAGCTCTTATGTTTAAGTCTTTAATCCATCTGGAGTGAATTTTAGTGTAAGGTGTCAGGAAGGGGTCCAGTTTCTGCTTTCTGCACATGGCTAGCCAGTTTTCCCAACACCATTTGTTAAACAGGGAATCCTTTCCCCATTACTTGTTTTTGTCAGGTTTATCAAAGATTGTATGGTTGTAGACATATTGTGTTGCCTCCAATGCCTCTGTTTTGTTCCATTGGTCTATATCTCTGTTTCGGTAACAGTACCATGCTTTTTTAATCACTGTAGCCTTGTAGTATAGTTTGATATCTGGTAGTGTGATGTCCCCCGCTGTGTTCTTTTTGCTTAGAATTGACTTGGCTATGGGGGCTCTCTTTTGGTTTCATATGAAGTTCATGGTGGTTTTTTCCAGTTCTGTGAAGAAAGTCAATGGTAGCTTGATGGGGATAGCGTTGATTCTGTAAATTACTTTGGGCAGTATAGCCATTTTCACGATATTAATTCTTCCTAACCATGAACATGGAATGTTTCTCCACCTGTTTGTGTCCTCTCTTATTTCGTTGAGCAGTGGTTTGTAGTTTTCCTTGAAGAGGTCTCTTACATTCCTTGTGAGTTGTATTCCTAGGTATTTTATTCTTTTTGTAGCAATTGTGAATGGCAGTTCATTCTTGATTTGGCTCTCTTTTAGCCTGTTATTGGTGTATCAGAATGCTTGTGATTTTTGCACATTGATTTTATATCCTGAGACTTTGCTGAAGTTGCTTATCAGTTGCAGGAGTTTTGGGGCTGAGGCGATGGGGTCTTCTAGGTATACTATCATGTCATCTGCAAATAAAGACAATTTGGCTTCCACCTTTCCTATTTGAATACACTTTATTTCTTTTTCTTGCCTGATCACTCTGGCTAGAAATTCCAGTACTATATTGAATAGGAGTGGTGAAAGAGGGCATCCTTGTCTAGTGCCAGTTTCAAAGGGAATGCTTCCAGTTTTTGCCCATTCAGTATGATATTGACTGTTGGTGTGTCATAAATAGCTTTTATTATTTTGAGATACATTCCATCGATACCGAGTTTATTGAGGGTTTTTAGCATAAAGGGCTGTTGAATTTTGTCAGATGCCTTCTCTGTGTCAATTGAGATAATTATGAGGTTTTTGTTTTTGATTCTGTTTATGTGGTGAATTACGTTTATAGACTTGCATATGTTGAACCAGCCTTGCATCCCGGGATGAATCCTACTTGATTATGATGGTTAAGTTTTTTGATGTACTGTTGCAATCGGCTTGCCAGTATTTTATTGAAGATTTTTGCATCTATGTTCATCATGCATATTGGCCTGAAGTTTTCTTTTCTTGTTGGATATCTCCCGGGTTTTGGTAACAGGATGATGTGGGTCTCATAAAATGATTTGGGATGGATTCCCTCTTTTTGGATTATTTGGAATAGTTTCAGAAGGAATGGTACCAGCTCCTCTTTGTGTGTCTGGTAGAATTCGGCTGTGAACCCATCAGGACCTGGGCTCTTTTTGTGTGGTAGGCTCTTAATTGCTGCCTCGACTTCAGACCTTGTTATTGGTCTATTCATAGTTTCAGCTTCCTCCTGGTTTAGGCTTGGGAGAACACAGGTGTCCAGGAATTTATCCATTTCTTCCAGGTTTACCAGTTTATGTGCATAGAATTGTTTGTAATATTCTCTGATGATGGTTTGAATTTCTGTGGAATCTGTGTATTCCCTTTATTGTATTTTATTGCATCTATTTGGTTATTCTCTCTTTTCTATCAGTCTGGGTAGTGGTCTATTTTATTGATCTTTTCAAAAAACGGCTCTTGGATTTATTGATTTTTTGAAGGGTTTTTTGTTTCTCTATCTCTTTCAGTTCAGCTCTGATCTTAGTTATTTATTGTCTTCTGCTAGGTTTTGAGGTTTTTTTTTTATCTTGCTCCTCTAGCTCTTTCAATTTTGACAATAGGGTGTCAATTTTGGATCTCTCCACTCTTCTCATATGGGCACTTATTGCTATATATTTTCCTTCAGAGACTGCTTTAAATGTGTCCCAGAGATTCTGGCATGTTGTGTCTTCGTTCTCATTGGTTTCTTTATTTCTGCCTTTATTTCATTGTTTATCCAGTCAACATTCAAGAGCCAGTTGTTCAGTTTCCATGAAGCTGTGCGGTTCTGAGTTAGTTTCTGAATTCTGAGTTTTAACTTGATTGCACTATGGTCTGAGAGACTGTTTGTTATGATTTCAGTTGTTTTGCATTTGCTGAAAAGTGCTTTACTTCCAAGTATGTGGTCAATTTTAGAGTAGGTGTGATGTGGTGCTGAGAAGAATGTATATTCTGTGGATTTGGGGTGGAGAGTTCTGTAGATGTCTGTCAGGTTTGCTTGTTCCAGGTCTGTGTTCAAGTCCCGAATATCCTTGTTAATTATCTGTCTGGTTGATCTGTCTAATATTGAGAGTGGAGTGTTAAAGTCTCCCACTATTATTGTGTGGGAGTCTAAGTCTCTTTGTAAGTCATTAAGAACTTGCCTTATATATCTGGGTGCTCCTGAATTGGGTCCATATATATTTAGAATCGTTAGCTCTTCTTGTTGTATCAATCCTTTCACCATTATGTAATGACCTTCTTAGTCTCTTTTGATCTTTGTTGCTTTAAAATTTATTTTATCAGAGATGAGAATTGCAACTCCTGATTTTATTTTCTCTCTGTTTGCTTGGTAAATCTTCCTCCATCCCTTTATTTTGAGCCTTTGTGTATCCTTACATGTGAGATGGGTTTCCTGGATACAGCACACTGATGGGTTTTGGTTTTTTATCCAATTTGCCAGTCTGTGTCTTTTGATTGGTGCATTTATCCCATTTACATTTAAAGTTAATATTGTTATGTGTGAATTTGATACTGCCATTGTGATGCTAGCTGGCTGTTTTGCCCATTAGTTGATGTAGATTCTTCATTTTGTTGATGCTCTTTAGCGTTTAGTGTGTTTTTGGAATGGCTGGTACTGGTTGTTCCTTTCTATGTGTAGTGCCTCTTTCAGGAGCTCTTGTAAAGCAGGGCTGGTGGTGACAAAATCTCTGAGTACTTGCTTGTTCGCAAAGGATTTTATTTTTCCTTCACTTCTGAAGCTCAGTTTGGCTGGATATGAAATTCTGGGTTGAAGTTCTTTTCTTTAAGGATGTTAAATATTGGCCCCCACTCTCTTCTGGCTTGTAGAGTTTCTGCCAAGAGATCTGCTGTGAGTCTGATGGGCTTCCCTTTGTGGGTGGCCCGACTTTTCTCTCTGGCTGCCCTTAGTATTTTCTCCATTTCAACCCTGGTAAATCTGATGATTATGTGCCTTTGGGTTGCTCTTCTTTTGAAATATCTTTGTGGTGTTCTCTGTATTTCCTGAATTTAAGTGTTGGCCTGTCTTGCTAGGTTGGGGAAATTTTCCTTGATAGTATCCTGAAGAGTATTTTCCAACTTGGATTCATTCTCTTCGTCACATTCTGTTACACCTATCAAACGTAGGTTAGGTCTCTTCACATAGTCCCACATTTCTTGGAGACTTTGTTCATTTTTTTTTTTTTTTTTGCACTTTTTTCTCTGATCTTGGTTTCTCGTTTTATTTCATTGAGTTGATCTTCAACTTCTGATATTCTTTCTTCTTCTTGGTCAATTAGGCTGTTGAAACTTGTGCATGCTTCGCGAAGTTCTCGTATTGTGTTTTTCAGCTCCTTTAATTCATTCATATTCCTCTCTAAGTTATCCATTCTTGTTATCATTTCCTCGAATCTTTTTTCAAATCTTTTTTCAAGGTTCTTAGTTTCTTTGCATTGATTTGTAACATGTTCTTTTAGCTCACAAAAGTTTCTCATTATCCACCTCCTAAAGTCTAATTCCATTATTTCGTCATAGTCATTCTCTGTCCAGCTTTGTTCCCTTGCTGGTGAGGAGTTTTGGTCCTTTCTAGGAGGCGAGGTGTTCTGGTTTCGAGTGTTTTCCTCCTTTGTGCGCTGGTTTCTTCCCATCTTTGTGGATTTATCCACCTGTCATCTGTGTAGTTGCTGACTTTTCGATTGGGTTCTGAGTCAATGCCCAGCTTGTTGATGATGAAGTACTTCTGTTACTTGGTTTTCCTTCTACCAGTCTAGCCCCTCTGCTGTATGACTGCTGAGGTCCACTCCAGGCCCTGCTTGTCTGGGGTACACCTGTAGCAGCTGTGGAACAGCGAGGGATGCTACCAGTTTCTTCTTCTGCTATCTTTGTCCCAGAATGATGCCCGCAAAATGTCAGTCTGATCAGTCCTTTTTGAGGTGACTCTTTGGATATACAGGGGTCAGGGAGCTGCTTGAGGAGATGGTCTGTACTTTATAGGAGCTCAAGTGCTGAGCTGTGAGCTCCGTTGTTCATTCAGGGCTGTTAGGCTGCTACATTTAAGTCTGCTGCAGCAGAACTCATAAAACCCCTTTTTTTTTCCTCAGATGCTCTGTCTCAGGGAGTTATGGCTTTATTTATGAGTGTCTGTTGCACCGTCCTGCCCAGCTAGGAGGCAGTCTAGTCACTATTTGCCTGCCAAGGCTCCACCCTGCTGGTGTGGGGTCCACCCTGTTGCTGTGGGCTCTGCCCTGTTGCCACGGTCTCCACCCTGCTGCCACAGGTTTTGCGCTGTGGTGGAGTTTCTCTGTTATGGCGGGTTGCCTTGGCGATGGCAGGCTGCATCAGCAATGGGAGTGTACATCAGTAGGGGCAGATTGCCTCAGTAATGGCAGACGCCCCTCCTTGACCAAGTTACACCATCCTGGGTTCAGCTGTGCCCGCAGTGAAACTCTCCACCTGGAGCGTTTTGAATCGCCATTTTGTTTGTCCCTGTGGTGGTAAAACCCACCGAGCCTGCTCACCTGGCTCCCTCCCTCGGAGCACCTTTTTTTTTTTTTTAAGTTGAGTGGTTGACTCTCTCCCAGGTGTTTCAGTTGCCTGCTGTTAGGGCACTGGGATCTGTGTGATTTCCCATGCAGTGACCCACTGCGCTGGCTCAAACGCTGCTTCCCAGGAATCTCCTGGTCTGGCTCACTGTCCAAGTCCTGTTTAATCAGATGGATATGCTAATCTGCCCTCCCAAATCTCAGATTGCTGGTTATACAGGGCACCCGGACCAGTGCGTTTTGCGCGAAGTGTTGTGGAGTGCTGCTGCACTGCAGCACTGGCCGAAGCGGCCGCACCAGCCAAAACAGCTGCACTGGTGTCCCGTGTCTCTCCTACACCTGGGAATTTCCCCGTTCTGTGGGCAACAAAGATCCATCTGGAAATGCGGCTTTGGCTCTCCCTCTGCACGTTCACTGAGAGCTGCAATCCTGAGTTGTTCTTACCGTGCCATCTTGAATCCTCTCTCCAGACAGATTTCTTAATTGCATAATTTCTTCCAAATTTAAGGAAATATTAAACTGAAGGTGTAGTTGGAGGAGTAAGGTCGCACTAGAAAACAGGCCAGAAATTCTAGTGATATTTAGGGGGCTATCCCAAGCTAATTTATAAGACCAAGGAATTGGACCATAATAGATAAACAGTTCCAAAATTGCTCACATCAGAGATAAAGAATAATGAGTCTGAAGATGATTACACTAGAATAAATAAATCTTTTTCCTCCACCCTATTCTCAGTCTGTCCACTTGATCTCTCTAGATGTAGAAAATGCTTTTAAAAATAAAGTAGGAAAGAAATATCTGTGGAAATTCTGAACTGTGAACTGAGCAAACCAGTTAATAATTCAGTTTACCAAACTGAAGAAGTAACTAAAGAATGTATTTGCTGAAGGTAGACATGATTTTGTTACAGATAATTTTTCTTATCTTTTTACATGTTAATAACTTTGAAAATGAATAATCTCTGTATTATGTAACATATTTTTCAATATGATTATTTTATTAACAATCTCTTCTTCACTAGACACTGAGCTCATAAGGTCAAGTACTGTGCTTGCCAATCATATCTCCAATAGAGTTTAAATGTACTTCATACACCTCTTAATTGGCTGAAGATAGCCTCAACCATTCTGATTCTACCCCAACCTTGGCAGTCGCATGGTCTTACAAAGGCCATAGAGAAGATCCTCCAGGCATTACCCTATGAAAACAACCATATTCCTCATTCACACAGCCTTCATGTTCATAAGCTCCATTGCTTCCATGCAGTATTTGAACATGGAAATCTATTTTTTTAATATTTTTATAAATACTTTAATTTCTTGGGTACATGTGCAGATCTTGCGGGAAGGATTGTTGCATAGGTACACACATGTCATGGTGATTTGCTTCCTCCATCCCCTCATCACCTACATCAGGCATTTCTTTCACTGTTATCCCTCCCCAACCTCTCCACCCCCCAACAGACCCCAGTGTGTGTGATGTTTCCCTCCCTGTGCCCATATATTCTCATTGTTCAACAACCACCTATGAGTGAGAGCATGTGGTGTTTGGTTTTCTGTTCTCGTGCCAGTTTGCTGAGAATGATGGTTTCCAGATTCATCCATGTCCCTATAAAGGATATGAACTCATCCTTTTTTTATGGCCACATAGTATTCCATGGTTTGTGTATATGTGCCATATTTTCTTTGTCCAACCTATCATTGATGGGCATTTGGGTTGGTTCCAGGTCTTTGTCATTGCAAACAGTGCCACAATGAACATACATATGCAGGAAAAAGATTTATTTAATTGACAAACCTTTAGCTGGACAAAGGGGAAAAAAAGAAGACTCAATAAACACAGTCAAAAATAAAATGAAATAAAGTAAATCATGAGAATATACTATGAATAATTATATGTTAAAAATAAATAAATAAATAAATTCCAAGACACACAACCTACCAAGACTGAATCATGAAGCAATTGAAAATCTGAACAGATCAATAGTGAGTTAACAGATTGAATCCGTAGTAAAAATTCTCTAATCAAAGGGAATCCCAGGACCAGAATACTTCATGGGTGAATTTCACTAAACATTTAGAGAACTAATACCAATATTTTGCAAACTCTTCCCAAAAAAATGATGAAGAAGAAGGAACACTTCAAATCTCATTTTATGAGGCCATTGTTACCTTACATCAAAGCCAGAAAATGGCACTACAAGAAAATGAAATTACAATCCAATATCCCTGATAAACAGGTATAAAAATCCTCAACAATTTAATAACACACTGAATTCAACAACACATTAAAGAATCATTCACCATGATCAAATAGCATTCATCACTGGGGTGCAAAGATGTTCAACATATGCAAATTAATAAATGTCACACACTATGTTTTCAGAATAAAAGACAAAAACATGCCCATCTGAATAGATGCAAAAAAAAAAGCATTTAACAGGCCAGGTGTGGTGGCTCATGCCTGTAATCCTAGCACTTTGGGAGGCCAAGGTAGGCAGATCACTTGAGGTCAGGAGTTTTGGACCAGCTTGGCCAACATGGTGAAACCCATCTCTAATGAAAATACAAAAAATTAGCCAGACATGGTGGTGCACACCTGTAGTCCCAGCTACTCGGGAGGCTGAGGTTGGAGAATTCCTTGAACTCAGAGGGTGGAGGTTGTAGTGATCTGGGATCACAGCACCACACTCCAGTCTAGGCAAGAGAGTCAAACTTCATCTCAAAAAAAAATAAGCAGATTATGTACAGAAGGGATATACCTCAATACAATAAAGCTCACATATGACAAGCCCACAGTGAACATCATACTCAATAGTAAAAAGTTGAAGGTCTCTCAAGGATACCCACGCTCACCACTTTTTTTCAGCATAGTATTGAAAGCTCGAGTCAGAGCAATTAGGCAAGATAAATAGATAAAAGACATCATGACAGAAAAGAGAAATGGTCTGTTTGCTGACATGATATTATTTACAGAAAGCTCTAAATATTCCTCCAAATGACTGTTAGAACTGATCAACAAATTCAGTAGAGTTGCAGGATACAAAATTTACATACAAAAATCAGTCTTATTTCTATACACTAAAAACAAACTATTCTAAAAATAAATCAAGATAACAAACCTATTTACAATAGCAACAAAAAAAAAACATAGCTAGGTGTAAAAATTAAAAACTCAAGTTAAATAAGGACGTGAGACATCTGAATATAAAAACTATAAAACACCGATGAAATAAATTGAAAAAATACAAATAAATGAAAACATATTTCTTGTTTTGGGATTAGAAAAATGAATATTGCTAAAATATGTAACTACCCAAAGTAATGTACAGATTCAATATAATCCCTATCAAAATTCCAATGGCATTTTTTACAGAATTTTTAAAAAGCATATAAAATTCATATGGAACCACAAAAGATCCCACATAGCCAAAGCAATCTAGAGCAAAAAGAACAACGCTTGAGTCTTCACGCTACCTGATTTCAAAATCTACTACAAAGCTCTTGTAATAAAAGCTGCATGGTACTGTCATAAAAATAGACATATTGACAATGGGACAGAATACAGAGCCAAGAACATATAATGGGAAAAGGACAATCTCTTCTACAAATGGTGCTGAGACAGTTGAATATCCACATGCAGAAGAATAAAATTTTATCCTTTTCTCATATAACATACAAAAATCAACTCGAAATGGATAAAAAACTTAATTATAAGATATGAAACCAGGCTATTTTATTTAATGTATCCAAAGCATTGGTTGTTTGTTGCATGTGTGTAGAGACTATTTTAAATATTTCCTGGTTAGCACTAACCATGTGAGTTTCTTCTACAGAAGGGCCCCATATGAAGCCAACAAATGTAGTCCTAGTGGTGTGTAGGGCAGAGCCAAGGCAGGTGTCTTGTTTTTTTTTTGTTTGTTTTTTCAGCTGAATCCCCTAAACAATTTATGGCCATTGTGGATGCAGAGACTTCAGAAGGAATGAGAAGAGACTGTTAAAGTCTCTATGGTGCAGAAGCCTCTGTGGGGCATTAATGAAAGTGCCTGTTGTATTAAAATTTAGAGAGATTCTAGAGCCTTTTCTTACTGGGTGGAACACTCTAAGTAGTTATCAGCATAATGGACTTATTTTTTTTTTATTTCATTGTGATTTTAATTTTTGTGGGTATATAATAGATACGTATATTTATGGGGTACATGAGTGTTTTGATACAGGTATGCAATGCGTAGTAATCACATCACGGGAAATGGGGTCTCCATTCCCTCAAGCATTTATCCTTTGTGTTACAAACAATCCAATCATACTCTTTTAGGTATTTTAAAATGTATGATTAAATTATTTTGACTATAATCACTTAAACAAAATTTATAAATGAGGAATATATTGCCACTGAAACCCAAATAAATATCTTAAGTGCTAAGCCCACTTTAAAATAGCGGCTGCCAATGAAGGTGAGGAGCTGATTCCTCACTTCATCAGGTATGGATTATCTCTGAGCTGATTAGTAATGCCCAGAAATTTTTCTGAAGTGTTACGGCCTTGAAATTTATGGGACACAATGGCCCAACCTCATGTGGAAAGTTCCACAAGTGTTTGTATATCCTGTGTGAGTGTATCCTTTGAATTTCCTCACATGAGGATGTTATCAACATAATGTTATACATGTTGTCTTAGTATGTTTTCTATTACTTAGAATAGATAAAATGGGGTAATTTTTTTTAAAAAAAAAAAAAGAAATTTACTTCCTACAGTTATGAAGCCTGAGAAGTGCAAGTAGAGAAAGTATATCTGGTGAGGGCCTTCCAACTGTTGGGGACCCTGCAGACTACCAAGGTGGCATGAGGCATCATGTGGTGAGGGAACTGAGCATGTGGACATGCTAGTTCAGATCTCTCTTCCTCTTTTATAAAGTCAGTATTTCCACTCCCATGATAACCCATTAATCCATTAATCTGTGAATGGATTAGTCTATTTATAAGGACAGAACCTTCATGATCCAATCACCACTTAAAGGCCCTACCTTTCAATATTGCTAAATTGGAAATTAAGTTTCAATACAAGTTTTGGAGGGAATATTCAGACCATGCCATTATTCCCCTGAACACCTAAAACATGTGTTCTTCTCACATAGAAATATATTCGTTTCATCCCCAATGCCCCAAAGTCTTAACTTGTTCCCACACCAACTCAAAATGTCAAAGTCCAACATCTCATCTGTGAGCCTATGAAAGACATATTCCCATTCCAAAAGGGAGAAAATAGGCAAGAAGAAAGGGATAACAGGCCCAAATCAGGTTCAAAACCCAAGAAAATAGACATTAGGTCCTAAGATTCCAAAATAATCTCCTTGACTCCATGTCTGGCACCCTCACTTTGGCTTGAGGATTTTATCCCCAAAGCCTCAGGCAGGCCTGCCCCTATGGCTTTGCTGGGCTTAGTTCATTCAACTCTCCCAGGCTGGCATTGCACACTGGTAGCTCTAAAGTTCTGGAGTTTCAGCAGTTCTACTCCCATATTCTGCAAGGCATACCCCTAGTGAGGACTCTCTGCAGTGGTCTCACTCCCACAGCACCATCAGTCCCATGGTGGGAACTCTATAGCAGCTCCAACCCCACATTTATGCTGAGTATTGTTTTGATTAAGCAATCAAAGTCTCTATGGTGGCTCCACCCCTGTGACACAACTCTGCCAAGAACCCCAGGCTTTTGATGCCATTCTTTGAAATCTGGGTGGAGGCCACCAAGCCTCCACAGCTCTCATTTTCTGAAAGCCTGCAGAATTAATGCCACATGGACACTACCAACTATAACTTGTGCCTTCCAGGGCTGCAACATGAGCTTCACCTGGGGAAGGTTGAGCCATGGCTGAGGCAGCCATGGAGCACTGTGCTAAAATGTAGGCAGCAGAATCCTGAGGCAACCCTGGGCAGTGAATCCATGAAGATCATCCCAGGCCTAGCCCCTGAAAGCATTCTGCCCTCCTATACCTCTGGGCCTGTGATGAGAGAGGCAGCATTGAAGATCTCTGAAATGTCATCAGGGTATTTTTTCTATTGTTTTGAGAAATAGTACCTGACTTTTTTTTACCTGTGCTAATCTTTTTAGCAAATGGTTCTGTATGCTTGGTTTCCTCTCCTGAACATGGCTTTTCACTCTACACAGCTGAAAGTTTTTCAAATATTTCTACTCTGCTTCCCTTTGAATTATAAATTCTGTTTTAAATTGTTTCTTTGTTCCTGAATCTCAATGGAAGTGGCAAAAAGCAACCATGCAGCTCCTTCTATTTTGCTTAGACATTTCTTCTGCCACATACCCTAGTTCATCAATCTCAAATTTAATAAACAAAGCTCTCTAGTATAGACACACCTCAGCCAAGCTCTTGTCCAATTTATAACAAGGATGGCCTTTCCACCAGTTTCAAAAACTTTGCTCCTCAGTTTTATCTGAAACTTTGTCAGAATAGCTTTTACTGTTCATATTTCTATCAGCATTCTGGTCATAACCACTTAACCAATCTCCAAGAAGTTCCACATTTTCCATTGCCTTCTTGTATTCTAGGCCCCCACCAGATAATAGGCTTTTTCTAGCCTACTCCTCCAAATTCTTTCAGCTTCTGCCCAGTATTGACTTTTAAAGCTGCTTCCACATTTTCAAGGGTTTGTTATTAGCAATGTGTGTGTTCCTAGAGAAAGTTGAATGTGTTTAAGATCTTGCCTGCAAAGACTGTGTGCTGGCAGACCTGTTGAGATATCCCATGGGGAATTGAGTGAAAGTATATTTCATTCAAAAGTGAAGGCTAATTGCTTCTGAGAGGCTGTTTGAACTATGCATTAAACATATTAGCAAAATATGTAAATAGCAAACTATTTTCCAGCTGTTGCTTGAAGGTAGTCAGTAATCTGGTAGTTTAGAAATGGGAGATTAATGGAGGATACCACAGCATTCAGCCTATGGTGATTTATGGTGAAGTGTCATTCATTTATATCATGTTTGAGCACTGGCCACAGTGGGTTATTGAAAGAGAGACAATAGGAACAATGACAAGGCCAGGCACACCCACCCCCAGGGAGTGTCCCTCCATTGCTCTGCATTTCCCCACAAACTTCATGGCTGTGGCAGATTCTCTAAGGGAACTTTTATCTCAGTGGTCTCTCTGGAGCCTTTCTTCTCAGACATATGTTTACAGTTTATTCTCAAAATTGCCAACAACTGAGGTTCATTAGCCCCTTTTGAACTTTGGTCTACAGGGCTTCTTTAGCTTCTTCAGGAAATTGATCCCATGTGCCTGCTCTAAAAAGAGCAGATGAAACCTGTGTTCCTCTAGCTAACACAGAAACTGCAAAGATGCTCATACCCTCCCATCTAAGAACTTCAACATAATCTCTCTTAGAACATAAATTTTAAGGAATTTGCAGTCTCTCAATGTATTTTCTTCTGATTCAATAACCGCTATAGGCTTTTTTTTTTTCTTTTTTTATTATACATTTGAAGGTCTGTGTCTCTCAGGAACTATGATTTGATTCTGGATTGGATTCTTAGAATGGAAAATAATATGCTCTCTTTCCCAGTTAAGTTCCACAAGCTTGGATACTTCCATTAAGAGAAAAGTAGAATGTGGATGGAAGCCAATGGAAAACATGTTGAAGTTTATACTACTCAAAGCTCCACATGGCACATCTCATCTTTTATTTACCTCTTAGGTACAACAACGTAAATAGTTCGCTACAGTCATTCAGATTGTCAAAGGTATGAGCACCATATGTTTTTAAAGTCATTGATATTAACATTCCATAAATGTGGATTATGAAATGAATCAACTGTGAAAATCTGGAGGAAAATGCAGTACTTGCTAAAGACTACAGGTTAGTATAAACAAGGAAGAGGCAGGAGACCCAGGTCAATGTTTAACATCATCTAGGACCTTCAAAAACTGTATAGGAAGATGGGAAGGCTGACAAGAATGATTGTAATAATATAATTTTTCTAATCCATTGCATGTAAATTAAAGGGACTCTTTTATGTCATATTTCCCTCTTAATCAGAAAAATCTAAAGATGCACTCAGAATACTACCACCAAATTTCCCTTCCCTGAGAATTACCAATTTATTTACAAAGAACTCTTATTGTCAAAAACTTTTTCTGGCTTCTGTAAGACAAGAATACAAAACAAGAGAGTTTGGGTAATAAACTGTCATCTTTAGTTGCCATTGAGGACTCTAAGCCTGACCAAAATTCATTCCATAGTGCTGCTTACAGAGATCTTTAAATTTCTCTTCTCAGAGATATATCTCAAATCAGTGCCTGGAAGACTCTGAATGTGGCACAGAAACCAATAATAAAATGTTAACTAATATAACTTATTGATGCTTAAGCCTTGTTCATGTAGAGGAAAAGTTTCACAATATAAAATAATATTATCTTCAGCATTGCCTGTGTAGGGAAGTTTCTACTTGTTTCTGAAACAAGGATGTCAGCGATTTGGACAGTAATGGAGATAAGGATATACAGCAGATATCCAGTGAAGCATCAAATAGTACAGACAAAGGAAAGAAATAAACAGGAAAGCACAGAAAACAGAATGAGGTAGAGAGATGTGTGCCAAAAGCACAGAAGTAGGAGAGCTTATATTACAGTCAGGAGAAAGTGCTTTAAATATGAAGATTTTATAAACATTTTGAAAGGAAGAAATAGGTTCAAAAACTTCTCTTTTTCTGGAAGAATCATGAATAGTTATTCTATAATAAATTTCTCTTATTTCTGGAGACCGAGTTTCACTCTTGTTGCCCAGGCTGGAGTGCAATGGCGTGATCTCAGCTCACTGCAACTTCTGCCACCCGGGTTCAAGCTATTCTCTGTCCTCAGCCTCCCGAGTAGCTGGGATTACAGGCATGCACCACCATGCCCAGCTAATTTTTGTGTTTTTAGTAGAGACAGGGTTTCTCCATGTTGGTCAGGCTGATCTCGAACTTCTGACCTCAGGTGATCTCCTACCTCACCCTACCAAAGTGCTGGGGTTACAAGTGTGAGCCACTGTGCCCAGCCTAATAAATTTTCTTAAGTGCCCAGGAACAGGTCAACTTGAGAAATTAAAAAGGTTACTTACACAAAATATATGGGGCTTGCATGGAGCCAAGTGCCATCCAATGGGACACTGGTTTGGGCCATCCGAATGGTGAGTAATGTATGATCTGATTCTGTTCATTAAAATAAGCTTTATCACTCTTGCCCTAAGAAATTCTTCCATTTTCATCATTCTCACTTTTTCCCTTTAGGTTTTCTGAAGGGCAATAATGAAAAACAGAACCATGTTTGGTGAGTTCATTCTACTGGGCCTTACAAATCAACCTGAACTCCAAGTGATGATATTCATCTTTCTGTTCCTCACCTACATGCTAAGTGTCCTAGGAAATCTGACTATTATCACCCTCACTTTACTAGATCCCCACCTCCAGACCCCCATGTATTTTTTCCTCCGGAATTTCTCCTTCTTAGAAATTTCCTTCACATCCATTTTTATTCCCAGATTTCTGACTAGCATGACAACAGGAAATAAAGTCATCAGCTTTTCTGGCTGCTTGACTCAGTATTTTTTTGCTATATTTCTTGGAGCTACAGAGTTTTACCTGCTGGCCTCCATGTCCTATGATCGTTATGTGGCCATCTGCAAACCTTTGCATTACCTGACTATTATGAGCAGCAGAGTCTGCATACAACTAGTGTTCTGCTCCTGGCTGGGGGGATTCCTAGCAATCTTACCACCAATCATCCTGATGAGCCAGGTAGATTTCTGTGCCTCCAATATTCTGAATCACTATTACTGTGACTATGGGCCTCTCATGAAGCTTGCCTGCTCAGACACAAGTTTCTTAGAATTGATGGTCATCCTCTTGGCTGTTGTGACTCTTGTGGTTACTCTGGTGCTGGTGACACTGTCATACACATACATTATCAGGACTATTCTGAGGATCCCTTCTGCCCAGCAAAGGACAAAGGCCTTTTCCACTTGCTCCTCCCACATGATTGTCATCTCCCTCTCTTACAGCAGCTGCATGTTTATGTACATTAATCCTTCTGCAAAAGAAGGAGGTGCTTTCAACAAAGGAATAGCTGTACTCATTACTTCAGTTACCCCCTTGTTGAATCCCTTCATATATACTTTAAGAAATCAGCAAGTAAAACAAGCTTTCAAGAACTCAGTCAAAAAGATTGTGAAACTTTAAAAAAGGAGGTTACACATTAATAAAAACTATATATTTTCACTTAATAAATACGCATTCAGTGTCTATATTTCAAGTGCTAAATTGGCCCTTGAGGATAAAAATAGGAAAAGTATGTCTTAATTTCAAGAAAACTATAGTTTGGAATGAAGAAAGATATAAAAATTTTTAAGAAGCAAAATAACATTTTAACTGTTATTAGAGAAGAGTTAATGGAGGTCCAAAAAGGAACAGTTGGAAAGAATTAGTTCTAGCCTGGTGCGATGGTTCATGCCTGTAATCCCAGCACTTTGGAGGCTGAGGCAGGCAGATCACGAGGTCAGGGGTTTGAGACCAGCCTGACCAATATAGTGAAACCCTGTCTCTAATTAAAAATACTAAAATTATCTGGGTGTGGTGGTACACACCTGTAATCCAGCTACTTGGGAGGCTAAGACAGGAGAATTGCTTGAACCCTGGGGGCAGAGATTGTGGTAAGCTGAGAGCGTGCCATTGCACTCCAGCCTGGGTGACAGAGTGAGACTCTGTCTCAAAAAAAAAAAAAATGAGAATTAGTTTTGTTTTCCAAAAATTACTTAACATTTAAGAAACAAAACATACTGCTTATTTAGAAGAGTAGGAAGATAAGAATTTAGAGTGAAAAAGGAAGCCAGATCATAAAAGTATATAAATACAACTACTGAGTTAGTTGGGTTTCATGAGTCAAGAAAAGTTTTGAGAATTGTTTTGAGGAGAATGTAGTATCCGCATTGTTCTTCAGCATGGAGTCCTAGAAACTGTTTCCAACAAGGAGTGAACAATTTTTATTCTCCTCCCTTTTTTCATTTATATTTCACATATAACCAATGTAACTTCCATCCTTTCCTAAGAGAAAAATAAAAGAAAGAATATATACATTTAGTCTACTTTTCTCCAAATGAGGAGAAAATTCTCAAGACTTTTGTCAACTTATATGTCCATTTTTCTAGTTTATGGTTAAAAGAGGTTTCTAGAGGCAAATTTAGAAGGCTTTCATTCTCCTAGACAAAATCTATTGTTTTTTTTCTTAGATGACACATTTGTTAATGGCATGACATTTGTTTTCTCTGTCTTTGATAGTTTCTGGTGATTTTTTTTCTTCCTATTGTGATTTTATTTTCACCTGTTTGTTTCATTTTATTAGATATTACAAATGAAAATTCTGTTATCTGGCTCTACTTCTTTAACTTTCCCTCAGATTTTCGCTTTTATTTTTAACATAAACTATCGGTGACCTTTTTATAAAGTGAAACAAATATAAAGTGTCATTGCAATTTTATATATAGAATGTTCCAAATTATGAGTCTTGAAAAACAACTAGAAATAGGCTACCCACCAGAAACTTTACACACGGATTCAGGGCAATGACAACTTGAATTTGAATAGGTAGTGGTAGTGTTCAATTTCAATGGAAGTAAGGATTTTTTGTAATTTGAGCACTTGTACACAGTTTAATAATATCCTAACACATTGCAGGAGTTTTGTTAGTATTTGGGGTACAAGTGGAACATAATCTGGTATTTTTCACATGCTTTATATGTGGTAATATGTTGAGTAGAATGAGGTACTTCTCAAGCATTTAAGGAACAAGTTGGATTGAACTGATTATGAGAGCAAATTCTCAAAACCACAGAAAGTACTGGAGAATGTATAATATTTTTGAAAAAAGTATTTTATGTAAAGCTGTTGCCATTTTGAATATCTGGCTTTCTTTGGTTGCTAGCTAGAGATTAGTGATAATATTCAATATATTCCAAATTTATTGCACTACATTTCTATTGGTAGAGATATGTTCTTGAACAGCCACATCTAAATCATTAAGTTCCCCTACATCCACATATCTACCAAAACCTATGGTACAGTGGGAACAATGTCATACAGTGGCTTAAAACATAGGCTTTAGTTCAAATCTCAGATTTTCAACTTTCTACCAAAGTTACCTGGGGATACTTTCTTAATCTCCCTAAGGCTCACCTATGCCAACTCTAAAATGTTTATAATATTAATGTCAAACTTATAGTTTTGAGCATTCAGTGAGAAAATAGATGTAAAACATTAAGACTGCTAGTATTTACTGTGTTTAATAAATGATTATCTATTATAACTATCTGATAATTATAAACAATATCTTTTTCAAGGAACCAGAGGTTAACTAGAAAAAAGGTATTAAATTGATTGGTTTAATATAACTGGGACTGTAGAAATGTTGGCCATTCTACTTGAAATGCATCTGCACAAGGCCAGCATATTTCTACTTTCCATATATCCAGCTGCATGCTGGGTAGCTGAGTCAGCAAAGATCTTACCTACGCTTTAAATAAAGCCATCAAAATATTTGGCAGCAGGTTATGAGGACTGGGCTAGCATCAACTTCATGCCCTAGATATCTACGGGGCAGAGAGGATGTATCAATATGCTGAGACAAGGAAGGAAGGTGCTTTGTGTAAGTTAATGTTTAAGATCACTAGGCAAGACCTCACCCAGCCTTCTTTATATAAGCACTTGGAAATGAATATGGAAAAGAATGTATCACCTTCTAAATGAGCTTGTCAAAAAAAAAGCAAGTCATATTCTTCTCAAGCTGTTCATCTAGTCTGGCTTTATGTTAATACATACTTGGAATGTAATCCAAGTCATAGATAAGCAAAAGCAATGACTTCACAGAGTCTGGTGCTGAGCTACCAGAATGTTCAGTATCTAAATATATAAAATGGTGAGTTTTATTCCTCATGTTACCAATGTGGACAAGAATTTTAAAAAACTGCTTTAGCTGCCTAATATTCTCAGAATAATATTATACCAGTGCTAGGGTGAGGAGATTATGAAAATGAGTAAAAGCCAATCTGCTACATTTGGGCATTCATTCTTTCATTGCCTCTCTTTAAAGCTGCAAGAGCTTGTGAATGTATGGATTACAACTCTAACGAGGTAATCTTCCAGTGTCATTTCTTGCAGAGTATGAAATAGAACACAATAAAATATAATTTTTTTTTTTAGACAGAGTCTCGCTCTGTCGCCCAGCTGGAGTACAATGGCGTGGTCTTGGCTCACTGCAACCTCTGCCTCCAAGTTTCAAGCAATTCTCCTGCCTCAGCCTTCTGAGTAGCTGGGATTACAGCCATCCACCAGCACACCAGCTAATTTTTGTATGAAATATAATTTTTTTAATTTTTATGTTTCAGCCAGGTGCAGTGGCTTATACCTCTAATCCCAACTCTTTGGGAGGCTGAGGCAGGCAGATCACTGAGGTCAGGAATTCAAGAAAACCCTGGCCAACACAGTGAAACCACATCTCTACTATTACATTGATGCAAAAGTAATTGCGGTTTTTGCCACTAAGATAATGGCAAAAACCGCAATTACTTTTGCACCAACCAAAAAAAAATAATAACTGGAAATTTCATGCCTATAATTCCAGTTACTTAAGAGGCTGAAACACAAGATCATTTGGAGTACAAGTGGCCTTTTGTTACAATCAATAAATTACATAGTGGTGAATTCTGAAATTTGAGTGCACCTGTCACCCAAGTAGTGTAATTTTTATCTCTAGCCCCCTCCCATCATCCCCCTTCTGAGACTCTAAAGTTCATTATACCACTCTGTATGCTTTTGTATACTCATAGCTTAGTTCCCACTTACAAGTGAGAACATACAGTTTTTAATTTCCCACTCCATATTACTTCACTTAGAATAATGACTACAAGCTCCAACAAAATCAACAAACCCTTAGTTAGAATAACTAAGAAAAAAAAGAAGACTCAAATAAATCAGAAATGAAAAAGGAAATATTCAATACCACAGAAATATAGATAATTATGAGACTATTTTGTTGATTTTTTTGCATTTTAGGTTTTGGTGTACATGTGAAGAACATGCAAGATAGTTGCATAGGTACACACGTGGCAGTGTGATTTGCTGCCTTCCTACCCTTCACCTATATCTGGCATTTCTCCCCATGTTATCTCCCCCCAACTCCCCACCCCCCGCTGTCCCTCCCCTATTCCCAACAGACCACAGTGTGTAGTGCTCCCCTCCCTGTGTCCTCATTGTTCAACACCCGACTATGAATGAGAACATGCAGTATTTCATTTTCTGTTCTTGTGTCAGTTTGCTGAGAATGATGGTCTCCAGGTTCATCCATGTCCCTATGAAGGACATGAACTCATCATTTTTGATGGCTGCATAATATTCCATGGTGTATATGTGCCACATTTTTTCTGTCCAGTCTATCTTTGATGGTCATTTGGGTTGGTTTCAGGCCTTTGCTATTGTAAACAATGCTGCAATGAACATTCGTGTGCATATGTCCTTATAGTAGAATGACTTATAATCCTTTGGATATATACCCAGTAATGGGATTGCTGGGTCAAATGGAATTTCTATTTCTAGGTCCTTGAGGAATCGCCACACTGTCTTCCACAATGGTTGAACTAATTTACACTCCCACCAGCAGTGTAAAAATGTTCCTATTTCTCCACATCCTCCCCAGCATCTGTTGTCTCCAGATTTTTTAATGATCGCCATTCTAACTGGCGTGAGATGGTATCTCAATGTAGTTTTGATTTGCATTTCCCTAATGACCAGTGATGATGAGCATTTTTTCATATGTTTATTGGCCTCATGTAGGTCTTCTTTTGTAAAGTGTCTGTTCATATCCGTTGCCCTTTTTCGAATGGGCTTGTTTGTTTTTTTCTTGTAAATCTGTTTGAGTTCTTTGTAAATTCTGGATATCAGCCCTTTGTCAGATGGGTAAACTGCAAAAATTGTTTCCCATTCTATTGGTTGCCGATTCACTCTAGTGACTGTTTCTTTTGCCGTGCAGAAGCTGTGGAGTTTGATTAGGTCCCATTTGTCTATTTTGGCTTTTGTTGCCAGTGCTTTTGGTGTTTTGTTCATGAAGTCCTTGCCTACTCCTATGTCCTGAATGGTTTTGCCTAGATTTTCTTCTAGGGTTTTTATGGTGTTAGGTCTTATGTTTAAGTCTTTGATCCATCTGGAGTTAATTTTAGTGTAAGGTGTCAGGAAGGGGTCCAGTTTCTGCTTCCTGCACATAGCTAGCCAGTTTTCCCAACACCATTTATTAAACAGGGAATCCTTTCCCCGTTGCTTGTTTTTGTCAGGTTTGTCAAAGATTGTATGGTTGCAGATATGTTGTGTTGCCTCCAAGGTCTCTGTTGTATTCCATTTTATGAGACTATTTTGAAAAAATATACATCAATAAATTGGATAACCTAGAAGAAACAAATAAATTCCTTAAAACATACAACATACCAATACTTATTTATAAATAAACAGAGAATCTGAACAGATAAATGATGAGTAAAGTAATTTAATCAGCAACAAAAAGCCTCCCATTAATGAAAAGCTCATGACCTGATAGCTTCAGTGCTGTTTTCTACCAAACATTTGAAGAATAATTAACACTATTCCTTCTCAAGCCCTTCCAAAAAAATTTCAAAGAAGAAAATTCTTCCAAACTCATTTTAGGATGTCAGCATTACCTTGATATCAAAACACAATAAGAACATTAAAAAAAGAAAATTAAATGAAAATATCCTTGATGAACATAGATGCAAAAAATTCTTAACAAAATACTAGAAAAACAAATCCAACCAGCATATTAAAAAGATCATTCCTCATGACAAAGTGGGATTCATTCCAGGAACACAAGGATTGTTCAACATATGCAAATCAATAAATGTGATACACTACATTAGGAGAATAAAGTATTAAAACCACATGATTATCTCAATAGATACAGATAAGGCATTTGATAAAGTTCAACATCACTTGATAAATGCCCTAAACAAAATCAGTATAGAAGGAACATACCTCAACACAATGGAACAATCTCTCAGACCACAGTGAAATCAAATTACAACTCAGGATTAAGAAACTCACTCAAAACTACACAACTACATGAAAACTGAACAATCTGTCCTTGAATGAATAATGGATAAATGATGAAATGAAGGCAGAAATAAAGATGTTCTTTGAAACCAAATAGAAAAAATACACAATATACCAGAATCTCTGGGGCACATCTAAAGGAGTGAGTAGAGGGAAATTTATAGCACTAAATGCCCAGAAGAGAAAAAAGATCTAAAATCAATACCCTAATGTCATGATTAAAAGAACTAGAGGAGCAAGAACAAACAACTTTAAAAGCTACAAAAAGGCAAGAAATAACTAAGATCAGAGCAGAATTAAAGGAGATCAAGACACGAAAAACCCTTCAAAAAATCAATGACTCCAAGAGCTGGTTTTTTGAAAAGATCAACAAAATAGATAGACCAGACTTTGTTAGCCAGACTAACAAAGAAGAAAAGAGAGAAGAATCAAATAGATGCAATAAAACATGATAAAGGGGATATCACCACCAATTCCACAGAAACACAAACTACCATCAGAGAATAGTATAAACACCAGTACATAAATAAATCAGAAAATCTAGAAGAAATGGATAAATTCCTGGAGATGTACACAGTCCCAAGGCTAAACTAGGAAGAAGTAGAATTCCTGAATAGACTAATAACAAGGTCTGAAGTTGAGACAGGAATTAATAGCCTACCAATCAAAAAAAGTCCAGGACAAGATGGGCTCACAGCTAAAGTCTACCAGAGGTACAAAGAGGAGTTGGTACCATTCCTTCTGAAACTATTCCAAACAATAAAATAAGAGGGATTCTTCCCTAACTCACTGTATGAGACCAACATCATCTTGAAACCAAAACCTGGCAGAGATATAACTAGAAATGAAAATTTCAATATTGATGATGAACATCAATGCAAAAATACTCAATAAAATACTAACAAACTGAATCCAACAGCATATCAAAAAGCTTATCTATCACAATCAAGTCAGCTTCATCCCTGGGATTCAAGGCTGGTTTAACATATGCAAATCTATAAACATAATCCATAACATAAACAAAACCAAAGACAAAAACCACATGATTATCTCAATAGATGCAGAGAAGGCCTTCAACAAAATTCAACAACCATCTACACTAAAAAAAACTCTCAACAAACTAGGTATCAATGGAACATATCTCAAAATAATAAGAGCTATTTATGACAAACCCACAGCCAATATCATACTGAATGGGCAAAAACTGGAAACATTCCCTTTGAAAATCAGCACAAGACAAGGATGCCCTCTCACCACTCCTACTCAATACACTATTGGAAATTCTGTCCTGGGCAATCAGGCAAGAAAAAGAAATAAATGGTATTCCATTAGGAAGAGAGAAAGTCAAATTGTCTCTATTTGCAGACGACATGATTATATATTTAGAAGACCCCATAGTCTCAGTCCAAAATCTCCTTAAGCTGATAAGCGACTTCAGCAAACTCTCAGGATACAAAATCAATGTACAAAAATTACATTGATTTATAAGCATTACTATACACCAATAACAGACAGAGAGCCAAATCATTAGTGAACTCCCATTCACAATTGCTACAAAGAGAATAAAATACCTATAAATACAACTAAAAGGGGATGTTAAGGACCTCTTCAAGGAGAACAACAAACCTCTGCTCAGGAAATAAGAGAGGACACAAACAGATGGAAAAATATTCCATGTTCATGAATAGGAAGAATCAATATCATGAAAATGGCCATACTTCCCAAAGTAACTTATAGATGCAATACTATCCCCATCAAGCTACCATTGACTTTCTTTACAGAATTTGGGGGGGGAAAGCCTCACCTTAAATTTCACATGGAACCAAAAGAGAGCCCACGTAGCAAAGATAATCCAGAGCAAGAGAAAAAAAAGCTGGAGGCATCACACTACCTGACTTCAAACTACACTGAAAGTCTACAGTAATCAAAACAGCATGATACCGTTACCAAAACAGACATATAGAGAAATGGAACAGAACAGAGGCCTCAGAAGTAATGCCACACACCTACAATCATATAATCTTTGACAAACATGACAAAAACAAGCAATGGGGAAAGGATTCCCTGTTTAATAAATGGTGTTGGGCAAATTGGCTAGCCATATGCAGAAAGCTCAAACTGGATTCCTTCTTACAACTTATACAAAAATTAACTCCAGATGGACTAAGATTTAAATATAAGACCTAATACCGTAAAAACCCTAGAAGAAAACCTAGTCACTACCATTCAGAACATAGGCATGGGCAAGGACTTCCTGACTAAAACATCAAAAGCAATGGCAACGAAAGCCAAAATAGACAAATGGTACCTAATTAAACTAAATAGCTTTGGCACAGCAAAAGAAACTATCATTAGAGTGAACCAGCAACTAACAAAATGGGATAAAAACTTTGCAATCTACTCACCTGGCTAATATCCAGAATCAACAAGGAACTTAAACAAATTTACAAGACAAAAAACAAACAACCCCATCAAAAAGTGGGTGAAGGCTATGAACAGACACTTCTCAAAAGAAAACATTTATGCAGCCAACAAACATATTTAAAAAAGCTCATCATCCCTGGTCATTAGAGAAATCCAAAGCAAAACCACATTGAGATAGCATCTCATGCCAGTTAGAATGGTGATCATTAAACAATCAGGAGATAACAGATGCTGGAGAGGATATGAAAAAATAGGAACACCTTTACACTGTTGGTGAGAGTGTAAATTAGTTCAACTATTGTGGAAGACAGTGTGGCAATTCCTCAAGGACCTAGAACTAGAAATACTATTTGACCCAGCAATCCCATTACTGGGTATATACCCAAAGGATTATAAATTATTTTATTACAAAGACACACATACACATACGTTTCTTGTGGCACTATTCACAATAGCAAAGACTTGGAACCAACCCAAATGCCCATCAATGATACACTGGATAAAGACAATGTGGCACATATACACCATGGAATACTATGCAGCCATAAAAAAGGATGAGTTCATGCCCTTGCAGGAACATGAATGAAGCTGGAAACCATCATTCTCAACAAACTGACACAAGAACAGAAAAGCACCACACTTTCTCACTCATAAGTAGGTGTTGAAAAGTTAAAACACATGAACACAGACAGGGGAACATTGTACACCAGGCCTGTTGGGGGGGTTGGGGCAACAGGAGGGATAGTATCAGGAAAAATACCTAATGTTGATCAAGGGGTGATGGATGCAGCAAACCACCATGGCACATGTATACTTATGTAACAAACCTGCATGTTCTGCACATGTACCCTAGAACTTAAAGTATAATAGCATAATAATTTTTTTAAATTTTTCAAAATATAAATTAATTAATTAATTAAGGTCATGTATGACAACCCCACAGCTAATATCATAATAAGTAGGAAAATGTTGAGAGCTTTTAATTTTTCCTCATTGAGCATAATGTTATCTGTGAGTTTGTCACATATAGCCTTTGTTGTGTTGAGATACTTTTCTTCTATACCTAATTTGCTGAGAAATTTTTAACATGAATGAATATTATTTTTAAAACTCTTAAATTTTATATGGAAACACAAAAGACCCCAAACAGCCAAAGCAATCTTTAGCAAACTGAACAAAGCAGGAGGCATCTCACCACCTGACTTCAAAATATACTGCAAAGCTATGAAAACCAAAAACAGCATGGTACAGGCATGAATACAGACACATAAACCAATGAAACAGAATACAGAGCCAAGAAATAAATCTACACATTTACAGCCAATTGATTTTCAACAAAGGTGCCAAGAACATACAATGAAGAAAGAACAGTTTTGTTTCATTTATATTGCAATTTAGGTTCTGGGGTACATGTGCAGAACAGCAGAACATGTAGTATTATTGTATAGGTACATACATGGCAACGTGGTTTGCTGCCCCCATCGCCCTGTCACCTATATCTGGCACTTCTTCCCATGTAATCCCTCCCCAACCTCCCTAACCCTGTCCCTCCCCTCTACCCCCTCAACCCACCACAGTGTGTAATGCTCGCTTCCCTGTGGAAACGACAATTTTTTTTTTTTTTCTATTGCATTTTAGGTTTGGGAGTACATGTGAAGAACATGCAAGACAGTTGCATAGGTACACACATGGCAGTGTGTTCTGCTTCCTTTCTCCCCTTCACCCACATTTGCCATTTCTCCCTAGGCTATCCCCCACCAGCTCCCCCTCCCGCTGGACCTCCCCTTTTCCCCCCCGACAGACCCCAGTGTTTACTACTCCCCTCCCTGTGACCATGTGTTCTCATTTTTCATCACCCACCTATGAGTGAGAATATGTGGTATTTCATTTTCTGTTCTTGTGTCAGTTTGCTGAGAATGATGTTCTCCAGATTCATCCATGTCCCTACAAACGACACAAAGTCATCATTTCTGATTGCTGCATAATATTCCATGGTGTATATGTGCCATATTTTCCCAATCCAGTCTATCATCTATGGGCATTTGGGTTGATTCCAGGTCTTTACTATTGTAAACAGTGCTGCAATGAACATTTGTATGCACGTGTCCTTATAGTAGAACGATTTATAGTCCTTTGGATATATACCCAGTAATGGGATTGCTGGGTCAAATGGAATTTCTATTTCTAAGGCCTTGAGGAATCGCCACACTGTCGTCCACAATGGTTGAACTAATTTACACTCCCACCAACAGTGTAAAAGTGTTCCTTTTTCTCCACATCCTCTCCAGCATCTGTTGTCTCCAGATTTTTTAATAATGGCCATTCTAACTGGCGTGAGATGGTATCTCAATGTGGTTTTGATTTGCATCTCTCTGATGACCAGTGATGATGAGCATTTTTTCATATGATTGTGGGCCTCAGATGTGTCTTCTTTTGTAAAGTGTCTGTTCATATCCTTTGCCCACTTTTGAATGGGCTTGTTTGTTTTTTTCCTGTAAATCTGTTTGAGTTCTTTGTAAATTCTGGATATCAGCCCTTTGTCAGATGGGTAAACTGCAAAAATTGTTTCCCATTCTGTTGGTTGCCGATTCACTATAGTGACTGTTTCTTTTGCCATGCAGAAGCTGTGGAGTTTGATTAGGTCCCATTTGTCTATTTTGGCTTTTGTTGCCAATGCTTTTGGTGTTTTTTTCATGAAGTCCTTGCCTACTCCTGTGTCCTGGATGGTTTTGCCTAGATTTCCTTCTAGGGTTTTTATAGTGTCAGCTCTTATGTTTAAGTCTTTAATACATCTGGAGTTAATATTAGTGTAAGGTGTCAGGAAGGGGTCCAGTTTCTGCTTTCTGCACATGGCTAGCCAGTTTTCCCAACACCATTTGTTAAACAGGGAATCCTTTCCCCATTGCTTGTTTTTGTCAGGTTTATCAAAGATTGTATGGTTGTAGATATGTTGTGTTGCCTCCGATGCCTCTGTTTTGTTCCATTGGTCTATGTCTCTGTTTTGGTACCAGTATCATGCTGTTTTGATTACTGTAGCCTTGTAGTATAGCTTGAAATCCGGTAGTGTGATGACCCCGTTGTGTTCATTTTGCTTAGAATTGACTTGGCTATGCGGGCTCACTTTTGGTTCCATATGAAGTTCGTGGTGATTTTTTCCAGTTCTGTGAAGAAAGTCAATGGTAGCTCGATGGGGATAGCGTTGATTCTGTAAATTACTTTCGGTAGAATAGCCATTTTCACGATACTAATTCTTCCTAACCATGAACATGGAATGTTTCTCCATCTGTTTGTGTCCTCTCTTATTTCGTTGAGCAGTGGTTTGTAGTTTTCCTTGAAGAGGTCCCTTACATTCCTTGTGAGTTGTATTCCTAGGTATTTTATTCTTTTTGTAGCAATTGTGAATGGCAGTTCATTCTTGATTTGGCTCTCTTTAAGTCTGTTATTGGTGTAGAGGAATGCTTGTGATTTTTGCACATTGATTTTATATCCTGAGACTTTCCTGAAGTTGCTTATCAGATTCAGGAGTTTTTGGGCTGAGGCGATGGGGTCTTCTAGGTATACTATCATGTCGTCTGCAAATAGAGACAATTTGGCTTCCACCTTTCCTATTTGAATACCCTTTATTTCTTTTTCTTGCCTGATTGCTCTGGCTAGAACTTCCAGTACTATATTGAATAGGAGTGGTGACAGAGGGCATTCTTGTCTAGTGCTAGATTTCAAAGGGAATGCTTCCAGTTTTTGCCCATTCAGTATGATATTGGCTGTTGGTTTGTCATAAATAGCTTTTATTACTTTGAGATACGTTCCATCGATACCGAGTTTATTGAGGGTTTTTAGCATAAAGGGCTGTTGAATTTTGTTGAATGCCTTCTCTGCGTCGATTGAGATAATCATGTGGTTTTTGTTTTTGGTTCTGTTTATGTGGTGAATTACGTTTATAGACTTGCGTATGTTGAACCAGCCTTGCATCCCCAGGATGAATCCTACTTGATCATGATGGACAAGATTTTTGATTTGCTGTTGCAATTGGCTTGCCGATTGAAGATTTTTGCATCTATGTTCATCATGCATATTGGCCTGAAGTTTTCTTTTCTTGTTGGATCTCTGCCAGGTTTTGGTATCAGGATGATATTGGTCTCATAAAATCATTTGGGAAGGATTCCCTCTTTTTGGATTATTTGGAATAGTTTCAGGAGGAATGGTACCAGCTTCTCTTTGTGTGTCTGGTAGAATTCGGCTGTGAACCCATCTGGACCTGGGCTTTTTTTGTGTTGTAGGCTCTTAATTGCTGCCTCGACTTCTGCCCTTGTTATTGGTCTATTCATAGTTTCAGCTTTCTCCTGGTTTAGGCTTGGGAGGACACAGGAGTCCAGGAATTTATCCATTTCTTCCAGGTTTACTAGTTTATGTGCATAGAGTTGTTTGTAATATTCTCTGATGATGGTTTGAATTTCTGTGGAATCTGTGGTGATTTCCCCTTTATCATTTTTTATTGCATCTATTTGGCTGTTCTCTCTTTTCTTTTTAATCAGTCTGGCTAGTGGCCTGTCTATTTTGTTGATCTTTTCAAAAAACCAGCTCTTGGATTTATTGATTTTTTGAAGGGTTTTTTTGTGTCTCTATCTCCTTCAGTTCAGCTCTGGTCTTAGTCATTTCTTGTCTTCTGCTGGGTTTTGAGTTTTTTTGATCTTGCTCCTCTAGCTCTTTCTATTTTGATGATAGGGTATCAATTTTGGATCTCTCCATTCTCCTCATATGGGCACTTATTGCTATATATTTTCCTCTAGAGACTGCTTTCAATGCGTCCTAGAGATTCTGGCATGTTGTGTCTTCGTTCTCATTGGTTTCAAAGAACTTCTTTATTTCTGCCTTCATTTCGTTGTTTATCCAGTTAACATTCAAGAGCCAGTTGTTCACTTTCCATGAAATTGTGCAGTTCTGGGTTGGTTTCTGAATTCTGAGTTCTAACTTGATTGCACTGTATTCTGAGAGACTGTTTGTTATTATGTCAGTTGATTTGCATTTTCTGAGGAGTGCTTTACTTCCAATTATGTGGTCAATTTTAGAGTAGGTGTGATGTGGGGCTGAGAAGAATGTATATTCTGTGGGTTTGGGGTGGAGAGTTCTTTAAATGTCTGTCAGGTTTGCTTGCTTCAGGTCTGAGTTCAAGCCCTGGATATCCTTGTTGATTTTCTGTCTGGTTGATCTGCCTAGTATTGACAGTGGAGTGTTAAATTCTCTCAGAATTATTGTGTGGGAGTCTAAGTCTCTTTGTAAGTCATTAAGAACTTGCCTTATGTGTCTGGGTGCTCCTGTATTGGGTCCATATATGTTTAGGATCGTTAGCTCTTCTTGTTGTATCGATCCTTTTACCATTATGTAATGGCCATCTTTGTCTCTTTTGATCTTTGTTGCTTTAAAGTCTATTTTATCAGAGACGAGAATTGCAACTCCTGCTTTTTTTTTGCTCTCCATTTGCTTGTTAAAAGTTCCTCCATCCCTTTATTTTGAGCCTTTGTGTATCCTTGCATGTGAGATGGGTTTCCTGGATACAGCACATTGATGGGTTTTGGCTTTTTATCCAATTTGCCAGTCTGTGTCTTTTGATTGGTGCATTTAGTCCATTTACATTTAGGGTTAATATTGTTATGTGTGAATTTGATACTGCCATTTTGATGCTAACTGGCTGTTTTGCCCGTTATTTGTTGTAGATTCTTCATTATGTTGATGCTCTTTAGCATTTAGTGTGGTTTTGGAATGGCTGGTACTGGTTATTTCTTTCTATGTGTAGTGCCTCTTTCAGGAGCTCTTGTAAAGCAGGCCTGGTGGTGACAAAATCTCTGAGTGCTTGCTTGTTTGCAAAGGATTTTATTTTTCCTTCACTTATGATGCTCAGTTTGGCTGAATATGAAATTTTGGGTTGAAAGTTCTTTTCTTTAAGGATGTTGAATATTGGCCCCCACTTTTTTCTGGCTCGCAGTGTTTCTGCCGAGAGATCTGCTGTGAGTCTGATGGGCTTCCCTTTGTGGGTGACCCGACCTTTCTCTCTGGCTGCCCTTAGTATTTTCTCCTTTATTTCAACCTTGTTGAATCTGACGATTGTGTGCCTTGGGGTTGCTCTTCTTGCGGAATATCTTTGTGGTGTTCTCTGTATTTCCTGCATTTGAGTGTTGGCCTGTCTTGCTAGGTGGGGGAAATTTTCCTGGACGATGTCCTGAAGAGTATTTTCCAGCTTGGATTCATTCTCTTCATCACATTCTGGTACACCTATCAAACGTAAGTTAGGTCTCCTCACATAGTCCCACATTTCTTGGAGACTTTGTTCATTCCTTATTGTGCTTTTTTCTCTGATCTTGGTTTATTTTATTTCATTGAGTTGATCTTCGACTTCTGATATTCTTTCTTCTTCTTGGTCAATTCGGCTGTTGAAACTTGTGCATGCTTCACGAAATTCTCGTATTGTGTTTTTCAGCTCCTTTAATTCATTCATATTCCTCTCTAAGGTATCCATTCTTGTTATCATTTCCTCGAATCTTTTTTCAAATCTTTTTTCAAGGCTCTTAGTTTCTTTGCATTGATTTAAAACATGTTCTTTTAGCTCACAAAAGTTTCTCATTATCCACCTTCTGAAGTCTAATTCTGTCATTTCGTCACAGTCATTCTCCATTCAGCTTTGTTCCCTTGCTGGTGAGGAGTTTTGATCCTTTGTAGGAGGCGAGGTGTTCTGGTTTTGGGTGTTTTTCTCTTTTTTGCACTGGTTTCTTCCCATCTTTGTGAATTTATCCACCTGTCGTCTGAGTAGTTGCTGACTTTTCGATTGGGTCTCTGAGTGGACGCCCAGATTGTTGATGATGAAGTATTTCTGTTACTTGGTTTTTCTTCTACCAGTCTAGCCCCTCCACTGTATGACTGCCGAGGTCCACTCCAGGCCCTGCTTGTCTGGGGTCCACCTATAGCAGCTGCGGAACAGTGAGGGATGCTACCAGTTTTTTTTTCTGCTATCTTTCTCCCAGAATGATGCCTGCCAAATGTCAGTTTTCTGGATATAGAGGGGTCAGGGAGCTGCTTGAGGAGACAGTCTGTACTTTATAGGAGCTCAAATGCTGAGCTGTGAGCTCTGTTGTTCATTCAGGGTTGTTAGGCTGCTACATTTAATTCTGCTGCAACAGATCTCATTTAAAAAACCCTTTTTTTCTCAGATGCTCTGTCTCGGGGGGATTGGGGCTTTCTTTGTGAATGTCCGTTGTGCTGTTGTGCCCAGCTAGGAGGCAGTCTAGTCACTATTTGCCTGCCAAGGCTCTGCCCTGCTGGTGTGAAGTTCGCCCTGTTGCTGCAGGCTCTGCCCTTCTGCTGCGGTCTCCGCCCTGCTGCCATGGGCTACACCCTGCAGCGGAGTCTCTCTGTTGTAGCAGGTTGCCTCAGCAACAGCAGGCTGTGTCAGCAATGGGCATGTACCTCAGTAGGGGTGGATTGCCTGGGTAACGGTGGATGACCTTTCCCCACGAAGCTGCATTGTCCTGGGTTCAGCTGTGCCTTAAGGGAACTGGGAGTGTTTGGAATCTCCATTTTGTTTGTCCCTCTGTGCTACCCCAAATGCTGTTTTCATGGAATCTCCTGTGCTGGATCACTGTCCAAGTCCCATTCAGTCTCAAGTTCAGCCCTCTCAAGTCTCAGATTGCCGGTTCAACAGGGCACCCGGACCAGTGTGCTTTGTGTGGAGCGCTGTGGAGCGCCACTGCGCTACAGCGCCAGCCGCCGGCCACACCTGCTGCTGGCTGCACCAGGCAAAACCTCTGGCTGGTGTCCCATGTCTCTTTTATACCTGGGAATTTCCCCATTCTGTGGGCAACAAAGATCCATGTGAAATGTGGCCCTTACTCACCCTCTCCGTGCATTCACCAAGAGCTTCAATCCTGGGTTGTTATCACTGCGCCATCTTGAGTCCTCTGGAAAGGACAATTTTTAAGTAATTTTGAAAAAACTGGACATTCACATATGGAAGAATTAAAGTACACCCTTATCTAACAGCATATACAAAAATCAATTCATAATAGAATCAAAACTTAAATGTAAGATCCAAACTATGAAACTACTAGGAGAAAACAAAGAGGGAAACTCCATAACATTGATCTGGGCAGTAATTTCTTGGATATGACAGTAAAAGCACAGGCAACTAAAGCAAAAATACACAAATGGGATTAAACTAAAAATCTTTCACATAGCTAAAGAAACAATCAACAGAGTGAAGAGACAATCTACAGAATAGGAAAAAATATTTCAACACTATACATCTGATGAGGGCTTAATATGAAAAATATATAGGTAACTCAAACAACTGAATAGCAAGAAAGCAAATAATCTGATTCTAAAATAGGCAAAAGCCTTCAATAGACATTTTTCAAAAAAGATATGCAAGTAGCCAAGAAACATATAAAAAGATGTTCAACATCACTAATCATGAAGAAAAGAGAAACCAAATCACAGTATCACTTCACTTCTGCTATAATGGATATTATCATAAGATAGATAAAGCCAGGTGTGGTGGCTCACACCTGTAATCCCAACACTTTGAGAGGCCGAGGTGGGCAAATCATGAGGGTCAGGAGTTCGAGACCAGCCTGGCCTACATAGTGAAACCCTGTCTCAGAACGATCCAAGATGGCCGATTGCTAACATCCCAGGATTGCAGCTCTCAGGGAAGGCGCGGAGAACTAGAGGACGCCACACTTTCAGACAAAGTCTGGTCGCTCACGGAGCAGAAGATCCCCCAGTGGTGGAAACACACGAGTCGCCAGCGTGACTCTCATGATCGGCGCAGCGGTTCCACCAGCACCTCGACGCGGCAGCACTCGGCGCAGAGTAAACAGGACCGGTTCCCCTTCCGACCGAGGTTTGGAGCCCCGGGAAGGCAGAGTCACCTACTACGGAAACAAGAAGGAAGCCCGACAGGAGAATCCTGTGAAGAAAAGCACCATCAGTTTTAATGCCACTGCTCTGGCCCTGGGAACTAACAACTTGGACGTCCACGCAAGAGACCTAATCTGAAAGTTGGTAATTTCAAAGACGACAGGAGGATAAATTTACAATGACGGGAAGAAACCAGCGTAAAAAAGCTGAGAATACTCAAAGTCAGAACGCCTCTCCCTCTAAAGATGATCACAGTTCCACATCAACAATGGAACAAGGCTTGATGGAGAACGAGCGCCTCCTGATGACAGAATCACTCTTCAAGGAATGGATAATAACAAACTTCGGTGAGTTAAAAGACCATGTTGTAGCCCAACGTAAAGAAACTAGGAACTTTGAAAAAAGGTTTGATGAAATCCTATTGAGAATAGACAACTTAGAGAGGAGTATGAGTGAATTAATGGAACTGAAGAATACAATACAGGAACTCCGAGAAGTATGCACAGGTTTAAACAATCGAATTGTTCAAGCAGAAGAAGGGATATCAGAGGTCAAAGTCCAACTTAATGAAATAAAACGTGAAGAAAAGATTAGAGAAAAAAGGATAAAAAGGAATGAGCAAAGTCTCCAAGAAATGTGGGACTATGTAAAAAGACCAAATTTACATTTGATAGGTGTACCTGAATGCGATGGAGAGAATGAATCCAAGCTGGAATATACCCTTCAGGATATTATTCAGGAAAATTTTCCTAAACTAGCAAAGCAGGTCAACATTCAACCCCAGGTAATACAGAGAACACCACAAAGATATTCCTCAAGAAGAGCAACCCCAAGGCACATAATCGTTAGATTCACCAGGGTTGAAACGAAGGAGAGGATACTAAGGGCAGCCAGAGAGAAAGGTCAGATTACCTACAAAGGCAAGCCTATCAGACTTACAGCAGATCTCTCAGCAGAAATTCTACAGGCCAGAAGAGAGTGGGGGCCAATATTTAACATCCTCAAAGAACAGAACCTTCAGCCCAGAATTTCATATCCAGCCAAACTAAGCTTCACAACTGAAGGAAAAATAAAATCTTTTATGAACAAGCAAGAACTCAGAGATTTTATTACCACCAGGCCTGCTTTACAAGAGCTTCTGAAAGAAGCATTACACACAGAAAGAAACAACCAGTATTAGCCTTTCTAAAAATACACCAAAAAGTAAAGAGCATCAACATAAAGAAGAATTTACACCAACAAATGGATAAAACAGCCAGTCAACATCAAATGGCAGTAACCCTAAATTTAAATTGACTGAATTCCCAATCAAAAGACACAGCCAAAACCCAACGGCATGTTACATCCAGACCTATTTCACGTGCAAGGATACACAAAGACTCAAAACAAAGGGATGGAGAAAGATTTACCAACCAAATGGAGAGCAAAAATAAATAATAAATAAATAAAAAGCAGGAGTTGCAATTCTTGTATCAGATAAAATAGATTTTAAAGCAACAAAGATATAGTGGTAAAAGGATCAATGCAACAACAAGAGCTAACGATCCTAACACCCAGATACGAGACTTAGACTCAATGAGACAGAAAATTAATAAGGATATCAAGGACTCGAACTCAGATCCGGAACAAGTAAACTTAATAAATATTTATAGAGCTCTCCACTTCAAATACACAAAATATACATTCTTGTCAATACCACATCACACCTACCCATTAGTTTAAATGAAACATTGATTGGCCATTATTAATACCCAATTTTTTTCAAAATAAAGCAATATTTCCATTTACTCTCCCTCTTTCTCTTCCTCTTTCTTCCTCTCCTTTACTTATTTTTTTTTTCTTTCCTTCTCTCAAAAAAAAAGAAATCAACTTGTAAACCTCTAGATCCAGGTCGGCAATGTCTCTTTCATTGCTTGATTTCCTTTCTTCCCTTCCGTCCCTCCCTCCCTCCCTCCCCGCTTCCTCCCTTCCTTCCTTCCTTCATCCCTTCCTTCCTCCCTACCATCCTTATTCCCTTCCTTCCTGCCTTCCTCCCCCCCCCAAAAAAAAAAGAAACCCTGTCTCTACTAAAAATACAAAAACTTAGCCAGGAGGGGTAGTGGGCACCTGTAATCCCAGCTATTCAGGAGTCTGGGGCAGGAGAATTGCTTGAACCCGGTAGGCAGAGGTGGCAGTGAACCCAGATTGCACCATTGCACTCCAGCCTGGGCGACAGTGTGAGACTCTGTCTCAAAAAAACAAAAAAGACAGATAAATTAAAAGTGTTGGCAAAAATGTGGATAAAAGGAATCCTTTAAACTGGGCATGGTGGCTCATACCTATAATCCCAGGACTTTGGGCGGCTGAGGCAGGAGAGTGACACCTGAGGTCAGGAGTTTGAGACCCACCTGGCCAACATGGTTAAACCCTATCTCTACTAAAAATGCAAAAATTAGCTCGACGCAGTAGTATGCATTTGTAATCCCAGCTACTCAGGATCCTGGGGCAGGAGAATTGCTTGAACCCAGGAGGTGAAAGTTGCAGTAAGCCAAGATCACACCACTGTACTCCAGCATGGGTGACAGAGTGAGACTCCATCTAAAAAAATTTTTTTTAAAAAGAAAGAAAGAAATCCCTTGCACATTGTTGGTAGGAATATAAATTAGTACAGCCATTATGGAAAACAGTGTGGAGGTACAAAAAACTGAAAATTCAACTACCATATAATTTAGAAAACCCACTACTGGGTATATATTCAAAGGAAAGAAAATCAGTATGTTAAAGATATATCTCCAGACCCTTGTTTATTGCAGCACTATTTACAATAGCCAAGAGATGGAATCAACCTAAGCATTCAACAGATTAATGGGTGGAGTGCAGTAGCCCAACCTTGACTCACTGCAACTTCTGCTTCCTTGGTTGGAGCCAATCTCATGTCTCAGCCTCCCGAGAAGCTGAAATTACAGACACCAGAACTAGCTAATTTTTTTTTTTTTTAGTAAAGATGGGGTTTTGCTAGGTTGGCCAGGCTGGTCTTGAACTCCTTGCCTCAAGAGATTCACCACCTTTGCCTCCCAAAGTGCTGGGATTAGAGATGCCCCACCGAAATGTGACCTGGCTGCTTCTGACAATCTATGTTCATGTGTATGAGTCAAATAAATAATATGAAATTGGAACTTACATTTAAAGAGGAAGCAGAGAGTAAAGATTTTTAAAAATTGCAGCCTGGTTATGTGGTGGACAAGAAAACCCCATTTTCAGGGGATAAATTCAAATGGGGCTACAAAAATGGCAAAACTAAAAGAAATGCAAGTGCCAATAGCCAACATAATATGAAAAAGGCCTCATAGGTATTTCAGAGACCTATGAGGCAGCCACTGCCCTGCACAACCTCAGGACACTGCTATCTGCATCACAGCCATGGCAACTCCAGCCATGGCTCAAAGGGGGCCAGGTACTCAGGCTGTTGCTTCAGAGGTGCAAGACATAGCCTTGGTAGCTTTCACATGGTGTTAAGCCCACAGGTGCACAGAACGCAAAAGTTGAGGCTTCAAAACCTCCATCTCTATTCCAGAGGATGTATAGAAAAGCCTGGATATCCAAGCAGAAGCCTGCTTCAGGGGTAGAGCCCTCATGGAGAACCTCTACTAAGTGGAGGAAAAACGTGGTGTTGGAGCCCCACACGGAGTATTCACTTGAGCACTGGATCTGTGAGAAGGTAGCCACCATCCTCCAGATCCCAAAATGGTAAGGTCACCAACGATTTGCACCATGCACCTGGAAAACCCACAAGCACCCAACACCAACCCATGAAAGCAGACACAGAGGTTGACCTCTACAAAACCACAGGGGTGGAGCTGCCCAAGACCTTGATAGCCCACCCCTTTCATCAGTATTTCCTGGATGTGTAACATGGAATAAAAGGAAAGTATTTTGGAGCTTAAAAGGTTAATGACTGCCCTGCTGCGTTTCAGACTTGCATGGGAGCCTGTAGCCCCTTTCTTTTGGCTGATTTCTCCCTTTTAGAATAGAAGTATTTGCCCAATACCCACCTATCAATTGTATTTTGAAAGTAATTAACTCATTTTTTATTTTACAGGTTCATAAGTGGAGTTGTCTAGCCTTGTCTCAGATGAGACTTTGGCCTGTGGGTTTTGAGTTAATGATGAAATGAATTAAAACTTCAAGAGACTATTGGGAAGGCATGATTATATTTTAAAAATATGAGAAGACAGAGGAGGATCCAAGACGGCCAAATAGGAACAGCTCCAGAGTTGCTCTTGCTCCCAGCAAGAACAATGCAGAGGGTGAGTGCCCACCACATTTCCAAACAAATTTTCACTACCCACAGACCAGGAGATTCCCAGGCCTAAAAGTCCCACGAGTTTTCAGCATGGCAGTTTCAGCCAGTGCTGGGTTGGTGCACAGAAACTCACACAAATCTGGGTGGGCATTTCAACTGGCACCTGGAATGCCTGGGAGACAGAGCCGCCCATTCAACTGAAAGGGAGGGGACAGAGACGGGAGCCATGCAATCTGGTTCTGCAGTTGCTGCCCCCCCAAAACAAGCAATCTGAAACGCTCTGGATTGCGAGTTGCGCAGCAGTGCAGCTGGACCTAGGATGGTCCAGCTCAGTGGGGGAAGGGCGACCACCACTACCGAGGCTGTTCATACAGCAGCTGGGCAGAGCCTGCAGCAGCTCAGCAACACCTCTGCTGGCAGATTGTGACTAGACTGTTGAATTTTGTCAAAGGCCTTCTCTGCATCTATTGAGCTGCTCATGTGGTTTTTGTCTTTGGTTCTGTTTATGTGGTAGATTACATTTATAGACTTGTGTATGTTGAACCAGTCTTGCATCCCTGGAATGAAGTCTACTTGATCACGATGGATAAGCTTTTTGATATGCTGTTGCAATTGGTTTGCCAGTATTTTATTGAAGATTTTTGCAACAGCATATCAAAAAGCTTATCCATCATGATCAATTATTTCTGCATTCATTTTATTGTTTATCCAGTTGACATTCAGGAGCTCTCCTTTATGAGGTGTCTCTTTGGGTATATGGGGGTCGGGTACCTGCTTGAGGAGACAGTCTGTCCCTTATAGGAGCTCAAGTGCTGTGCTGGGAGCTCTGTTGTTCTGTGCAGAGCTGCTGGGCAGGTAATTTTAAGTCTGCTGCAGCGGAACTCATAACTGCCTCTTTTCCCAGGTGCTCTGTCTTAGGAAGGTTGGCTTTATTTATAAGTTCCTGTTGTGCTGCTGCCTTTTTTCATAGATACCCTGCCCCGCACAGAGTAGTCTAGTCACAATAGATGCAGAGAAGGCCTTTGACAAAATTCAACAGTGCTTTATGCTAAAAACTCTCAATAAACTAGGTATTGAAGGAAAATGTCTCAAAACAACAAAAGCTATTTATGACAAACCTGCAGCCAATATCACACTGAGTGGGCAAAAACTGGAAGCATTCCCTTTGAAATCTGGCACTAGATAAGGATGCCCTCTCTCACCACTCCTATTCAATATACTATAGGAAGTTCTAGCCAGAGAAATTAGGCAAAAATAAAAAATAAAGGGTATTCAAATAAGCAAAGAGGAAGTCAAATTGTCTCTATTTGCAGATGATATGATTATATATTTAGAGGACCCTATCAACTCAGCCCAAAATCTCCTTAAACTGATAAAGCAATTTCAGCAAAGTCTCAGGATACAAAATGAATGTGCAAAAATCACAAGCATTTCTATACACCAATAACAGACTAACAGAGAACCAAACCATGAGCAAACTCCCATTCACAATTGCTACAAAGAGAATAAAATGCCTAGGAATACAACTAAGGATATAAAGTACCTCTTCAAGGAGAACTACAAACCACTGCTCAACGAAATAAGAGAGGACACAAACAGATGGAGAAACATTCCATGCTCATGGTTTAGAAGAATCGATATCGTGAAACTGGCCATACTGTTGAAAGTAATTTATAGATTCAATGCTATCCCCATCAAGTTACTAATGACCTTCTTCACAGAACTGAAAATACCTGCCTGAAACTTCATATGGAACCAAAAGAGAGCCCGCATAGCCAAGACAATCCTAAGCAAAAAGAACAAAGATGGAGGCATCACACTACCTGATTTCAAACTATACTACAAGGCTACAGTAATCGAAACAGCATGGTACTGGTACCAAAACAGAGATATAGACCAATAAAACAGAACAGAGGACCTGTAGGCAATGCCACACATCTACAAACCTGACATCTTTGACAAATCTGACAAAAACAAGCAATGGGGAAAGGATTCCCTATTTAGTAAATGGTGTTGGGAAAACTGGCTAGCCATGCACGGAAAGCAGAAACTGGACCTCTTCCTGACACCTTACACTAAAATTAACCAGATGAATTAAAGACTTAAACATAAGACCTAACACCATAAAAACCCTAGAAGAACACTTAGGGAAAACCATTCAGGACAGAGGCTTAGGCAAGGACTTCATGACTAAAACACCAAAAGCATTGGCAACAAAAGCCAAAATAGACCAGTGGGATCTAATTAAACTCCAGAGCTTCTGTACAGCAAAAGAAACAATCATTAGAGTGAACCGGCAACCAAAAGAATGGGAAAAATTTTTTGCAATCTACCTATCTGACAAAGGGCTAATATCCAGAATCTTACAAAGAACTAAAATAGATTTACAAGAAAAGACAAACAAACCCATTCAAATGTGGGTAAAGGATATGAACAGACACTTTACAAAAGAAGACATATATGAGGCCAACAAACATATGAAAAAATGCTCATCATCACTGATTATTAGAGAAATACAAATAAAAACCACATTGAGATACCATCTCATGCCAGTTAGAATGGCGATCATTAAAACATCTGGAGACAACAGATGCTGGAAAGGATGTGGAGAGACAGGAACACTTTTATACTGTTGGTGGGAGTGTAAACTAGTTTAACCAATGTGGAAGACAGTGTGGTGATTCCTCAAGGACCTAGAAATAGAAATTCCATTTGACTCAACAATCCCATTACTGGGCATATACCCAAAGGATTATAAATCATTTCATTACAAAGACATATGCACAGGTATGTTCATTGTGGCACTGTTTACAATAGCAAAGACCTGGAACCGACCCAAATGTTCATTGATGATAGACAGGACAAGGAAAATGTGGTGCATATACACCATGGAATACTATGCAGCCATAAAAAATGATGAGTTTGTGTCCTTTGTAGGGACATGGATGAATCTGGAAACCATCATTCTCAGCAAACTGACACAAGAACAGAAAATCAAACACCGCATGTTCTCACTCATAGGCAGGTGTTGAACAATGAGAATACATGGACACAGGGAGGGGAGCATCACACACTGGGGTGTTGTGATGTTGAGGGGGGCCAAAGGAGGGACAGCGAGGGGGTGGGGAGGTCAGGGAGTGATAACATGGGGAGAAATGCCAGATGTAGGTGACGGGGGGATGGAGGCAGCAAATCACATTGCCATGTGTGTACCTATGCAACAATCCTGCATGATCTGCACATGTACCCCAGAATCTAAAGTACAATAAAAAATAAATAAATAAAAATTAAAATGTTAGAAGACATGAGATTTGGGTGGGGTTATAGAAAGAAGTATATAGTTTGGATCTGTGCCCCCACCTGAATTTCATGTTGAAATGTAATTCCCAATGCTGGAGGAGGGCCTTCATGGGAGATTATTGGATTATGGGGGTGGTTTCTCATGGTTTTACAACCTTCCCCCCTCAGTGTTGTCATCATGATAATGAGTTCTTACAAATATGGTTATTTTAAAGTATGTATCACCTCTCATCCCTCTCTCTCTCTTGCTGCTGCTCTGGCTATGTAAGACATGCTTGCTTCTCCTTCACCTTCCACCATGATTGCAAGTTCCCTGAGGTCTCTCCAGAGCAGAAGCCAATGTGCTTCTGGTACAGCCTGCATACCTATAAACTATTAATCCTCTTTTCTTTATAAATTACCCAGTCTCAGGTATTTCTTTGCAGCAGTGTGGGAACACACTAATACAGGAATATAAATTCTTCTTCCATAAAGACTTATGTAAGTATATGTTTGTTTTAGTCCATTTTCATGCTGCTGATAAAGACATACCCAAGACTGGGCAATTTACAAAAGAAAGAGGTTTAATGGACTCACAGTTCCACATGGCTGGGGAGGCCTCACACAAGCATGGCAGAAGGTGAAAGTCACGTCTCACATGGCTGCAGAAGAGAGAAGAGAATGAGAGCCAAGTGAAAGGGGTTTCCCCTTATAAAACCATCAGATCTTATTAGACTTATTCACTACAAGAACAGTATGGGAGAAACTGCTCCCATGATTCAACTGTCTCCCACTGGGACTCTCCCACAAAATGAGGGAATTATGGGAGACAAAATTCAAGATGAGATTTGGGTGGTGGCATACCCAAATCATATCATTCTGTCCCTGGCCCCTCTCAAATCTCATGTCCTCACATTTCAAAACCAATCATGCCTTCCCAACAATCTCCTAAAGTCTTAACTCATTTTAGCATTACCTCAAAAGTCCAACAGTCCAAAGACACATCCAAGATAAGATAAGTCCCTTCTGCCTATGAGCTTGTAAAATCAAAAGTAAGTTAGTTTCTTCCTAGATACAATAAGGATACAGACATTGGGTAAATACATTCATTCCAAATGGAAAAAATTGGCCAAAACAAAGGAGCTACAGGCCCCATGCAAGTTCAAAATCCAGAGGGGCAATCAAATCTTAAAGCTCAAAAATGATCTCCTTTGACTCCATATCTCACATCCAGGTCACACTGATGTAAGAGGTGGGTTTCCATGGTCTGGGCAGCTCTACTTATGGTTTTGCAGGTACAGCCTCCCTCCCAGCTGCTTTCATGATCTGGCAGTGAGTGTCTGTGGCTTTTCCAGGTGTGCAGTGAAAGCTGTTGGTGGATCTACCATTCTGGGATCTGGAGGACAGTGGCCCTCTTCTCATAGTTCCACTAGGCAGTGCCCCAGTAGGGACTCTGACTGGGGGCTACAACCCACATTTCCCTTCTGCATTGCCCTACCACAGACTCTCCATGAGGGCCCCACTCCTACAGCAAACTTCTGCCTGGGCATCCAAGCATTTCCATACATCCTCTGAAATCTAAGCAGAGGTTCTCAAACCCCAATTCTTGACTTCTGTGCTCCCACAGGCTCAACATCAAGTGGAAGCTGCCAAGGCTTGGGTCTTACATCCTCTGAAGCCATGGTATGAGCTTTACGTTGGCCCCCTTTCAGCCACGGCTGGAGCAGCTGAGATGCAAGGCACCAAGTACCTAGGCTGCACACAGCACTGGAACCCCAGTCCTGGCCCACGAAACCATTTTTTCCTTCTAGGCCTCCTGGCCTGTGAGGAGAGGGGCTGCCGTGAAGATCTCTAACATGCCCTGGAGACATTTTTCCCATTGTCTTGGGGATGAACATTTAGCTCCTTGTTACTTCTGCAAATTTCTGCAGCCAGCTTGAATTTCTCCTCAGAAAAATGGATTTTCTTTTCTGTCATATCATCAGGCTGAAAATTTTCCAAACTTTTATGCTCTACTTCTCTTATAAAACTGAATGCCTTTAACAGCACCCATGTTACTTCTTGAATGCTTTGCGGCTTAGAAATTTCTTCTGACAGATACCCTAAATCATCTCTCTCAAGTTCAAAGTTCCACAAGTCTCTAGGGCAGGGGGAAAATGCTGTCAGTCTGTTTGCTAAAACATAACAAGTCACCTTTGCTCCAGTTCCCAACCAGTTCCTCATTTCCATCTGAGATCATCTCAGCCAGGACTTTATTCCCTATATTGCTAACAGCATTTTGGCCAAAGTTATTCAATAAGTCTCCAGGAAGTTCCAAACTTTCCCACATTTTCCTGTCTGGTCAGTCCTCCAAACTGTTTAACCTCTGCCTGTTACCCAGTTTCAAATTTGCTTCCACATGTTTGAGTATCTTTTCACAGCACCCCACTCCTGGTACCAATTTACTGTATTAGTCTTTTCACACTACTAATGAAAACATACCAGAGACTGGGCAATTTACAAACGAAAGAGGTTTAATGGACTCACAGTTCCATGTGGCTGAGGAAGTTTCACAATCATGACAGAAGGGAAAAGGCACATCTCACATGGTGGAGAAGGGAATGATAGCCAAGCAAAAGGAGTTTCCCCTTATAAAACCATCAGATCTTATGGGACTTATTCACTACCATGAGAACAGTATGATGGGGGAAACTGCTCCCCCATTCAATTGTCTCCCGTTGGGTCCCTCCCACAACATGAGGGAATTATGGGAGCTACAATTCAAGGAGATTTGGGTGGAGACACAGCAAAACCATATCTATGTTCATTGCAGCCCTAGTCACAATAGTAAAGGCATGAATCAACCCAAAGGTCCAGCAATAGTAGACTGGATAAAGAAGATAGGGTACATATTTACCATGGAATACCATGCACCTACAAAAAACAAGATCATGTCCTCTGCAGGAATACGAATGGAGCTGGAAGCCAATTAGCAAATTAATGCAGGAACAAAAAAACAAATACCACATGTTCTCACTTATAAGTGGGAGCTAAACAAGAACAAATGGACACAAAGAGGGGAACAACAGACACCGGGGCCTATTTGACAGAAGAGAATAAGAGGAAGAAGAGGATCCAAAAAAAATAACTATTGGGTACTATGCTTAGTACCTGGGTGATGAAATAACCTGTACACAAAACCTTCATGACACAAGTCTACCTATATAACAAACCTGCACATGTGCCCCTAAACCTAATATAAAAGTTTTTTTTTAAGTGTGGCTTTTTAGGACCTCCACATGGTTCCACCAAATCTGTTTGTCCACAGCCAAGTCCAGCTATGACCATCCACCTGAGGAAAAACACTATAATGACTCCAAATTCTTTTTCTCTGCAGCTGATGCTCTCTGGCTACCTCCCCTACCACCAACAACAAATCTCCAAGATAGTCTCCCTGGACCCTCTTCTCTCAGCTGCATATTTAAAGTTTGTTCCCAAAGTTATTCACAAAGGACATTCATTAGCCTGTTCCAAGTGAGGATCCCCCAAGCAACTTGTGTTTCTTCACTCAATTGATTCCCAGTGCATGCTCTCAATAGAGCAGATATAACCTGTGTCACTCTGTGTAAAGTTTAATCTGGGGTAGGAGAGGTAGTGCATATTATGCCTTCTGAGATCATCAGTTCATTTCTCCTACAACAGAAAAGATCAGGACTACTCTGCTCCTCAAAGTCCTTCTTTTATTGTCCTAGTTATTGGCTATGCTTTAAAAAAGAGGATCACCAAAAACTCTGATTCAGCTCCAGTTTAATAAGTTGAACAGTGGAGATCAGCAAATCCCCACTGAAATGGTAAGAAATAGGAGCAGCAGAAGACTACTTCTTATCTACAAAGAGAAGTTTGGAGTTTTGTGTATTTCTATGAAATGTAGTGTAGAACTTGGTGGCAGGAAAGGTAAAAACAAAATGCAATAAATCTCATAATATTTTGTAATTATGTTGCCTTAAATTTTTAATTTGCCACCAAGAATATTTAGGATGACAATCACACAATAATCATTTGGATAGTCAAGTAAGGAAGTATGTTACCTATTTGTAGCTTCATTGATTTTACTTCTCTGGAGTTGTAAAGCCTGAAGCTGATACCGAGGTGACTATTCAACCACTCCCTGAAGACTCCAGGTTAGTAACCAGGAGGGGAAGGGTATCTGTAGCTAATGCTCTCTGGCCACCACCCCCAGCGCCACCAGCCTATCTCCAAGCTAACTCCTCTGGACTCTCTTTTCTCAGCTGTATATTTAAAGTTTGTTCCCAAAGTTATTTACAATAACTTACCTTGATCCCTGATTGACTGCAACTGTTGACTGCAACCCACAAGGAGGTTATAAAATCAATTTAGTTAGTGGGCTGCAACCAGCGTTTTAAAAAATTAAATAGAAAATCTCATATTTTATCACATGGGCCAGGTACAGTGGCTCACATCTGTAATCCCAGCACTTTGAGAGGTCAAAGTGAGAGGATGACTTGAGCCCAAGAGTTCAAGACCAGCCTGGGCAACATAGCAAGACCCCGTCTTCACAGAAAATTTACAAAAAAAATAACTGGGCATGGTAGTGCATGCCTGTGGTCCCAGCTATTCAGGAGGCTGGGGTAGGACGATCGCTTGAGCCCAGGAGGTCAAGGCTGTAGTGAGCCATGATCATGCCTGCACTCCAGCTTGGGTGACAGAGTCAGACCCTGTATGAAAAAAAGAAAAAGAATATACCAGAATATACCATACATAGTAAGGAATGCTCTATAAAACTTTTAATCACTCACGGGTGGGTGTTGAACAATGAGAACACATGGACATAGGGAGGGGAGCACTACACACTGGGGTCTGTTGGGGGGAATAGAGGAGTGACAGTGGGGTGTGGGGAGTTGGGGAGAGATAGCATGGGGAGAAGTGCCAGATATAGGTGAAGGGGAGGAAGGCAGCAAATCACACTGCCACGTGTGTACCTATGCAACTATCTTGCATGTTCTTCACATGTACCCCAAAACCTAAAACGCAATTTAAAAAAAGAAAACATAAAAAATAAATAAATAAATAAAAATAAATTTATGGAAGAAAAAACTTTTAAGTGAGATATATATGTGTTTATTAAAATATATATAATTTAGAATGAATTTTAATCAAAAATGCTTTAAACCTGCTGCCTTAAAATATTTATAAAACATAACTAGAAAGAAATATTAAATAAATCAATAAGGGCACTCCCCAATAATGTGACTCTATAACTGCATGAGCTCACAATAAGTAGAAACTTAAAACACCCATGAAGTGCTCAAATATGGAATCTCCCAGGAAATCCTGGATCATAGTTTTATACACTTTCTCCATAAAATTCACATGCTCACATACACAAAATGTTTTACACATAATTTAATGGATTCACAGACATAGTAAATCTAATCTGTGGATTACTAGATCCCTAGTTTAAAAGCTCTTGCTTAAATATTCTTAAGATCCTAAAATTTCCTTGAAATGTAATAGAATCTTCATGTACTTACAGGAAAGCAAAATTCTAGATCTAAAGATTCTAAATGTGTTTGTGGAAGTATTCTAATCTAATATTTACTCACCCCAGAAGTGGTGAATGTTTCAAAGGACAGACAAGCATAATGCTAATACACAGATCTTTAACAGACAGACATAGGCTAAGAAGTTGGAGGGTCCACTGGAAAGAAGTGGCACTTTTTTTGGCATCAACGGAATTAAGAAAGCTGAACCAGAAGAAAAATTAGAAATTGCTATATCAGATATTTTTTTAAGTAGGGAAGAATAAGAAAAACAATTCTGAGAAGAGTTGGGCACACAAAGGAAGTATGGCAAAGAATGGAGTCAATGAGAAATAAAGAAAATTAATGGGAGAAAGAAATTCATAACTATTCTGGAAGGAGGTAGCAGCTGAAGGCATTCTTTTATTAACTTATTTCACAACGTTTTAAACATCATCTGTGAGACAGACACTTGCTTCATGTGAGCACTAGGGAGGGTATAATGTGGAAAAGTCATTAACAAGAACTTTCCTCCATAGGGTGAAAGGGACTGGAAAGGATCCAACACCATTCAAATGGGCCACTGGTCTGGACCATGTCATCAGAGGAGAAGTACATCGTCCATTTCATTTTGGTCTTGTCAGACTTTGTCTGTTCATTTCAGAGCCCCCCTGTTCATTTCAGTGCCCCCCTTCCTTTCTCACCTTTGATTACTACTCTTTTTTTTACTTTGAGACTAAAAACTTTTTCAACAATGAAAAATAAAACTATATTAACTGAGTTCATCCTTCTGGGTCTAACAGATGTCCCTGAACTCCAGGTGGCAGTTTTCACCTTTCTTTTCCTTGCATATTTACTCAGCATCTTTGGAAATCTGACTATCCTCATCCTCACCTTGCTGGACTCCCACCTTCAGACTCCCATGTATTTCTTTCTCCGGAACTTCTCTTTCTTAGAAATTTCCTTCACAAACATCTTCATTCCCAGGGTCCTGATTAGCATCACAACAGGGAACAAGAGTATCAGTTTTGCTGGCTGCTTCACTCAGTATTTCTTTGCCATATTCCTTGGGGCCACAGAGTTTTACCTTTTGGCTGCCATGTCCTATGACCGCTATGTGGCCATCTGCAAACCTCTGCATTATACCACCATCATGAGCAACAGAGTCTGCACCCAGCTGATTTTCTGCTCTTGGCTGGGTGGGTTAATGGCTATTATACCACCAATCACCCTGATGAGTCAGCAGGACTTTTGTGCATCCAACAGACTGAATCATTATTTCTGTGACTATGAGCCTCTTCTGGAACTCTCATGTTCAGACACAAGCCTCATGGAGAAGGTTGTCGTACTTGTGGCATCTATGACCCTGGTGGTCACTCTGGTGCTAGTGATTCTCTCATATACATTCATTATCAAGACTATTCTGAAGCTCCCCTCTGCCCAGCAAAGGACAAAAGCCTTTTCCACTTGCTCTTCCCACATGATTGTCATCTCCCTCTCTTATGGAAGCTGCATGTTTATGTACATTAATCCCTCTGCAAAAGAAGGGGACACATTCAACAAGGGAGTAGCTCTCCTTATTACTTCAGTTGCTCCTTTGTTGAACCCCTTTATTTACACCCTAAGGAACCAACAGGTAAAACAAGCCTTTAAGGATATGGTCAAAAAGCTTGTGAATCTTTAAAGAATTTAAGAAATATCTTTGGGACTAGGTATGAAAAAAAGAGAGATGAAAAAAAATTTAAGACTTCATTAATGAGTCCCTACTATGTGCTAAGCTCTCTGCTGGTTACTAAGTACTCAATAAATAGGTTAACTTCAGTTCATTGAGAGAGATTTGGAAATAAATTACAACCTGTTAAGTGTTAATAGTGAAATGAATATGGTTTTATTCTATTTAGTTACTCAGTTGAATAACTCAACCTAAGTTGGAGAGAAAATAGATGTTTTCAGAGGGGATAGAGAAAGAAATATTGGTAGAAGGAATATTGTGAGTAGGAGAACAAAATTTCAATCCAAGGAGACTGAGTAAATGTTACCACTATTAATTTCAATCAAAACAAAAGGAGTCTGAAAAAGTTATGCAGATAATAAATTTAGCTTTGAATTAAGTTAAATTCTCATTTAAAATAAGTTAAATGCCCATCTGAATTTGGAACCAGATCTATGAATTTCACAGTCCTTAACAGGTACATGATAGTTGATGAGGCAGGACTACATGAGTTCATAAACAAAAGCTTGTATAGAAAAGGCTTAAATATTAAATGTTAAGGATCCTCCCAAAATTTAAAGAGCAGAAGAAGCAGAGGGGTTAATAAGAAGGGCAATAGACCTGTAGAAGAGATGTCTCAAGAAATATAGTTTGTTGTCAATGTGAAGTGCTGCAGAGAGAGATTGATAAGAAGAGTGAAAGTATGAGAACTGACAGTGGATTGTTGTTGATCTTAGCCATTTTCAGCAAATGTGAAAGTTGGGTAGGAAGCTGGGTTGTGTAGGAAAAGACGAGATTATTGTGGGTGACTAGTGAATGGGAGCTGACAAGTGAAAGAATGATAAAACAGAATTTTGCAAATAGAGAAATGAAAAGAATGACCCCCAGGTTATATTTCACTGTGGTATTCTGTGCTTTTTCACTAATAATATCATAATAATGATTATAGATGTAAATCTGTATTCACCTCTAGTCTGTAAGGCAGAAGAGTGCAGGGATAATAGCTTCTTATCACAATTTTGTCTGCAATGCCAAGCAATGATAAGTGCTCAATAAATAGTTCTTAAATGGATGAATGAATGATGGATGGATGGATGGATGGATGGATGGATGGATGGATGGATGAATGAATGGACAGACAAATGAATGAGTCCTCTGATGGATGAGGGACACAGAACAGAATTTTTTTAAATAAAGGGCCATGATCATTTGAGGTCTTATATATTTTAAGGAAGGAATTATCAAGACATGTTACATATGAACTAGATCTGCCTGGAAATTCCACTCTGTTTTACATATGAGGAACTGAAACTTCAATACGTGAAATCACTTCTGCAAGGTTACACAGCTAAGTGCCTGCACTACAATCAGAAGCCAAATCTGTCCGGTGCCAGAGTCCTCTGCTTAACTACTGATCCATACAGCCAATCTAACTGGTTTTACCATTTCCGCTCCTCAACACTTCTACATATTTTAAGTGACCTTGACTTTTTATCTATTTTATTTTTCCAGCCTCTTAACAGGCTTGGTTAGAATGCTTTGGGACATGCCTTTTTAGGAAGTTGCAAGTATACACAACCTCCACCCTACGGCTCTTGACTTCCCTCAAAATGCTTCTCCTTTCCATATCCATATCTCTTATGAACAGTGTGGATCTCCTGTTTATTTTCTCCTTTCAAAAGGAACATAAAGACCCCAAAGAGCATGGAAATTAACAAAACAGTATTTTGCTTCCATCGTCCTCCCTCCCCCTAATAATAAGATTTCAATGAGGATTAACTAATAAACAAGTAGACTCATATAAGCTGCTAACTGGGCTCATCTCCTCCCTATTCATCTTGTTTCTGAGCTACAGGGGAACATCTTTGGCTTCTAGACTTGAGGGCAGAAACGGTGGGTACATATAATAGTGCCCTGCCCATAACAAGTACTCAAAAAATGTTCAAATAGTAAAAAAAAAAAAAAAAAAAAAAACAAATGAACAAATGAAAAATGTCTTTATTACTTAAGGTTCAAGCAATTGTCATAAGCTTTTCTACAACCTACTTGGTTTTTTTAAATTTATTTATTATACTTTAAGTTCTAGGTTACATGTGCAGGTCATGCAGGTTTGTTACATAGGTATACATGTGCCATGGTGGTGGTTTGCTGCATCCATCGCCCCATCATCTACATTAGGTATTTCTCCTAATGCTATCCCTCCCTAATCCCCTACCCCTTGCTATCCTCCCCATCCCCCCACCTCCTAGTGTGTGATGTTCCCCTCCTTGTGTCCCTGTATTCTCATTTCAACACCCACTTATGAGTGAGAATGTGCAGTGTTTGGTTTTCTGTTCTTGTGTCAGTTTGTTGAGAATGATAATTTCCAGTTTCATCCATGTCCCCACAAAGTACATAAACTCATTCTTTTTTATGGCTGCATAGTATTCCATGGTGTATATGTGCCACATTGTCTTTATCCAGTCTATCATTGATGGGCATTTGGGTTGGTTCCAAGTCTTTGCTGTTGTGAACAGTGCCACAATAAACATATGTGTGCACATGTCTTTATAACAGAACAATTTATAATCGTTTGGGTATATACCCAGTAATGGGATTGCTGGGTCAAATGGTATTTCTATTTCTAGATCCTTAAGGAATTACCACAACCTACTTGTTTTTTAAAGGCTCTAACTTGACCGGGTACAGTGGCTCATGCCTGTAATCCCAGTCAAGGCAGGTGGATTGCTTGAGCTTAGGAGTTCAAAACAAGCCTGGGCAACATGACAAAATCTTGTCTATACACAAAATAATAAAACTTAGCTAGATGTAATGGCATGCACCTGTAGTCCCAGCTACTTGGGAGGCTGAAGTGGGAGGATCATTTGAGCCAAGGAGGTTGAGGCTGCAATGCACCATGATCTCACAACTGCACTCCAGCCTGGGTGACAGACTGAGACCCTGTTTCCCTCTCACACACACATACACACATATACATATACATACACACACGGTCAAAATCTCTGAAGGCTTTTAAGCATATTTTATTTTGTTGATCTTTTGTATTTATTTTAGTCTCGATCTCATTTATTTTTGCTCAGATCTAATTTTGGCTTTTGTTTGTTCTTGCTTTTCTAGTTCCTTAAGATGCATCATTAAGCTATTTATTTGAAATCTTTCTAGTTTTTTGATATAGGCATTTATCTCTATAAGCTTGCCTCTTAATCATGCTTTTGCTGGGTTGCATGTTTTAGTATGTTGCATTTCTATTTTTTTCAAGGAATTTTTTATTTTTAATTTCTTCCTTCACCCATTGGTTGTTCAGGAACACATTGTTTAATTTCCATCTATTTCTGTAGCTTCAAACATTCTTCTTGTTATTCATTTCTAGTTTTATCCCATTGTGGTCAGGTAAAATGCTTGCTTTGAATTTTTAAAATCTTTTTGAGACTTTTATGTGTCCTGACATACGGTCAGTCCTGGAATGTATTCCGCATTCTAATCAAAAGAATATGTTTTCTGCAGATGTTGAGTAAAATGTTCTGCAAATATCTTTTAGGTCCATTTGATCAATGGTGCAGTTTATTTTTTTGGGGGGGGAGGAGGAAGGCAGGAAGGGAGGGAAGAAGAATGGTAGGGAGGAAGAAAGGGATGAAGGAAGGAAGGAAGGAAGGGAGGAAGCAGGGAGGGAGGGAGGGAGGGAAGGGAAGGAAGGAAATCAAGCAATGAGAGAGACATTGCCGACCTGGATCTAGAGGTTTACAAGTTGATTTCTTGTTTTGTTTTGTTTTTTTTTTTTTTTTTGAGAGAAGGAAAGAAAAAAAAATAAGTAAAGGAGAGGAAGAAAGAGGAAGAGAAAGAGGGAGAGTAAATAGAAATATTGCTTTATTTTGAAAAAAATTGGGTATTAATAATGGCCAATCAATGTTTCATTTAAACTTATGGGTAGGTGTGATGTGGTATTGACAAGAATGTATATTTTGTGTATTTGAAGTGGAGAGCTCTATAAATATTTATTAAGTTTACTTGTTCCGGATCTGAGTTCGAGTCCTTGATATCCTTATTAATTTTCTGTCTCATTGAATCTAAGTCTCTCGTATCTGGGTGTTAGGATCGTTAGCTCTTGTTGCTGTATTGATCCTTTTACCACTATATCGTTGTTGCTTTAAAATCTATTATATCCGATATGAGAATTGCAACTCCTGCTTTTTATTTATTTATTATTTATTTTTGCTCTCCATTTGGTTGGTAAATTTTTCTCCATCCCTTTGAGTCTTTGTGTATCCTTGCATGGGAAACAGGTCTGTATGTAACATGCGGTTGGGTTTTGGCTGTGTCTTTTGATTGGGGGATTTAGTCAATTTAAATTTAGGGTTACTGCCATTTGATGTTGACTGGCTGTTTTTTCCATTCGTTGATGAAAATTCTTCTTTATGTTGGTGCTCTTTACTTTTTGATGTATTTTTAGAAAGGCTAATACTGGTTGTTTCTTTCTGTGTGTAATGCTTCTTTCAGAAGCTCTTGTAAAGCAGGCCTGGTGGTAATAAAATCTCTGAGTTCTTGCTTGTTCATAAAAGATTTTATTTTTCCTTCAGTTGTGAAGCTTAGTTTGGCTGGATATGAAATTCTGGGCTGAAGGTTCTGTTCTTTGAGGATGTTGAATATTGGCCCCCACTCTCTTCTGGCTTGTAGAGTTTCTGCTGAGAGATCTGCTGTAAGTCTGATAAACTTGCCTTTGTGGGTAACCTGACCTTTCTCTCTGGCTGCCCTTAGTATTTTCTCCTTCGTTTCAACCCTGGTGAATCTAACGATTATGTGCCTTGGGGTTGCTCTTCTTGAGGAATATCTTTGTGGTGTTCTCTGTATTACCTGGGGTTGAATGTTGACCTGCTTTGCTAGTTTAGGAAAATTTTCCTGAATAATATCCTGAAGGGTATTTTCCAGCTTGGATTCATTCTCTCCGTCGTATTCAGGTACACCTATCAAACGTAAATTTGGTCTTTTCACATAGTCCCACATTTCTTGGAGACTTTGCTCATTCCTTTTTATCCTTTTTTCTCTAATCCTTTCTTCGCGTTTTATTTCATTAAGTTGGACTTTGACCTCTGATATCCCTTCTTCTGCTTGAACAATTCGAGTGTTTAAACCTGTGCATACTTCTCGGAGTTCCTGTATTGTATTCTTCAGTTCCATTAATTCACTCATACTCCTCTCTAAGTTGTCTATTCTCAATAGGATTTCATCAAACTTTTTTTCAAAGTTCCTAGTTTCTTTACGTTGGGCTACAACATGGTCTTTTAACTCACCGAAGTTTGTTATTATCCATTCCTTGAAGAGTGATTCTGTCATCAGGAGGCGCTCGTTCTCCATCAAGCCTTGTTCCATTGTTGATGTGGAACTGTGATAATCTTTAGAGGGAGAGGCATTCTGACTTTGAGTATTCTCAGCCTTTTTACGCTAGTTTCTTCCCATGATTGTAATTTTATCCTCCTGTTGTCTTTGAAATTACCACCTTTCAGATTAGGTCTCTTGAGTGGGCAACCAGGTTGTTAGTTCCCAGGACCAGAGCAGCAGTATTAAAACTGATGGTGCTTTTCTGCCCAGGATTCTCCTGTCTGGCTTCCTTCTTGTGTCTGTAGTAGGCGACTCTACCTTCCCGGGGCTCCAAACCCCGGGGAACCGGTCCTGTTTACTCTGCGCTGAGCGCTGCCGCGCCGAGGTGCCGTCGCAGCCCTGCGCCGGGCTCTGGTGTTGTGCTGGGGACCCCTGCGGGTCCTCCAACCTTTTTTACTCTGCTCCGAGAGCTGCCGCGCCAAGGTGCCCGCGGAACCGCTGCACCGGCCACGAGAGTCGCGCTGGCCACCCGTGTGTTTCCTCCACTGGGGAATCTTCTGCTCCGTGAGTGACCAGAATTTGTATGAAAGTGTGGCGTTCTCTCTTTTATTTTAATCAATCTGGCTAGTGGTCTGTCTATTTTGTTGATCTTGGATTTATTGATTTTTTGAAGGGTTTTTCGTGTCTCAATCTCCTTCAGTTCAGCTCTGATCTTAGTTATTTCTTGTCTTCTGCTGGGTTTTGAGTTTTTTTGATCTTGCTCCTCTAGCTCTTTCAATTTTGATGATAGGGTGTCAATTTTGGATCTCTCCATTCTCCTCATATGGGCACTTATTGCTATATACTTTCCTCTAGAGACTGCTTTAAATGTGTCCCAGAGGTTCTGGCATGTTGTGTCTTCGTTCTCATTGGTTTCGAAGAACTTCTTTATTTCTGCCTTCATTTCATTGTTTATCCAGTCAACATTCAAGAGCCAGTTGTTCAGTTTCCATGAAGCTGTGCGGTTCTGGGTTGGTTTCTGTATTCTGAGTTCTAATTTGATTGCACTATGGTCTGAGAGGCTGTTTGTTATGATTTCAGTTGTTTTGCATTTGTTGAGCAGTGCTTTACTTCCAATTATGTGGTCAATTTTAGAGTAGGTGTGATGTGGTGCTGAGAAGAATGTATATTCTGTGGATTTGGGGTGGAGAGTTCTGTAAATGTCTATCAGGTTTGCTTGCTCCAGGTTTGAGTTCAAGCCCTGGATATCCTTGTTGATTTTCTGTCTGGTTGATCTGTCTAATATTGACAGTGTTGGGAAAACTGGCTAGCCATGTGCAGAAAGCAGAAACTGGACCCCTTCCTGACACCTTACACTAATATTAACTCCAGATGGATTGAAGACTTAAACATAAGACCTGGCACCATAAAAACCCTAGAAGGAAATCTAGGCAAAACTATCCAGGACATAGGAGTAGGCAAGGACTTCATGAACAAAACACTAAAAGCATTGGCAACAAAAGCCAAAATAGACAAATGGGACCTAATGAAACTCCACAGCTTCTGCATGGCAAAAGAAACAGTCACTAGAGTGGATCGGCAACCAACAGAATGGGAAAAAATTTTTGCAGTTTACCCATCTGACAAAGGGCTGATATCCAGAATTTACAAAGAACTCAAACAGATTTACAGGAAAAAAAACAAACAAGCCCATTCAAAAGTGGTCAAAGGATATGAACAGACACTTTACAAAAGAAGACATATATGAGGCCAACAATCATATGAAAAAATGCTCATCGTCACTGGTCATCAGAGAGATGCAAATCAAAACCACATTGAGATACCATCTCACGCCAGTTAGAATGGCGATCATTAAAAAATCTGGAGACAACAGATGCTGGAGAGGATGTGGAGAAAAAGGAACACTTTTACACTGTTGCTGGGAGTGTAAATTAGTTCAACCATTGTGGACGACAGTGTGGCAATTCCTCAAGGCCTTAGAAATAGAAATTCCATTTGACCCAGCAATCCCATTACTGGGTATATATCCAAAAGTCTATAAATCGTTCTACTATAAGGACACATGTACACGAATGTTCATTGCAGCATTGTTTACAATAGCAAAGACCTGGAATCAACCAAAATGCCCATTGATAATAGACTGGATTGGAAAAATGTGGCACATATACACCATGGAATATTATGCAGCAATCAGAAATGATGAGTTTGTGTCATTTGTAGGGACATGGATGAATCTGGAGAACGTCATCCTCAGCAAACTGACACAAGAACAGAAAATGAAACACCGCATATTCTCACTCATAGGTGGGTGATGAAAAATGAGAACACATGGACACAGAAAGGGGAGTACTAAACACTGGGGTCTATTGGGGGGAAAAGGGGAGGGCCAGTGGGAGGGGGAGGTGGGGAGGGATAGCCTGGGGAGAAATGCCAAATGTGGGTGAAGGGGAGAAGGAAAGAAAAGCACACTGCCATGTGTGTTCCTACGCAACTGTCTTAAGTGCTCTGCTCATGTAACCCAAAACCTAAAATCCAATAAAAAATTAAAAAAAAAAAAAAAAAAAAAAAAAAGGAAGTGTGGCGTCCTCTAGTTCTCCGCGCCTTCCCTGAGAGCTGCAATCCCGGGATGTTAGCGATCGGCCATCTTGGATCGTTCCCAATGGTGCAGTTTAAATCCAATGTTTCTTTGTTGATTTTCTTTCTAGACCAATCTCTCCAATGCTGAGAGTGCAGTGTCAAAGTCTCCAGGTATTCTTGTATCAAAGCTTATCTCTCCCTTTAGACCTAATATTTCTTTTATAGACCTGAGTACTCTGGCATTTGCTGCATGTATATTTATATTGTTATAGTCTCTTGCTAAATTGATCTCTCTATTGTTTACACAATGTCCTCTCTGTTTCTTTTTACAGCTTTTGACTTGAAGTCTGTTTTGTCTGATATAAGCATAGCTACTGTGTTTACTTTTGATTTCCATTTACATGGAATATCTTTTTCCATCCCTTCACTTTCAGCCAATGTATGTCTTTACAGGTGAGGTGAGTTTCTTATAGGCAGCATGTAGTTGAGTCATGTTTGAAAAGTATTTTCAAAGTCAAGCTTTCACTAATAGTCTTCTAAAATCCTTAAAGGTTTTCTAGCTTCATTTACTCCCTTGCCCCAAAGCCATTCCTACATTTTAGATAGTTGCTATGGCTGTACCCCACTTCAAAAGCTGTATTTTCTATCTATTGCTGCTTAAGAAATTACTTCCAAAACCTAGTGGCTAAAACAATAAACATCTATTATCTCACAGTATCATTGGTCTAGAAATCTAAGTGTTGATTAACTGGATGACTGACTCAAGATCAACCAGGGCTATGGTCTCATCTGAAGGCATGACTGAGGGAGGATCTCCTTCCAAGCTCACTTATATGGTTGCTAGCTAGATTTAAATCCTCACTGGCTATTGGATTCCCTAATTTTTGCCATGTATGCCTCTCCAAAAGATCATTTATAACACGGCCACAGGATTCCATCAAGTTAAGTGAGCAAGAAAGTAGCGAAGATAAAAGCCAGTCTTTTTAAAACATAATCTAAGAAACATCATCCCATCACTTCTGCCATATTTTATTTGTTAGAAGTAATTCACTGTATCAACCCTACACTCAAAGAGTGGGGACTACACTAGGGAATAAATGAAGAGGTAAAGACTATTGAGGGCCATCTTAAAGGCTGCCTATCCTGCTGGCTTAGCCTATTCATTTTACAAATGAGGAAACTGAGGCCAAGAGGTCAAGGCCTTCCACTAAAGAATTATTCAATGTAAATAGTCATTATACACATTTCAATTAACAGCATAAAAAAGTGTTCAATTTTTAGAAAACAAAAATGAATGACTCTACATATAATTAATACCCAGTTGATTTCTCAAAAGAGATTATTTTCAAGGATAACAAGAGATGGAGGTTTACCAAGAGTTTCTTTTCTCTACTGTTGCCAATAAGCCAGGAAAAGTAAATGGATGACAAGAATTCCAAATCTGGGATTAATTCATTAACGGAGGGATGAATGAGTTGCTTGGAAAGATAGGAAAACATGTTCCATGTGGTGAGAGGTGACTTCTCACTTTACTGCCTGATGTTAACATCTCCTCTAGCTCCCCAACAAGTTTATCTCTACACCTACCCCCAGAAGAATGAGCTGCTTCTGGACTCCAACTCAGTAAGATAAAGTTCCAAGTTTATTTGCCAGCAGGTCAGCAGGACCTTTTTTCCTACTACCTATCCCACTAATAACCAAGTCCTTACCACTCCTCAGCTCCCAGGGCCCTGTGGGTTTTCTGTAGGAAAATAAACCTAAGAGATGGTGTTGTCTTCAAACTTTCTCTTGCCTCTTCCCCATTTTTTCCTCCAAGTCTTGTATCTCATTTTAGTGCTCTATTCCTCTGCAAACCACATCCAATGTTTCTTCTATACTTCACTTTTATTTAAAGTGAAATCACCCCTATTGATAGAGGCAAGAGGCAAATAAATGCCTAGTTAGATAGAAGCAGGTCCCCAGTGAAGCCCCATCTTCAAGTGAAAGTCAGTTTAAGCCTGAAAGCCAAGCTATAAGTGAAATCCACAGACTAGACTGAGATCCTGTCTTCCTGTTTTGTGCACTTTCTTCTGATTGATCTCTACCCTTCACCTATTTTACATATGCCTACTCTTCCCTAATTGTTTTTCTTAACACTGTTGTGCCCACCTTTGGGTGTTGCCTTTTTTTTTTACTTTTGTGCCTACTCACAAACCAATCAACATGCACTCCCTATTCTGAGCCCATAAAAGCCCTAGACTTAGCCACATTGGGAGAGAGACAACCCAACTTCATATGGGAAAACACCTTCCATCCGCTCTCCACAGAGAGCTGTTTTGTTGCTCAATAAATTTCTCCACCCTCATCACCCTTCAATGGTAAGCATAACCATATTCTTCTTGGGCACAGGACAAGAACTCAGGAACTGCTGGACATGGGTATGAGCTGTAACAGCCACAGGCTGAGCCAGTGCACAAGCCAAGTGTGGCCCATGCAGGCTAAATGGGCAGGCTGTCTCCTGAGGCAGGTGGTGTGGACAAGCAAGGCCCAGACAGGGGCATCGCCAGTTGGAGGTCCCCAGCTTGTTGCAAAGTGACCAAGAAAAATCCTGTGTCACTACTGCCCCTATTACCTTTCATTCCTGCCCCTCACCATGTTGCCTCTTTTGAGGTAACACAGATGCAGAGATATCACCTTCTCTGAGAGGAGTTTTTTCTTAACACTCACTCCAAATCATCCCCATTTATATCCATGGCACCATTAACCTTTCACTCTTTGGGATTAAACACTTTGAAGTCATCCCTGACTCTTCCCTACTATCTGTCACCCACTCCTGTTGTGTCTTCCTTTAGAATCCCTCTTGGATTCACTCTACTCCTGCATTTCAACAGTCCTCACATAGTCCACATGTCAAATGTGAGCAACTGTTAGAAAATGCAAGAAATGGTCACATGTTCTTTGCCTCCCTACAGCCACCCTCTTTGGCAGTGCCCTCCTACACTGATTCCAGAATTGGCCACATTTCTTGCTTTGGGCAATGTGACACTAGCAAACATAATGAGAGCAGAAACACAAAAAAGCATATCCTCCAACTACCATTTGAACAAGCCTGAGCTAGTTTACTAGATGATGAAAGACACATAATCCACTTGCCCCCATCATCCCACCTGACAATAATCTCACATGCTCACACACACCCTGGCAGAACTGCTCAGCTGGCCACTGAGGAGGCATGGGTGAGCCCATCAAAGACCAACAGAAGAACTACCCAAATGTGCCAACGCACAAAATCATAAACTAAATAAATGCTGCTATATAAGCCATTAAGTACTAGGGTGATTTATTACTCAATGAAAATTAGCCAATACACTAACAAAAAGTAAGTATATGTGGCAAACACATGGTGACCCTTGATTAAGAATCCAGGATTAAGAAGTCGGGATCAGAGAGTGTTTTCCTATGTAAATTGAAGTTGATTGGATAAAACCAGGAAATTGAACCCGGTCTCTTCTCATGTATGGTCATAGGCTACAGGAAGTTTTCGAGGAAATAAGCTCTAAACAGGAGGCCAACTAAGGCAGTACTATTTTTTTTTCTGCTGGAGCATTCAATGCTCTCCACATTGGGCCACTGGCCTCTGCGATGAGACTCAAATGGGGATACTGACCTGGTGGATTTTGAAATTCTAGTCCCAAGGAGCTTTCACATGCATATTCTGTGTGAAATAAGGTTGTAAAATCTCCAGAAAAGCTCAAAAGTCACTTGTGGCCTGAAGTCCCACACTCTCCTCAAGAGCATTTCTGGGCCACCCTTCTCCAAGGACTCTGTTGCCTGAGAATATAATTCTCAGATGGTCTACAAGAGAGGTGCCCAGAGCTACCCAGTCTGAGTATGTACTTCCCAAAACATACAGAAAACGGGCAGGAGGGCCAGGTATTGCGGCTCATGCCTGTAGTCCCAGCATTGGGAAGCCAAGGTGGGTGGTTTGCTTGAGCACAGGAAGCCTGGACAACATGGCAAAACCCCGCCTCTATAAAGAATAAATAGAATATCCCAGCACTTTGGGAGGCCAAGGTGGATCACCTGAGGTCTGGAATTCAAGACCAGCCTGGCCAACATGGCAAAACTCCATCTCTACTAAAAGTATAAAAATTAACCAGGTGTGGTGGAGGATGCCTGTAATCCCAGCTACTCAGGAGGCTGAGGCAGAAGGACTGCTTGAACCAGGGAGGTGGAGGTTACAGTGAGCCGAGACCATGTTATTGCACTCCAGCCTGGGCACCAAGAGTGAAACTCCATCTCAAAAATAAAATAAAATAAAATTAGCTGTGTTTGGTGGCTCAGCTGCTGTGATCCCAGCTACTGAGGCAGTTGAGGTGGGAAGATTGCTTGAGCCCAGAAGGTAGAGGCTGCAGTGAGTCAAGATGGCACCACTGCACTCCAACCTGGGTAACAGAGTGAGACCCTGTCACAAAAAAAAAAAAAAAATAAGAGGAGGATGTACCCTTCTGCTTACTTCCCAACCTAAGTCAGTCTTGACTGAATGTTTTCCTTTCCTTTTACCAAACCCCGTAGACACACAATTTATGAAAGCAAATGCTGTATGTGCCAACAATATGCAGTCTCATCTTAAGCAGTAGTATACTGCATTAGTAGCTTGCAAATTTATCCCATCTTTCTTTTCAAAGTTATAAATAATTCCTGTATAAGGCCCCCATGGGAACTGTGGAATAAGGGGTGGGGACTGAGGACCTAGGACATTGCTTTTAGCATGTCTATGCGTAGAAGGGACCAAATTCTCAGGTCATGGAGTCAATATTCCATGGATAATCTGGGTAAATGGCTCCCTCTAGTGGGGCATATTATTTTTACAATGTCACACACCACTTGTTAAGAAATTCTTGAAAGGACTTAAATTCTCATGCAATGAAATCACTGTCCAGGAATGATCAAAGCAAACACTTCCCTCTAGTGGAGATTTTTTCTTTAGAAAATGTCAAACACTGAAGGGGAGTACTCACAGATCTGCCTAAATACAATTGCCAAATAGGAACCTTAGGGACACTCAATAAAATTAAAAATATCGCCAGGCCCCAACAATTTAAGAGGCTGAGGCAGGCAGCTCCCTAGAGGTCAGGAGTTTGAGACCAGCCTGGCCAACATGGTGAAACCCTGTCTTCATTTTTTTTTTTTATTTTAAGAAAAGATAAAGAGAAAAATTTTAATGTCAAAGTAAACTCATTAAAGAAATAGTTATAATTGACCATACATCTGCTCTTTCCACATGATACCTCATGTAGGGAAAAAAATAACTTGGAGTTTTCTTTCCTCCCTTGTAATAATGTGTGCCAAGGTCTTCTATGAGGGGGAGGAGGAGAATGTAGCTAAGAACTGCTGTAACTTGTAATGCTGTTTTAATATGCACAAAGTAAATTTTGTTTTTATCCTCAAAAGGCAACACCTTCTGGGGGTTGGGGATATGGAGGAAGGAAGAAAAGAGGGGAAAGAAAGTCTAAAGAAGAATTGAAGAGGAAAAAAAGGAAAGGAACAAAAACATGGAAGGAGAGAAGGAAGAAGGTGGGAGGGAGAGGAAATGAGGAACCCTCTAACCTTGAGGCTACCATTTGCAAAGAGATGTTAAGGTGTTTTCAAAAAAAGGTTCTCACAAATTGCTCTGTACTTGGAAATTTCCTTGTAATTACAAGATTTTTAAATACCTTATTGAGTTATAAAACTTCATTTATAAAGACACAAAACTTTTTTTAACTTCTATTTAAAAGATGAACATATGGATATAATCTGGCCAAATAGGTTGAATGCTTATGACAAATCTAATGAGCAAAACTATATTTCTAGATTTCAGTATTTCTAAGACCATCCATGGTTTCTAGATATAAGAATTGAGGCCAGGCGTGGTGGCTCACACATATAATCCCAGCACTTTGGGAGGCCGAGGTGGGTGGATCACTTAAGGTCAAGAGTTTGAGACCAGCCTGGCCAACATGGTGAAACCCCATTCTACTAAAAATTTAAAAATTAGCTGGACACTGTGGTACATGCCTGTAATGCCAGCTACTCAGAAAGCTGAGGCAGTAGAATCAGAACCATTCAGCATATAGGCGTAGGCAAGGACTTCATGACTAAAACACCAAAAGCAATGGCAACAAAAGCCAAAATAGACAAATGGGATCTAATTCAACTCCAAAGCTTCTGCACAATGAAAGAAACTATCATTAGCGTGAACTGGCAACCAACAGAATGAGAAAACATTTTTGCAATCTACCCATCTGACAAAGGACTAATATCCAGAATCTACAAAGTACTTTAAAAAATTTACAAGAAAAAAGCAAATAACCCCATCAAAAAGTGGGTGAACGATATGAACAGACACTTCTCAAAAGGAGACATTTATGCAGCCAACAAACATACAAAAAAAAGCTCATCATCACTGGTCATTAGAGAAATGCAAATCAAAACCACATTGAGATACCTCTCACACCAGTTAGAATGGTGATTATTAAAAATCTGGAGACAAAACTCTGGAGAGGATGTGGAGAAATAGGAACACTTTTACACTGTTGGTGAGAGTGTAAATTAGTTTATCCATTGTGGAAGACAGTGTGGCAATTCCTCAGGGATCTAGAACCAGAAAAATCATTTGACCCAGTAATCCCATTACTTAAGATTCTTGCAGATCTTAAGGTCTGAGACTTGCTGATTTTCTGATTGGAGTGCCTTTGTATTGCCACGGTCCCTTTCTCCTAAAGCAATGGCCCCTCACCACCTCCTGCAATACCCCTTTTGAATGGAGTCTCTCCCTGCCTACTTCCTAATTTGTTCTTGACAGAGGGTATGGGAGACTTGCATTTCAAAAATTGGGGACCAGTTCCAAAGTCAGTAATTGTGTTAATCACATGTATCACAGCTCTGCTGGACACCCAAGAAAGCCATAGAAATGCCAGTTGGAAAGGTCCCCTTCCCTAAGGAAGCCTGCTAAGGAGCAGTTCTGCAGAATCCAAGCCCAAACTTCCAAAGTCACTCCCTGCGTGTCCTCTCACACCATCCACTGTGCTTTTGTATGTGTCTGGGATCCAGGGCAATGTGAATTTTCTTTTTATTTGGGAGATTGTTCATGGGAAACAGATCTTTTCTCTTGTCCACCTATTAATTGTTTACAATATTTGTAAATCTATGCAAAATACTTGAATGGGCCATGGTGCCTTTTTTCCTTGTCTGTATTTAATTAAAATGAATTATCATTTGCAACAAAAAAATTATATTATAATATCCAAAGGATTATACATCATTCTATTATAAAGACACATGCACACATACTTTTATTATGACACTGTTCACAACAGCAAAGACTTGAAACCAACCCAAATGCTCATCAATGATAGACTTGATAAAGAAAATGTGGTATTTATACACCACGGAATACTATGCAGACATAATGAAGGATGAGCTCATGTCCTTTTCAGGGATATGGACAAAGCTGGAAACCATCATTCTCAGCAAACTGGCATAAGAACAGAAAACCAAACACCATATGTTCTCACTCATAAGTGGGTATTGAACAATGAGAACACAGGGACACAGGAAGGGGAACATCACACACTGGGACCTGTCAGGGGGTGGGGGATAGGAGAGGGATAGCAGGGGGTGGGGGGCTAGGGGAGGGATAACATTAGGATAAATACGTAATGTAAACGATAGGATGATAGATGCAGCAAACCACCATGGCACGAGTATACCTATGTAACAAACCTACACGTTCTGCACATGTACCCCAGAACTTAAAATATAATTTAAAAAAAGAAATAAAAAGAGAAACAGAGGCAACCCTGATAGGTTAAAGCAATCACAGATCAAAGTTGGAAACATTTAAATGGCCACAGGCCAACAATCAGTACCATTAGATTTGTTTTTAGTTTAGTTTTAGAGAAAAGTTTAAAGACTTAAAGCAAACTTGGCTTGCGGGCTTGGCCATTCTATTCATTATATCTCAAAATTATGGAGGCCTAAGAAACACTAAAATTTACAGATATATTTGCTTATCAGATTTGTCCCAAGCAACCCAACTATCTGGCCAGATCACATCTATATGTTCGAATTTTAAGTAGGCATTTCAAAAGAAAAGTTTTGCAACTTTACAAATAAAGTCTTGTGTCTCAAGAAAATGCTTTAAAAATGTATACTCAGGGCAGCTCCCAGCGAAAGCTCAGACGAGAGGATGCCACACTTTCAGACAAATTTTGGTCGCTCATGGAGCAGAAGATTCCCAGTGGAGGAGCTCCATGGGTCGCCAGTGCGACTCTTGTGGCTGGCGCAGCAGTTTCGTCAGCACCTTGGCATGGCAGCTCTCGGTGCAGAGTAAACAGGACTGGTTCCCCTTCTGACAAAAGTTTGGAGGAGCCAGACGGGTCACCAGCATGACTCTTGTGGCCGGCACAGTGGTTGTGCTGGCACCTCGGCGCGGCAGCTCTTCATGCAGAGTAAACAGGACTAGTTCCCCTTCTGACCGAGGTTTGGAGCTCCGGGAAGGCAGAGTCGCCTATTACGGACTCAAGAAGGAAGCCAGACTGGAGATTCCCGGGCAGAAAAGCACCATCAGTCTTAACGGCGCTGTTTTGGCCGGCGCAGTGGGTTGCTCATATTTCGGCCCTGGGAATTAACAACTTGGACGTCCACTCAGAGACCTAATTTGAAAGTTGGTAATTACAAAGACGACAGGTGGATAAATTTACAATGATGGGAAGAAACCAGCATAAAAAGGCTGAGAATACTCAAAATCAGAACGCCTCTCCCTCTAAAGAGGATCACAGTTCCTCATCAACAAGGGAACAAGACTTGATCGAGAACTAGTGCATCCCATTAACAGAATCAGGCTTCCAAAGATGGATAATAAGAAACATCTGTGAGTTAAAAGAACATGTTGTAGCCCAACGTAAAGAAACTAAGAACTTTGAAAAAAGGTTTGACGGAATCCTAATGAGAATAGACAACTTAGAGAGAAATATAAGTGAATTAATGGAACTGAAGAATACAATGCAGGAACTCCGAGAAATATGCACGGGTTTAAACACTCGAATTCTTCAAGCAGAAGAAAGGGTATCAGAGGTAGAAGTCCAACTTAATGAAATAAAACAAGAAGACAAGATTAGAAAAAAAAGGATAAAAAGGAATGATCAAAGTCTCCAAGAAATGTGGGACTATGTGAAAAGACCAAATCTACGTTTGATAGGTGTACCTGAATGCGATGGAGAGAATGAATCCAAGATGGAAAATATTCTTCAGGATATTACTCAGGAAAATTTTCCTAAACTAGCAAACCAGGTCAATATTCAACCCCAGGTAATACAGAGAACGCCACAAAGATATTCCTCAAGAAGAGCAACCCCAAGGCACATAATCGTTAGATTCACCAGGGTTGAAATGAAGGAGAAAATACTAAGGGCAGCCAGAGAGAAAGGTCAGGTTACCCACAAAGGCAAGCCAATCAGACTTACAGCAGATCTCTCAGCAGAAACTCTACAAGCCAGAAGAGAGTGGGGGCCAATATTCAACATCCTTAAAGAACAGAACTTTCAGCCCAGAATTTCATATCCAGCCAAACTAAGCTTCAGAACTGAAGGAAAAATAAAATCTTTTATGAACAAGCAAGTACTCAGAGATTTTACTACTACCAGGCCTGCTTTACAAGAGCTTCTGAAAGAAGCATTACACATAGAAAGAAACAACCAGTATTAGCCTTTCTAAAAATATGCCAAAAAGTAAAGAGCATCAACATAAAGAAGAATTTACATCAACCAATGGATAAAACAGCCAGTTAACATCAAATGGCAGTAATCCTAAATTTAAATCAACTAAATCCCCCAATCAAAAGATACAGACAAAACCCAATGGCATGTTACATCCAGACCCATTTCACTTGCAAGAATACACAAAGACTCAAAACAAAGGGATGGAGAAAGATTTACCAACCAAATGGGGAGCAAAAATAAATGAATAAATAAAAAGCAGGAGTTGCAATTCCCATATCTGATAAAATAGATCTTGAAGCAACAAAGATATAGTGGTAAAAGGATCAATGCAACAAGAAGAGCTAATGATCCTAACACCCAGATACATAAGACCTATAAAAAGAATTAGACTCAACGAGACAGAAAATTAATAAGGATATCAAGGAATCAAACTCAGATCCAGAACAAGTAAACTTAATAAATATTTATAGAGCTCTCCACTTTAAATATACAAAATATACATTCTTGTCAATACCACATCACACCTACTCATAGGTTTAAATGAAACATTGATTGGCCATTATTAATACCCATTTTTTTTAGAATAAAGCAACATTTGCCTTCTCTCCCTCTTTTTCTTCCTCTTTCTTCCTCTCCTTCACTCCTTTTCTTTTCCTTCCTTCTCTCAAAAAAAGAAAAAAAAGAAATCAACTTGTAGACCTCTAGATCCAGGTCGGCAATGTCTCTCTCCTTGCTCGATTTCCTTCCTTCCCTTCTCTCCCTCCCTCCCTCCCTCCCTCCCTCCGTTCCTCCCTCCCTTCCTCCTTTCCTCCCTTCCTCCCTTCCTCCTTTCCTCCCTTCCTCCCTTCCTAAAAAAAAATGTATACTCAGAAGAGAATTTCCAAGTAGAAAGCAATTTCTGGAAACCAATCCTCTAAATATCTTTAAATCAATTTGTGCACAACAGTTTCAAGATTAGACTCTCTCTCTCTCTCTCTCTCTCTCTCTCTCTCTCTCTCTCTCTCTCTCTCTCTCTGAAAGAACTTTTCAACATCTTTCTAAGCTGAAAAGGACAAGCAACTCCTTGTTTCTGACAGAAGCAATTTTAAATGTGACTGAGAGAATGAATCCAAGCTGGAAAATACCCTTCAGGATATTATTCAGGAAAATTTTCCTAAACTAGCAAACCAGGTCAATATTCAACCCCAGGTAATACAGAGAACACCACAAAGATATTCCTTAAGAAGAGCAACCCCAAGGCACATAATCGTTAGATTCACCAGGGTTGAAACGAAGGAGAAAATACTAAGGGCAGCCAGAGAGAAAGGTCAGGTTACCCACAAAGGCAAGCCTATCAGACTTACAGCAGATCTCTCAGCAGAAACTCTAAAAGCCAGAAGAGAGTGGGGGCCAATATTCAACATCCTCAAAGAACAGAACCTTCAGCCCAGAATTTCATATCCTGCCAAACTAAGCTTCACAACTGAAGGAAAAATAAAATCTTTTATGAACAAGCAAGTACTCAAGAGATTTTATTACCACCAGGCCTGCTTTACGAGAGCTTCTGAAAGAAGCATTAAACACAGAAAGAAACAACCAGTAGTAGCCTTTGGAAAAATATACCAAAAAGTAAAAAGCACCAACATAAAGAAGAATTTACATCAACGAATGGATAAAACAGCCAGTTAACATCAAATGACAGTAACCCTAAATTCAAATTGACTAAATCCCCCAATCAAACGACACAGTCAAAACCCAACGGCATGTTACATCCAGACCTGTTTCACATGCAAGGATACACAAAGACCCAAAACAAAGGGATGGAGAAAGATTTACCAACCAAATGGAGAGCAAAAATAAATAAATAAATAAATAAATAAAAAGCAAGAGTTGCAATTCTCATATCGGATAAAATAGATTTTAAAGCAACAAAGATATAGGGGTAAAAGGATCAATGCAACAACAAGAGCTAACGATCCTAACACCCAGATACATAGAGACTTAGATTCACTGAGACAGAAAATTAATAAGGATATCAAGGACTCAAACTCAGATCCGGAACAAGTAAACTTAATAAATATTTATAGAGCTCTCCACTACAAATACACAAAATATATATTCTTGCCAATACCAAGTCACACCTACTCATAGGCTTAAGTGAAACATTGATTGGCCATTATTAATACCCTTTTTTTTTTTTTTTAAGAATAAAGCAGTATTTCCATTCACCCTCCCTCTTTCTCTTCCTCTTTCATCCTCTTCTTTTTTTTTTTTAATTTTTTATTGCATTTTAGGTTTTGGAGTACATGAGCAGAATATGCAAGACAGTTGTGTAGGTATACACATGGCAGTGTGTTTTGCTTCCTTTCTCCCCTTCACCCACATTTGGCATTTCTCCCCAGGCTATCCCTCCCCACCTCCCCCTCCCACTGGCCCTCCCCTTTTCCCCCCAATAGACCCCAGTGTTTAGTACTCCCCTCCCTGTGTCCATGTGTTCTCATTTTTCATCACCCGCCTATGAGTGAGAATATGTGGTGTTTCACTTTCTGTTCTTGTGTCAGTTTGCTGAGTATGATGTTCTCCAGACTCATCCATGTCCCTACAAACGACATGAACTCATCATTTCTGATTGCTGCATAATATTCCATGGTGTATATGTGCCACATTTTTCCGATCCACTCTATTATCAATGGGCATTTGGGTTGATTCCAGGTCTTTGCTATTGTAAACAATGCTGCAATGAACATTCGTGTACATGTGTCCTTATAGTAGAACAATTTATAGTCCTTTGGATATATACCCAGTAATGGGATTGCTGGGTCAAATGGAATTTCTATTTCTAAGGCCTTGAGGAATCGCCACACTGCCTTCCACAATGGTTGAACTAATTTACACTCCCACCAACAGTGTAGAAGTGTTCCTTTTTCTCCACATCCTCTCCAGCATCTGTTGTCTCCAGATTTTTTAATGATCACCATTCTAACTGGCATGAGATGGTATCTCAATGTGGTTTTGATTTGCATCTCTCTGATGACCAGTGATGATGAGCATTTTTTCATATGACTGTTGGCTTCATATATGTCTTCTTTCGTAAAGTGTCTGTTCATATCCTTTGCCCACTTTTGAATGGGCTTGTTTGGTTTTTTCCTGTAAGTCTGTTTGAGTTCTTGGTAAATTCTGGATATCAGCCCTTTGTCAGATGGGTAAACTGCAAAAATTTTTTCCCATTCTGTTGGTTGCCGATTCACTCTAGTGACTGTTTCTTTTGTCGTGCAGAAGCTGTGGAGTTTCATTAGGTCCCATTTGTCTATTTTGGCTTTTGTTGCCAATGCTTTTGGTGTTTTGGTCATGAAGTCCTTGCCTACTCCTATGTCCTGGATGGTTTTGCCTAGATTTTCTTCTAGGGTTTTTATGGTGCCATGTCTTATGTTTAAGTCTTTAATCCATCTGGAGTGAATTTTAGTGTAAGGTGTCAGGAAGGGGTCCAGTTTCTGCTTTCTGCACATGGCTAGCCAGTTTTCCCAACACCATTTGTTAAACAGGGAATCCTTTCCCCATTGCTTGTTTTTGTCAGGTTTATCAAAGATTGTATAGTTGTAGATATGTTGTGTTGCCTCCAGTGCCTCTGTTCTGTTCCATTGGTCTATATCTCTGTTTTGGTACCAGTACCATGCTGTTTTGATTACTGTAGCCTTGTAGTATAGTTTGAAATCTGGTAGTGTGATGCCCCCCGCTGTGTTCTTTTTGCTTAGAATTGACTTGGCTATGCGGGCTCTTTTTTGGTTCCATATGAAGTTCATGGTGGTTTTTTCCAGTTCTGTGAAGAAAGTCAATGGTAGCTTGATGGGGATAGCATTGATTCTGTAAATTACTTTGGGCAGTATAGCCATTTTCACGATGTTAATTCTTCCTAACCATGAACATGGAATGTTTCTCCATCTGTTTGTGTCCTCTCTGATTTCGTTGAGCAGTGGTTTGTAGTTCTCCTTGAAGAGGTCCCTTACGTTCCTTGTGAGTTGTATTCCAAGGTATTTTATTCTTTTTGTAGCAATTGTGAATGGCAGTTCGTTCTTGATTTGGCTTTCTTTAAGTCTGTTATTGGTGTAGACGAATGCTTGTGATTTTTGCACATTGATTTTATATCCTGAGACTTTGCTGAAGTTGCTTATCAGTTGCAGGAGTTTTTGGGCTGAGGCGATAAGGTCTTCTAGGTATACTATCATGTCGTCTGCAAATAGAGACAATTTGGCTTCCATCTTTCCTATTTGAATACCCTTTATTTCTTTTTCTTGCCTGATTGCTCTGGCTAGAACTTCCAGTAGTATATTGAATAGGAGTGGTGAAAGAGGGCATCCTTGTCTAGTGCCAGATTTCAAAGGGAATGCTTCCAGTTTTTGCCCATTCAGTATGATATTGGCTGTTGGTTTGTTATAAATAGCTTTTATTACTTTGTGATACGTTCCATCGATACAGAGTTTATTGAGGGTTTTTAGCATAAAGGGCTGTTGAATTTTGTTGAATGCCTTCTCTGTGTCAATTGAGATAATCATGTGGTTTTTGCTTTTGGTTGTGTTTATGTGGTGAATTATGTTTATAGACTTCCGTATGTTGAACCAGCCTTGCATCCCCTGGATGAATCCTACTTGATCATGATGAATAATTTTTTGATTTGTTGTTGCAATCGGCTTGCCAATATTTTATTGAAGATTTTTGCATCTATGTTCATCATGGATATTGGCCTGAAGTTTTCTTTTCTTGTTGGGTCTCTGCCGGGTTTTGGTATCAGGATGATGTTGGTCTCATAAAATGATTTGGGAAGGATTCCCTCTTTTTGGATTATTTGGTATAGTTTCAGAAGGAATGGTACCAGCTCCTCTTTGTGTGTCTGGTAGAATTCGGCTGTGAACCCGTCTGGACCTGGGCTTTTTTTGTGTGGTAGGCTCTTAATTGCTGCCTCGACTTCTGACCTTGTTATTGGTCTATTCATAGTTTCAGCTTCCTCCTGGTTTAGGCTTGGGAGGACACAGGAGTCCAGGAATTTATCCATTTCTTCCAGGTTTACTAGTTTATGTGCATAGAGTTGTTTGTAATATTCTCTGATGATGGTTTGAATTTCTGTGGAATCTGTGGTGATTTCCCCTTTATCATTTTTTATTGCATCTATTTGGTTGTTCTCTCTTTTCTTTTTAATCAATCTGGCTAGTGGTCTGTCTATTTTGTTGATCTTTTCAAAAAACCAGCTCTTGGATTTATTGATTTTTTGAAGGGTTTTTCGTGTCTCTATCTCCTTCAGTTCAGCTCTGATCTTAGTTATTTTTTGTCTTCTGCTGGGTTTTGAGTTCTTTTGATCTTGCTCCTCTAGCTCTTTCAATTTTGACAATAGGGTGTCAATTTTGGATCTCTCCATTCTCCTCATATGGGCACTTATTGCTATATACTTTCCTCTAGAGACTGCTTTAAATGTTTCCCAGAGATTCTGGGATGTTGTGTCTTCGTTCTCATTGGTTTCGAAGAACTTCTTTATTTCTGCCTTCATTTCATTGTTTACCCAGTCAACGTTCAAGAGCCAGTTGTTCAGTTTCCATGAAGCTGTGCAGTTCTGGGTTGGTTTCTGAATTCTGAGTTCTAACTTGATTGCACTGTGGTCTGAGAGGCTGTTTGTTATGATTTCAGTTGTTGCATTTGCTGAGCAGTGCTTTACTTCCAATTATGTGGTCAATTTTAGAGTAGGTGTGATGTTGGGCTGAGAAGAATGTATATTTTGTGGATTTGGGGTGGAGAGTTCTGTAAATGTCTATCAGGCTTGCTTGCTCCAGGTCTGAGTTCAAGCCCTGGGTATCCTTGTTGATTTTCTGTCTGGTTGATCTGTCTAATATTGACAGTGGAGTGTTAAAGTCTCCCACTATTATTGTGTGGGAGTCTAAGTCTCTTTGGAAGTCATTAAGAACTTGCCTTATGTATCTGGGTGCTCCTGCATTGGGCCCATATATGTTTAGGATCGTTAGCTCTTCTTGTATCGATCCTTTTAGCATTATGTAATGTTCTTCTTTGTCTCTTTTGATCTTTGTTGCTTTAAAGTCTATTTTATCAGAGATGAGAATTGCAACTCCTGCTTTTTTTTGCTCTCCATTTGCTTGGTAAATCTTCCTCCATCCCTTTATTTTGAGCCTTTGTGTATCCTTGCATATGAGATGGGTTTTCTGTATACAGCACACTGATGGGTTTTGGATTTTTATCCAATTTGCCAGTCTGTGTCTTTTGATTGGTGCATTTAGTCCATTTACATTTAGGGTTAATATTGTTATGTGTGAATTTGATACTGCCATTTTGATGCTAAGTGGCTGTTTTGCCCTTTAGTTGTTGTAGATTCTTTATTATGTTGATGCTCTTTAGCTTTTAGTGTGATTTTGGAATGGCTGGTGCTGGTTGTTCCTTTCTATGTGTAGTGCCTCTTTCAGGAGCTCCTGTAAAGCAGGCCTGGTGGTGACAAAATCTCTGAGTACTTGCTTGTTCACAAAGGATTTTATTTTTCCTTCACTTATGATGTTCAGTTTGGCTGAATATGAAATTTTGGGTTGAAAGTTCTTTTCTTTAAGGATGTTGAATATTGGCCCCCACTCTTCTCTGGCTTGTAGTGTTTCTGCCGAGAGATCTGCTGTGAGTCTGATGGGCTTCCCTTTGTGGGTAACCTGACCTTTCTCTCTGGCTGCCCTTAGTACTTTCTCCTTTATTTCAACCTTGTTGAATCTGACGATTATGTGCCTGGGGGTTGCTCTTCTTGCGGAATATCTTTGTGGTGTTCTCTGTATTTCCTGCATTTGAGTGTTGGCCTGTCTTGCTAGGTGGGGGAAATTTTCCTGGATGATGTCCTGAAGAGTATTTTCCAACTTGGATTCATTCTCTTCATCACATTCTGGTACACCTATCAAACATAGGTTAGGTCTTTTCACATAGTCTCACATTTCTTGGAGACTTTGTTCATTCCTTTTTGCGCTTTTTTCTCTGATCTTGGTTTCTCATTTTATTTCATTGAGTTGACCTTCGACTTCAGATATTCTTTCTTCTGCTTGGTCAATTCGGCTATTGAAACTTGTGCATGTTTCGCGAAGTTCTCATATTGTGTTTTTCAGCTCCTTTAATTCATTCGTATTCCTCTCTAAGTTATCCATTCTCGTTATCATTTACTCAAATCTTTTTTCATATCTTTTTTCAAGGTTCTTAGTTTCTTTGCATTGATTTAATACATGTTCTTTTAGCTCACAAAAGTTTCTCATTATCCACCTTCTGAAGTCTAATTCCATCATTTCATCACAGTCATTCTCCGTCCAGCTTTGTTCCCTTGCTGGTGAGGAGTTTTGGTCCTTTCTAGGAGGCGAGGTATTCTGGTTTCGGGTGTTTTCCTCCTTTTTGCGCTGGTTTCTTTCCATCTTTGTGGATTTATCCACTTGTCGTCTGCGTAGTTGCTGACTTTTCTATTGGGTCTCTGAGTGGACACCCAGATTGTTGGTGATGAAGTATTTCTGTTACTTGGTTTTTCTTCTACCAGTCTAGCTCCTTCGCTGTATGACTGCTGAGGTCCACTCCAGGCTCTGCTTGTCTGGTGTGCACCTATAGCAGCTGCAGAAAAGCGAGGGATGCTACCAGTTTTTTTTTCTGCTATCTTTGTCCCAGAATGATGCCTGCCAAATGTCAGTCTCTTGGATATAGAGGGGTCGGGGAGCTGCTTGAGGAGACAGTCTGTACTTTGTAGGAGCTCAATTGCTGAGCTGTGAGCTCTGTTGTTCATTCAGGGCTGATAGGCTGAAAAAAACCCTTTTTTTCTCAGATGCTCTGTCTGGTGGGGGGGGTTGAGGCTTTCCTTGTGAGTGTCCACCTCGCTGTCCTGCCCAGCTAGGAGGCAGTCAAATCACTATTTGCCTGCCGAGGCTCTGCCCTGCTGGTGTGAGGTTCGCCCTGTTGCTGCAGGCTCTGCCCTCCTGCTGCGGTCTCCGCCCTGTTGCCACGGTCTCCGCCCTGTTGCCACAGGCTATGCCCCACAGCGGAGTCTCTCTGTTGTACCGGGTTGCCTCGGCAATGGCAGGCCACGTCAGCAATGGGCGTGTACCTCAGTGGGGGCTGATTGCCTCGGTAATGGCGGACGCTCCTTCCCTGAGGAGCTGCGCTTTAAGAAAACCTCCTCACCGGGAGGGTTTGGAATCGCCATTTTGTTTGTCGCACTGCGCTAGCCCAAACGCTTTGTCCCTGGGATTTCCTGGGCTGGCTCACTGCCCAAGTCCTGTTCAGTCTCAAGTTTAGCCCTCCCAGGTCTCAGTTTGCCAGTTCAACAGGGCACCTGTAACAGTGCACTTTTGTATGGAGCACTGTGGAGCGCCTCTGCCCTCCGGCATGGGCCAGAGCTGCACCGGCTGCCAGCTACACCAGCCAAGACCTCTGCCCGGCGTCCCGCGTCTCTTTTATACCTGGGAATTTCCCGGTTCTGTGGGCAACTAAGATCCATCTGGAAATGCGTCCCCGACTCACCCTCTCCACGCATCTAGCGAGAGCTTGAATCCTGGGTTGTTCTCACAGCGCCATCTTGAGTCCTCCTCCTCATCCTCTTCTTTACTAATTTTTTTCTTTTCTTCTCTCAGAAAAAGAAAAAAAAAGAAGCAATTTTAAAGTGTTTAAAGTAACATGTTCACAATATTTTTAAATATGTATCATTCTCAGTGGGTGTTTATGTAAGAAAACTTTATGTTTTCATTCCAAAAACTCTAGATATTTCAACAAAAGCATTGTGTAGTGTTGGGTTAAATTCCAAATACACAGAGAGTAATTTGAAATAGGCGTCCTGAGAAGGAATGTGAGTATGGAATGTCTCTGGCTGGAAGAGAGGCTATGTTGTTACATACAACGCAACTGTTTGTTAACAGCCATGTTAAGTGATGATCAGGTGTGATGTTTTAAGCATTTTTCTATCCAAACATAATAGCTTGTTATTTATGATAACATGTTACTTTGTTTATTATGTTTTAGGCAATTAGTTGAAGGGTTTTTTTGTTTTATTTTTTGTTTTGCATTTTTAGTAGAGACGGGGTTTCACCATATTGACCAGGATGGTCTCGATCTCTTGACCTCATGATCCACCCACCTCGGCCTCCCAAAGTGCTGGGATTACAGGAGTGAGCCACTGCGCCTGGCCTACTTGAAGGTTTAAAGTAGACATGTATCACTAGTATTTTTCCCAAAGTGATGAGAAATAGGTTCCCAGTTAGCATATTCACAGAGAACATGATTTTCATGAACAGATTATTTATCTTAAAAAGGAGATAATGGTGTAAAGATTCAGATATCTCAACACAGCATTGGAAGCTTGAAGACAAAACAATAATTTAAAAATTCTAAAGAAATATTAATTCCATCTGGACTAGTCTACCCATCTAACTCTCAATTAAGTAGAAAAATAGAATACTTTTTTCAGATGTGCAAAGTTTCAAAAATTATATTCCACCACCCAATAGCACATGGAGCTACTGAAGTGTATACCCCACCAAAACAAAAGTAAGCTAAGAAAGAGAAAGACATTGGGCCCAAGAAACAGGAGCTCTGATTCACAAGAGAGAAGAAAGACATCTCAAGACACCCCCGGATAGAAGCTATGCTGAAGGCTAGAGAAAAATCAGTCCAGAGGGCATCCTATAGACACCCGCCTTCCACATACTACCTTCCACCAAGTACACCACAAATACCCACAGGACCATCACACTCAAACTACACACAATTCACACCTGCACCCACTGCATGACCACACACCCCACTCAGCATACACACTACAAACAGGCTACAAGCTTGGTCCCCAGAGTCTGTGACTAGTGGGAATATTGGACATTCTTTCTCGGGTCCCAAGTTTAAAAGAATGTGTCTTTTTTTTTTTTCATTCCAAAATCAAACCATATTTCTGATGACTTTCCAAGCCAGAGGTCCCCTCCTTCAGTGGGAAACCCCTCACGAGCCTCTTTCTACTTCACACACACTCTGAGAGTGTCACCTCCCACCTTCAGGGGTCACCTAGCCCTTCAGGCATTTAGCCAGCCATCCACATCTCCACCTATCCATCCTCTGTCCATATGGCCAATTGCCCATCCATTTATGTGCTTATATGTCCACCAATCAATCAAGGTGACCACCTACCTTGAACTTGTCAGGGTAGTTTTCAGACCCACAAAGAGCCTTAACACAAACTGCTCTCTAGGGAGGTGCTGTTCCACCTTCATTTCGTATCTCTGTGAATGAAGCAGGAGAACTACCCCAGGAGCAAAAATCCTGGCCCACTTTCTCTGTCCTCAGGCTCAGGGGCCTGAATTTTTTCCCAGAATGTTTTCTATCCAAGGTTGGACGAATCCACAGATGTGGAACCCATGGTTATGGAGGGCTGACTGTATACATATGCACAGTCATCCCTAGTATCCATGGGGGAATGGGTCTAGGACTCCCTACAAATACCAAAATTGAAGGATGCTCAAGTCTCTTACATAAAATGGTGTAGAATTTGCATATAACATATGCACACCCCCCATAAGCTATAAATCATCTCTAGATTACTTAAAATACCTGATACAATGTAAATGCTATGTAAACAGTTGTTATGCTCTACTGGTTTTTTAATTTGTATTATTTTTTACTGTTGTCTTGCTAATTTTCTTTTTTTCAAATATTTCTAATTTTCTGCTCATTGAATCTACAGATGTATAGCCCATGGATATCAAGGGCTGACTACATCTACATACAGTCATATACCACATAAGGATATTTTGGCCAATGATGGTCCACATATACAGTGGTGGTCCCATAAGATTATAATACCATATTTTTACTGCACCTTTTCTTTATATAAATACACAAATGCTTATATTGTATTACAATTGCCTACAGTAATCAGTACAGTGACATGCTGTACAGGTTTGTAGCCTGGAAACAATAGGCTGTACCATATAACATAGGTGTGTAGGAGGCTATACCATCTAGGTTTGTGGAATTACACTCTATGATGTTCACACAATGATGAAACCACCTAATGACTCATTTCTCAAAATGTACTCCATCATTAAGTGATGCATAATGGTATTATTCATGACTGGATTATCTTACCTGATGGGGAAAACCCAATTATTCATTTCTAAAGAATATGAGTCTTTGGTGCTCTTACTATATTGGTGTTCTCATGCAACTGGCACACCAGACAATCCCTTGGGGGTTGGTTTGGCTTGGTTGGCTTGGGATTTCGTTAGAATCACTATGTTTTCCCTCTTGGGTTTTAAAGTGAGCACCTTCCTGCTCACATTGTATGACAACCCTATATCAATAAGATAATCACCATCAATTGATGTTGGGGTCCAGCACATCTGCCAGGGGGCTACTGACCTGCAGGAGTCCCCGAGACCACCAACATAGATGTCTCATTCAACCTGAGGGAGAGAGCATGCGGAAATGAAAGAAGAAAGAAAAGCGGAGTCTGGAGGTCTGAATGACTTGTAGTCAAGCAGCAGCTTTATTTTTGTGGGTTACAGCTTTTATACCTTTTTTCTTGTTACATTTACTTTAGCTCAGCAGAAAAGGGGGCAAACAGAAAAGGGAACAGAAATCACATAAAAATAGTTATCAGGGGCTTGTGATAACAGCTCACAGAGCAGTTTTGAGGGGGCTTGTGATAATAGCTTACAAAGCAGTTTAAGAGTTAATATGTGTTTTTCAAAGATACACAGTGCAAGCAAACAATGGTGCCCTTAAGGTGGCTTGTTAATCATGTTTTTCATTAGGAGGTAGAACAGAGGCTTAGCTCCTGGGAAAATATGGGCAGGGGTCTTTGCCCCTCTCAGGCATCTCAATTGCAGCAAGCCTATTGCTTACACAGAGACTAAAGGGGATATGAAACAGTCAGCACAGTGTCCTCATGAACCGCAGTCCCTTACTCTGCATTCTGTTTTTGCCTCAGTGGCTTAGCCATTTTTACCTCGACTCGACAGCCCTCGAGAGTGGGGGGAGAGCAGATAGGTTCAGCAGCCAAGATGGGGCAAGTCATGCTAACTGTCTCAAGCCTTTGGCGTGAACACTGCAAATCACCCCCTCCAACATGGGTTTATCCCCTTTTTTACTTATGTGTACAGTGTCATGAGAAGCCTCAAATGGACAGAAAGAAGTCTGAACTTCTAATTCTATGAAACAATTATTTTCTCCCTGGTAGTAGCTTTCCTGCTATGTTGGTTAAGGTACAGGTAAATTGTATAACAAAGCGACTTGATGGTACAGTGGATTAAACAAGATTAAAGTTTATTTTTCTGTAATGAAACAGAGATATGCTGTCCAAAGCTGAGAGGTCCAGACCTGTCAGTGTGGATCTGCTATATGAAGTGATGCCAATATCCAGCTTCCTCCAATATCATTACTCCTGCCATCTCCTCATACTCCTCATACACAGAAGTAGAAGGGTATGTGTTACCTCCATACTCTCATACTAACACAAGGGAAGGGACAGAGAAATTCTGTGTAGGCAGCTTGAACATTAAGGAGATCACTGTCTTAGTTATATTTTCTGCTACTGTAAGAGAATACCACAGACTGGGTAATTTAAAAATGAGAGGCATTTACTTTGCTCATGGTTCTGGAGGCTGCTGGGAAGTCCAGAGCATGGTGCTGGCATCTCGTGAGGTCCTCTGTGCTGCAGCAGGTGGCAGCCAGGATAGCAAAAGATCATGCATGGGGAGAGAGTCCACTTTTATAACAAAGCCACCCCACAATGACTAACCCACTCCTGAGAAAATGGCATTAATCCACTCATGAAGGTGTAGCTCCCATGACCTAATCGCTTCTTTAAAACCCCACCTCCCAACATTGTTGCATTGGGGATTAAGTCTCCAAAACACAAATTTTGGGGAATGCATTCAAACCATAGCAGTAACCCAGAAGTTTCCCACACGAATTCTGCTCACATCATTGACCCAAATTTAGTGATTTGATCACATTTTAAAACAAAAAAGCTTAATAACAGTGGCTTCTTGCTTGGCAACAAAGTGACCAACTGAAACCAACGGAGTTTTGTTGCTAAAAAGTTGAGAGTAAAATGGATAGTGAAAGGCCATTTATGAGTCTCTTTATACCTCCTTAATGTGCTAATATCTCTAAATCACAAAGCCCAGAGTCACAAGGACGGAAGCAAATATTTTGCTAGTAAGTCATTTGGTTTAGTGGCAAGAGGTGCCACTCCCACTTAACTCCTTGGTTACCAATATATTTTGTATTTGTATTTTGGCAATTTGACTATTGTATTTTGGCTCTGGGAGAACACCACATATTGGTCTGAGGTTCAGAGCCTATGTCTTACCTATAAGAGATCACTCAAACTTTTTAAGGTGTTTTTTTTTTCTCCCATCTGATGCTGTATTTGACTTTTTAATTGGCCATTCCATTGTTCAGAAAAGGCCAGGTGATTCTAGGAAATGGAGTTACAGGGTAATCCCAATGAGTCATGTGAGCACTAGCACACGTCTCACTTGTTTTGCTATATATTTGTTCCTTGGTTAGATGCGATATTATGTGAAATACCATGACAACAAATGCAGCATTCAGTAAGTCCATGGATGATAATACTGGCAGATGCAGGCAGGCAGGAAAAGTAAATCCATGCCCAGAGTAAGTGATTATCCCAGTGGGTGCAGAGGAACGCACAGCATTGCCTCCTTCATGAAGAAGGGGTACAATGTAATCAAACTATCCACAGTCATATTAGATACCCATTGCTGCAACAAATTATTACAAAACTTCCCTGCCTAAAACCACAGACAATTATCATCTCACACTTTGAGTCAGCCAAGAATCCAGGAGATAACAATGACCTGGTTGCCTCTGACTCAGGATCTTTCACAAGGATGGGGTCAAGCTGTCACCGAGGGCGCAGTCACCTTAAGGGACAACTGAGGTTGGAAAATCCACTTCTACACTCATTCATGTGCCTGTTGGCAGGCCTGAGAAGGTCCATTTCCAGGCTCACATGGTCCATTTCCAGGCTCACAAGGCAGGCTTTGGCTCTTCTTCATGTTCCACAGGCTGCCAAGTGTCCGCAATATGGCAACTTGTGAGAAGGGAGAAGAGAAAGACAGAGACAGAGGCAGAGGAGAACCAGAGAGGACCCAAGATGAAAGCCAAGTCTTTTTGGAACCTAATGTCAGATATCCCATCATTTTTGCCATATTCTCATCATTAAAAGCAAGTCACTGGTTCCAACCTACACTGAAATGGAGAGAATTACACAAATGCATGAATATCAGAAGATGAAGGTCACTGAGAATTATCTTAGAGACTGCCTACCATACCAAGCTATTGTTATTGGCAAGTTACACACTCAGCCATGGCATAGCCAAACCAGTCTTGGTGAGGGGAACCACTGTTGGTAAACCCGTGTCTAACCTTCATTTCTTCCCTGATGAACATTTTGATTGTGATCCCTTGAATAGGCACCAGAGATGCTGGAGAAGTCTGACTGACATCTACCAGCTGGGTCCTCTTGATCCCTAAGTATTAACAGTATCTTCTGCAGTGAGAGGCCTTTGATGAACATTCATATTGTCTCACCATTGTCTCACATCTTCACAGATAATCTCGCAGTCTGGACTCATTTTCAAAAGCTTAGTCACAGTATAATAACATGGTTGAAAGTATGGACTCTGCAGCCAAGTCACCTGGATTCAAGTGCCAGCTCAGCCACTTCTAGCTGTATGGTCTTATTCAAGGGCCTAACCTCTCTATGTCTCAGAAATTCCTCTCCAGTAAAGTGAGTGTAACAGTTGAAACTATTTTGGAAGGATTAAATAAGTTAATATATTTTATAGTAAGATGGTTGAAAGCATGAACTCTGCAGCCAGATCACCTGGATTCAAATGACAGCTCAGCCACTTCTAGCAGCATGGTCTCATTCAAGTGCCTAACCTCTCAATGCCTCAGATTCCTCTTCAGTAAAGCATAATAGCTGAAACTCTTTCGGGAGGGTTAAATAAGTTAATATATAAAAAGTGCTTAGAACAATATCTGACACAGCGTGGGCATTACAGAAGTGTTAGCAGTGATGATTATTATAATGATGATGATGACGATCACCAGAATGGCTTGTCACTCATTTTCCTGTCTTGTTCCTTCCAATTCCTAAACCTCCTACCAAACAAACCATTAGCTGCTGCTCGTGGATCAATGTAAATCTGTATCTCAGGCCATCCTTCTTTCAAGACAAGCAGACTCTTTAAGTTGTACTATCAAAATTCTGCTCGATAGGCATTTTTCTTCTCCACTCTTCCTCGGGTCACCCCTGTTTTCCTCAACCCCCATTACTGAAGCTAAAATGTCATGGTCCATATCTAGTTAGTCCCAGCAGAGTTGTACAAAGTTCTCTGTAGGCTGGGCCCAAATATTTTTCCTCCTCCATCAACCAGTCATGAGGAACACCTGAGGCCACAGGAGGAAAGGACATTAGTCAAAGTCTCTTTGTCAAGAATAGACATGACAGGAGTGTGGACCATGAACTGATGGACTGTCCTTGTGACTTCAGAACTTCTTCACGTCTGATGCCCTATAGGCCTCTTCACTTGAAAATGGTATGTTTCTGGGCCTGACCATGCAGCTTTATCAATTGGGAAGCATCCAGGTCATAAAGGGCAGCTCAGGTTGCAGAGTCACCTGGTATCCCAGGGTCAGGTGTTTATCCTCTACCAGAGATCAAATAACAAACAATGGCCCAGAGCAGTGGCTCACGTCTGTAATCACAGCACTTTGGGAGGCCAAGGTGGGAGGATTGCTTGAGCTCAGGAATTTGAGACCAGCCTGGGAACATAGTGAGACCTCATCTCTACTAAAATTCCAAAGGAATTAGCCAGGTGTGGTGGCACACACCTGTAGTCCCTATAGATACTCATAGGGGCTGAAGCAGAAGGATCGCTTGAGCCCAGGAGGTTGAGGCTGCAGTGTGTCCCGATTGTGTCACTGCACTCCTGCATGGATGACAGAGTGAGACCGTCTCAAAAATACATAAATAAATAACAAACAAGGAGATATTTCTCAAAAGTATAGTAGTTACTTGGCGAATTCTTGGCATGGACTTTCTCTGAATCCTTTCGGGCTTCCGCTACAACTGGGGCTTTTCACAGGCTCCAAACAGCACCAATTCAGCCATGGCACTTCTCACATCTTCAGATTCCCTTAGTCATAAAAGCCAGCAGCAGAATTAGCTGCACTGCAGCCTGGGCAAGCCAATATCCTTCTCTTACTCTGGGCCCCTGGCAAAGCTAGAAGTTTTATGTGTTTAGTTGAAAATATAAAAGTCCTAAGCATGTTAGTTTCTTTCTTGCAGCTGCCTGAGCAGTTATGAATAGCAACCACACACACGGTCATTTAACTCCTTGTACCCATACCATGCTAAGGAATCTCTACTCAGTGGCACATCAGATGACAATAGGTAATTATTTATGTAACTCTTTCACACCTGAAGGCTGAAAACCGAAGATACTAGTCTTTTATCCTCTGATAGTATCTGAATCCTCATTGTCTTTAAACCCAATAAGATCAAATAATCAATCCCAGATTCCCACCCTTGCAATAATTTCTGGTACTAAATTCTGTGTCAGTATATGTTAGAGTTCAATTGCAAATAACAGATACTGTCCTAGCTAGTTTAAGCAGAAACATGTTTAATTCAGATAATTGGGTGCTTACAACACAAAATCAATGGAAGGACTAGAAGAGAACATTCTCATCTAACCTTCTAGAAATGAGTTTTAAAACAACACTGTAGATCAGACTTGCCAAGGAATCTGCTACCACTGCCAAGGTCAAGAAAGTGGGGCATTAAAAAGACACTGCCCCAGCTGCTGGCTCCAAAACCACACCACCTCCAGCTCCATCCATGCCAGGCAAAATGGATACTCCACACCTTGCCTTTGGACACCTGCAGCACTGAGACCTCTGCTACAACCCCCACAGAAAACTACAACCAACCTTTTCAGGAGAAGCAACAGAAGCAAGAAAAGCACAGCCTCTGCCTTCTGTACCTCACATAGGTGCTGCAGCTTGGCAGAAACTAGGTCACGGGTAGATCCTTAAACTGTAAGGGGGGTTTGGGAATGTAATTTTTAGCTTTCTAGGCTCCAGGGGACAGAAAGGCATGTTATAAAGGTTGGAATTGAATTGAATGTGCAACCTACAATATGTGTCAAAACAACTCTCCTAAGCTATGTACCTGCTCTTCTTCTAAGCTCTAAAGCAAGAGCTATGAACAAAACAAAGTCCCTAATTTCATGGATCTATCTTCTAGTGGAGGAGAAATACACTCAACACCCAAACAAATATAATTCTGATTGATATTCATGCAATGAAGAATATGAAACACAGTGATCAGTGAATGGTGCTTTTATCTAGGGCAGTTCAAGAAGGTCTTTCTAAGAGGTAAAACTTGAGCTGAGACTTGAATAATAAGAAGTCACTTGTGGGAAGATCCAGGGCAAGAGCCTCTGCACAGATGAAACAGAAAGTGCAAAGAACCTGAAATGTGTAAGAGAAAGAGAAAGCAGGCTAGCATGGCTGGAGCATAATGGACAAGGAAGACAAGAGCAAGGTGTTTTTAAACATAGGCTACATTATTATTCTTCAGATATGGTATAATCAACAGATCAGGAGACAAGCCATTGAAAAGATAGTCTATTACAATCCTGGGAAGGGGGTATGCCACATGTCATTCAGGAGGCAGAGGGAGCAAGGGGTAAATGTGGAAGGGAGCCTTTCTTGTGGTTTTCAAGGAAGAAATGAGCAAGACAAGGAAAGCAGGCTAAATAGGCTGAGGATTGACTGGTTTGAGTAATTTCAGTGGGCTCTGGGGTATAGGGCTGTCTCTAGGTGTCTGGTACCTGATCCTGAGGTGATTAGGACCTCGGAATATTGGCCCAAAATGTCAGAGCCCAATAAAGGAGGCAGTTGAGGGTATGGACCCTGGATTGGTTGGTTTGCATACAAAAGGCACACATGCAGGGATTTAACCTAGGAATTAGCTGACCCTGGGAGGGGCAGTCTCTCCAGGGTCAGTAAGGCCCAGATGTCAAAACATCAGAATAAAAATACAGGCTAAAGTGGGGTGTGGTGGTGCACATCTGTAGTCCCAGCTACTTGGAAGGCAGAAGTGGGAGAATCGCAAGACTCCAAGAGTTGGAGTCCTGCCTGAGAAACACAGCGAGACCCTATCTCAAAAGAAAGAAGGAAGAAAGGAAGGAAGGATAATGAGGGAAGAGGGAGAGAGAGGAAAGGGGAAGAGAGAAGGAGAAAGAAAGGAAGGAAGGGAGGAAGGGAAAGAAAAGAAAGAAAAGGAAAGAGAGAAAGAGGAGGGAGGGAGGGAGGGAGGGAGGAAAGAAGAAAGGGACAGACTTAAGAGCTTAAGATAAGGGATCAATTCATTAGGGTCTTGTAAATCAGTGAAAGGAATTGTATTTTATTCTCCCCATAATGAAAAGCTATCAGCTACTCAAGGAAGGGAATGGCCAGACACCGTGGCTCATGCCTATAATCCCAGCACTTTGGGAGGCCGAGGCAGGAAGATCACTTGAGGTCAGGAGTTTGAGACCAGCCTGGACAACATGGTGAAACCCCATCTCTACTAAAAGTACAAAAATTAGCCTGGTGTGGTTGCACATGCCTGTAAATCCCAGCTACTCATTAGGCTGAGGCAGGAGAATCGCTTGAACCTGGGAGGCGGAGGTTGCAGTGAGCCAAGATTGTACAACTGCACTCCAGCCTGAGCAACAGAGTGAGATAACTCTGAATCAAAAAATAAATAAATAAAAAATAAAGGAAGCGAATGATATTGTCTGATTTATACTTGGAGAAAATCTCACCAGCTGAGTGGAGAAGATGTAGAGGGCAGGCAAGGCCCAGTGAAAAACAATTTGCTGCACCCAGGTTTCAGCAGCAAACATGGTAAGAGAGGGTTGCTTGGGATTAAATTTTTGAGGTAGAAGTATGACAGGACTGACTGCGAAAAATGTAGTGTGGGATGTTAAAAAAGAAATATTAGTAAAATGGACAGCTGGATTTTTGGTCTGAGCAACTGGGTGGCAACAGGTCACTTACTACACTGGGGAAGCTCCAGAGAGGAACAAGAGCTCTATCTGGGACATGGTAAGCTTGGGGAGACTCTAAAACATCTAAGGGGAGATACTCGGTTGTGTAGATAAGGAAAAGCCAGGGCCAAAGAAATACGTTTGAAAGTTGCAGAAGTTAAAGAAGTGTTTCAGGAAGGAGAGGGTACTAAATGTGTTGAAGACTGCTAAGAGATTAAGACAAGGACTGAAAATTGACTATTGGATTTGGCAACATGGAAGCTGTTGGTGATCTTGATAAGAGAAAATTCTGGAGTGGTAGGGACAATTGGAAAAAATGGAAGACAAAAAGTGGAGACAGCAAGTGTCAACTAGAGGACATCAGGGATTTAGGCCAAGGCCCAGTTTATCTCAGGTAACACCTCTGTTCTATCTCCAAATGTCACGACCCCCATCATCCACCACACCGCTTCTATGCTGAAAATATTCAGAAGACTGAATTCTCTCTGTCAGTGTCCCACTGCAGTGACATGGGAGATCAGGGATTGATGGAAATCCAGCTCTCCCTCCTGTAAGCCCCTGGATAAGCAGACAGGCAGTGTCCTCACTGGAACACTTCCTTTCTAAAAAAGCAAACCGCCGGGTGCGGTGGCTCAAGCCTGTAATCCCAGCACATTGGGAGGCCGAGAAGGGTGGATCACGAGGTCAAGAGATCAAGACCATCCTGGTCAACGTGGTGAAACCCCGTCTCTACTAAAAATACAAAAAATTAGCTGGGCATGGTGGCACTTGCCTGTAATCCCAGCTACTCAGGAGGCTGAGGCAGGAGAATTGCCTGAACCCAGGAGGTGGAGGTTGCGGTGAGCCGAGATCGCACCATTGCACTCCAGCCTGGGTAACAAGAGCGAAAACTCTGTCTCAAATAAATAAATAAATAAATAAAAAGCAAACCAACCATGGAGATCAATGACTTCACTGGCATAGCCTCTAGAATTCTCCAGGAGCATCTACATTTAACAGGAAACTGAGATTTCACGCACGGGCATTAATTCCCAGGATGAGACTCTAGACATGAGAAACGAAGACTCTCAAACCCCTCATGCCATCTGTAACCAAAGAGATCTTTCACGAATGGGGAGGCAATAGTTATCCCAGAGAAGAAAAGGTATCAGGAGGTTGGCCAAGGGCAACAAGCTTAAGGAGAGAAAGAGGACACATCAGGCACTGGGGATCCAGACAGAATTATCTGGCCCATGACACTCCCTCAGCTCAGGGTTACCCAGGGAAACCCCAAGAGTCAGGGATTCCCAAATCCCCAGCAGGGTGCAGGCACAATGCCAGCTGGAGAATGATTATGGGCCCCACAGAGCTGAGACTTCCAGGGAGGAAAGAGGGTAACGGCAGATCCTCACCTGTGCCCAACAGCCCCTTCCCTAGTGGGATGATCATTTCACCTCCCTGGGTAAGTGCCCCACGCAGTGCCAGGCAGCCTTGGGCCTTTTCCTGATGCATCTAGACCCTGCCAAAAACAAGAGGGAAAGAAAAACCGTGGACAGATCAGGGCCCACTCAGGGCCTTAGGACCTCTTGCTGTGCTGGGAGCCAGTACCTGTCCATGGGCATGGGAGAAAAGAGTCCAGGAGAGGGGTTCCCAATTCTCTACTATTGCATTTGCAGAGTTGTGATTCAGATGTCATTAAGCTGGCTGTACAGGGAGAAGGGCTGGGAAGGAGACAGAGAATGTTGGACAATTTCTGTCAGATAAAATTTCACATAACAGAACGAGGAAAGTGTGTATACACAGACTGTGCAAACCTGTGATGTGTGGTGTAAGTACTCTGTGGGGGATATGTGTCAGGTTATAAGTGTGGTGGTTATGTGATAGGCATGTCTGTGGTATGTCTAATAGGATGGGGTGTGTGGGGTGAAGTGATGGGGTGAGGCGGTAAATAATGTGTACAGGCTTGTGGGTTTGTGTGCAGTGTAAATCAGTGGGGCATCACAGCCTCCACACTGTCTATGGTCAGCATCTCTCAGGCTCCTGTTAATGGATCCCATCCCAGAGCCCACAGAAAGCTGCCTGCATCCTCCCCAACACACGCACACAAACACACACATGCACACATGCACATGCATACACACACACACACGCGCGCGCACACGCACACACACACACCATGGCCAGCTCCCATTAATACTATAAACAAAACAAAAAATCTGAAAGAACAAAAGACAGTTTATTGCCTGGCTGTGCTCCTCCAGACCTCTCTGATCCAATAAAGGCTGTCCTTCTCCCATTTCCCACATCCCCCATTAGGCTCCAGAATCCCAACTACCTTGACCCAAGATGTTAAAGCTACCCCTCAAGATCTGCTTTCTGTTCCACTCAGCCTTTAACTGCCCTACCTCTTGCATCCAGGGGTCATGGGGTGACCAGTCCTGAGCCAGCCGGCCACACCCTGCCAGTTATCCTCTGTCCATCTAGCCGGCTAACCACAGGTTATTTTTTTTTTAATTTACGTGCCCATTAGCTGATCAATTTGCCCATCTGCCTGTCTCTCTAAGGCTTATTGGAGACATAGGGATGGTTTTATGGTTTTAAAAAGAGCCACAGGAAGGAGAAATGGAGAGTTGCTTAATAGGTATAGAGTTTTCATTTTGCAGGATGAAAACATTCTAGCGCTTTGTTGAATATATTTAACAATACTGAGACATACACTAAAAATGGTTAAAATAGTAAATGTTATGTTATATGTTTTCACCACAATTAAAAAGTGTTTTTTAAAAAGAACTTCATCCCCTCTCTGTGACCCCATGGGCAGTTACTGTCTTCTCAAGGATCCTCTGTGGGAGGCTTTGAAAAGTATAGTGGTCACTTCAGAGCCGGTGTCTCTCTGGAGATGGTCCCAACTGTGTCAGGATGTGTAGGAAGAGGAAGAGGGAAATTAGCAGAGTCAGAGTAGAAACAGGGAAGGAAGAGCAGACAATCTGGCAGAAACTTGCCTCTCCACCCTCACCAATGACATCTTGAGGCAAAATCTAATGACTGAGAGGGAAGAAATGCTCACAGTGTGAAAAAGGTGCAGTAAGTATGGAGGGAGGGAGAGGCCCAGAAGAGGACAGACAGGATCAAGGAGTCCAGAAGGAAGCAGGGTGACAGAAGGCTGAGGGATTTTTTAAAAAAAACCCTTTTGGCACAATGTACACTATTTGGGTGACAGGTGCACTAAAATGCCAGACTTCATCACTATATAATTCATCCATGTAACCAAAAACCACTTGTACCCACAAAGCTATTGAATTTTTTTAAAGAGCCCCAGTTTCACCAAGAGAAGGAAGGTTGGTATTGCCCCTCATGTGTCCAGCTAGAGGAATCCAAAAACACAACATAGCGAGACCCATAAAAATGTCCACATGCTTAGTCAATAATTTTATTCCCAGAAATTTACCCTAAGGTAAAAAGCTAACAGGCAAACTGAGACACACACAAAATATTGCTTGCATCATTATCTACCATAGCAAAAAAAGATAGGACAGCTTAAAGTAGAAGAGAATGAGAAGTGTTTGTTAAATGTTAGTGGAGAAATTCAATGGACTACTACAATAAATTTTTCTGAAAGACTATTCAGAATACCATGTGGTCTCGTGGCAAAATACAACAAACATTAAAAAAGGAAAAGAAGGCCAGGTGTGGTGGCTCACGCCTGTAATTCCAGCACTTTGGGCGGCCTAGGCGGGTGGATCACGAGGTCAGCAGTTCGAGACCAGGCTGACCAACATGGTGAAACCTCGTCTCTACCAAAAATACAAAAATTAGCTGGGCATGGTGGCACACACCTGTAATCTCAGCTACTCAGGAGACTGAGGCAGGAGAATTGCCTGAACCTGGGAGGTGGAGGTTGCAGTGAGCCAAGATCGTGCCACTGCACACCAGCCTGGGCAATGAGACTTCGTCCAAAAAAAAAAAGGAAAAGAAGACAAAACGGTATATACACTATGACTACAAGCATAGAAAATGGGTTTGCAGGGGGACAAACACTTGAGGGTGATATACAAGAAAAAAAGAATGTAAGGTGATAACAATGAGTTTATTCCAAATATTTCTTAAATATTTTTAATTAAAAAAATAACATTTTTAAAATTTGAAAATATCAGGATCTATTTTGTGTTATCGACATCTGAAAGGTGTTGTTTTTTTTTTCCTTTTTAATCAGCCAGCCCGAAATGTCATGAAGATTTATTGACATAAGTAGAAAGGACTAATGAACTCAGATACTCCTTCTGTCCAAACTGACTACATGCAAGTTCATCTCCCAAAAGCGTAGGGTGAGGCTATTGGCCTCACTAGAGATAGAGTAAGTATGGGTTGAAACCTCAGGCTTGAAATTACAATTCCGGCACTACTGTTCACTGACTGTGATCTTGGATAGGTCATTTAAAGCTTCAAAGTCCTGATTCTTTAATTGCAATGACAAAATAACAATTGTCACTAATGTTGTTTAAAAAAGTCAACTGAGATACCACATAATCCCCAGCACACAGCACTCTCTAAACATGAGCTAGAATAAATGGCTTAAGGCCAAAAATATATATATATATGGTAAGAGCAGAGTGAGGGTGGGATGACAGTTAAGTGCAGTGGGGAGAACTCTGAGGCTCTCTTTCCTAAATGTGAAGATGGCTAGACTAACCTCTTGAGTGGGTCAATGGAGGTGATCAAAGCTCTGTGAATCTTGGGACCAGGACTTCTGAAAGTCCACTCCAGATTCCTGTCTTTGTGTAACTAGCTGCCTAAATTTAAGCAAATCACTTAATTGTTCTATTTATCAGTTCCCCTGTCTTTATCACTGAGATTCATTCACTCATCTAATAAATGTTTAATGAGCACTTGGCATGGTCCAAGTACTGAGTTTGTTTTTCTGGTGATTAACCTCTAAGGCAGTTTTTGATAACCTGGTGGTTAAGATCACAGGCTCTGGAGTTAGGCGGGCCTGGATTTGAGCCCAACTCTCACTTACAAAATGTGTAACATTGAGAAAGTTACTTACACTGTCTGGGTTCCCCTTTCCTTATCTGTAAAATGGAGAAAATGAAGGTTTCTATGTCACAGTGTAATTAGGAAGATCCAATGATTTAATGAATATTTAGCCCTTAGCATGGTGCCTGGCAGGAACCAAGCACATGGGAAACATTAACAGCTGCTAAAACAGGCAACTGCCTCCCCGCCTCCTCACCATGTCCTGCAGGATCTCACAGTGGAGTCATAACTGCTGGGACCAAAGCACAAGCAACATCTCATGAAAACAGAGATAAATGCCTTCCTCAAACACTCAAGGGCTCTCGGTGCAAGAGGAGTTAAACACTGTATAACATACTAAGCATTTAGCCAAGACCAATACTGTATAGGCTTTTCCTACAGGCAGAAGAGGACATAGCTAGAAAGGGCTACCTCAATAGGTGGTAAGTTCCCCATCACTGCAGATGTGCAGACACTGCACAGCACCCTTCTAAAATGTTGAAGATAAGATCCAAGTATTGTCACATGGGAATAAATGTTCCTAAATGTCACTTTTAATCTTGAAATGCCGTGGATACTTATTTCTGAGCCTGAGGATCACAGAAAGCTGCCAGCGGGATAGCGGGACTTGAGTGAAGGCTCGAAGTATGATGGGATTTTAACACAACGAATAGAAATATTCTCTGCAAGGAGACACCATGGCAATGCATGGAGGCCTGAGAGAACAGGGTGTGCTGGGACAGAGCAGCTGGTGTGGCTGGTCACAGGGGCCCAGATAAGAGAAGAACAGAGGAATTAGGGCAGGTGCCAGAATCCCAATGATACCACTTGGCAGTGTTATCACAGTCACATCACTATGTGACACTCTAAATCCACAGCTCACCATGGTGAACATTAGACACCAGCTCAGGACAGTCCCTGGTGCTACCCAGTTTCTTTTGGGCCTCAGCATCCATCTAGAGAGTACAAAGGGGCCTAACTCACAGCAGTTGCTCCACCCCTCACTCTGGAGAGAGCCCCAAAGACCAAAGCTCGAGTCTCTACATATGGGAGTCAGGCCCCAGACACAGAACCAGAGCACAGCAAACAGTGAAAAAGGCATCATATTAGGAGTCGAGAGACTAGGACTGAAGTCCCAGGCCTGCCACTTTCTAGATTCTACTTCAGGCACATTATCTAATCTCTCTGAGACTCATGGCTCATTCATAGAGAAGGTATTCATTCTCTCACTTGATTTTGAGAGGAACTGTGTGGAAAGCGCTTTACCGAATTACAGAAATGTTGATTGTTATTTCTAAATAACTTCTCTTCTTAGCTGTATCTCAGATTCTGGCCTGGAGTGATGGCTGGAGTAAACCATACTATGCTGCCTGAATTCCTCCTTCTGGGATTCTCTGACCTGAAGGCCCTGCAGGGCCCCCTATTCTGGGTGGTGCTTCTGGTCTACCTAGTCACCTTGCTGAGTAACTCCCTGATCATCCTCCTCACGCAGGTCAGCCCTGCCCTGCACTCCCCCATGTACTTCTTCCTGCGCCAACTCTCAGTGGTGGAGCTCTTCTACACCACCGACATTGTGCCAAGGACCCTGGCCAATCTGGCCTCCCCGCATCCCCAAGCCATCTCCTTCCAGGGCTGTGCAGCCCAGATGTACATCTTCATTGTCCTGGGCATCTCGGAGTGTTGCCTGCTCACGGCCATGGCCTATGACCGATATGTTGCCATCTGCCAGCCCCTGCACTACTCTACCCTCTTGAGCCCACAGGTCTGCATGGCCATGGTGGGCACCTCCTGGCTCACAGGCATCATCACAGCCACCACCCATGCCTCCCTCATCTTTTCTCTGCCCTTCCCCAGCCACCCAATCATCCCACACTTTCTCTGTGACATCCTGCCAGTACTGAGGCTGGCAAGTGCTGGGAAGCACAGGAGCGAGATCTCCGTGATGACAGCCACTGTAGTCTTTATCATGGTCCCCTTCTCTCTGATTGTCACCTCTTACATCCGTATCCTGGGTGCCATTCTAGCAATGGCCTCCACCCAGAGCCGCTGCAAGGTCTTCTCTACCTGCTCCTCCCATCTGCTCGTGGTTTGTCTCTTCTTTGGAACAGCCAGCATCACCTACATCCGGCCCCAGGCAGGCTCCTCTGTCACCACAGACCGCATCCTCAGTCTCTTCTACACGGTCATCACACCCATGCTCAACCCCATCATCTACACCCTTCGGAACAAGGATGTGATGAGGGCCCTGAGACACCTGGTGAAGAGGCAGAGCCCCTCACCTTGAAGAGACTCAGAGGACATCTGCTCACTCACTCACTCACTGCTCATCCTGCCAGCCTTCAGGGGCTGGGTTTAAATCCAACAGTCACAGAAACCATGCAGCACCTCAAAGGAGAAGGCTTCCTGGAAGAAAGTACTGAAATAAAAAAGAGATAAATCTATGTATTGCCTCTTAGTCCACAGTCCACACTCACTATCAGAGCATGGATTATTAGATCAAAGTAGAATGAAAGGGATTGCTGCCTTTGGGAAAGAACATTTATTTGGCATCTTCTAGATTGTTCTGGATCCCTGAGCACAGTGATTGCCATGGCTGTACTGGTAGTCGGAAGTCCGTGTCAGTCATGAAAGCAGGTGTCTGTGAACTTGACATCCAACTAAGTGACCCACCCAAAGCCTGTGGAGGAGTTTACCTGGCCCATCCATTACATTTTCTTCTACCTGCATCTGAGCCTTCCTCTACTCAGTGGAACATCTGTTCTGCCCTTGGCCTTAGGAGGAGGTGGTCTGAGGCTTCCAGTCATAAGCCTCTGTCCTTCCCAAGATACCAGCAGAAAAGGGAAGATGTCAGACAGTATCAAAAAAGACCAGGTTAAACAACAGGAAAAGCTATCTTCCAGGAGAGCCTATACATGATTCCCAGAAACACAATGGGGTGTCCTGTTCTGGATGCTAATAGGAGAGAGTGGGTCAGGGATTCCAGAAGACCCGCCAGCTTGAGAGGCAGGATCCACAGAGCTGAAGCTAACTAGGGAGCCAGAAGCAGGACATGGTGAAAGCAAAGCACTCCCATCCCTCTGTGCTGAGGTGCCACCAGCTTCCCACCTCCCTGCTCCGCCTGGGCCAGGGACAGAGGTTTCTCCTGCTTTATTCTCTGGGGTCCCCATAGCTAGATAGAAGCAGAAGCCCAAGGCAAAAAGACAGGCTGTTCCAGTTCCCCTCTATTCCCTCACCTCTCACACACCATTACCACCTATGTGTTCTCTAGCCAAGAAATGCCAGAAGATCTGGCTCTCAGTGAGGAGAGAACCCCAATATTTCATCAATAACGTGAGCTGTACAGGAAATGATGGGAACCCAGTCTTCTCTCACCACCCCTGTGATCTTCAAAGAGTACTTATCCCTCACAGAGACTCTGCTCTTGTGCTAAGGAGTATTCAACCATGGGAATCGGTGGGTGTTCTTCTGTACCCCAGCCTCTGCACCCACTTCTTTTTTTTTTTTTTTTTTTTTGAGACAGAGTTTTGCTCTTGTTACCCAGGCTGGAGTACAATGGCATGGCTCGGCTCACTGCAACCTCTGCCTCCCAGATTCCTGAACTCAGATGATCCACCTGCCTCAACCTCTCAAAGTGCTGGGATTACAGGCATGAGCCACTGTGCCCAGCCCCACTTCTAAGTTTATTTCCCACAGATCTCCCCAGGCTCAGACAGGCTTTTATATCTCTATGCCTTTTCATAAGATATCCTGCCAGAAATTCCCCACACACATCTTATCCAAAATACATACCTGGCAAATTCCTATTCCTTCTGTAAGACCCAACTCAAGAAATTCCTCACATCCCAGACATATTTCATTATTCCTCTGTTATGCCAATACTATTATAAGCCTTTTTCCAATGAATTGTAACTCTTATTCATATTTCCTTATCCAGTTCTAAACTGTTAAAAACCTGAAGACAGGGAAAGAGTACTAAGCCCTCATCTCACCCTAAATAGTTCAATAAATGTTGATTTATCTAATGAATCACTCAGGTATAATAATGCTTGCTTGTAGAATCATTTTATAAACTCTAAAATGTTATATAAAATTCTGCTTATATTAATCTGTCACAGTAGAGTTATAAAAATAAAACCAATTCTGTCTATTAAACTATTAAACCTCATGCTTTAACTGTCTCCCATTGAGGTTTGGAAATACCAGTCCAGCCTAGGGCCACCTAAATCACTGAGCTTGCTCTGCTTTAAAACAGCCCACAAGAGGGCTCTTTCCTACCCTCTCCACCATGGACTTCTGACATCATCCATAAGTGGTGATCACACATCTGACTGGACAAGACCATCTCCCTGGTGTCATTGTCCTGCTCCCAACCTGTGCTATCAGTCTGGTCCCATGCCACCTTCCCTAGCCCTGGCACTCACCCCTAGACTAGGTAAGGCCCTGAGACCATCTTGGATAGGATCTGGAGAGTAGACACTCAACACTCATTGTGGCCACCCAGCATTGACCCTCTCTCAACATTTGGGGAATTCTCTACTTTAGAAAAATGGTGGGAAGAAAGACCACCTCTTTCTGTGGAGCTGAGATGGCTTCATGGCCTCTGGGGCATGTGGTCTGGCTCTACTGACCAAATGTTCCCATGCCTGACTCTGACCAATTGGCTGGTCCCCACAAGCAGCAAGGAGCACTGTGTACTCTCAGGGACAGCACAAAAGGCTGCAACAGGAAGCTGCCAGCCTAGACGTGGCATCTGGTCCCTAGTGGCAGCACCAGTGGCTCACTCAACTGACCAGTTTGTGTTTGGGAGTACCTCTTGGAAGCTTAGCCTCCGGCATGGTCTCCAGCCCTCCCAGCAATTCTGTGAACTAACCTGAATTTTGTTAATAAATTATATTTGTGCTTCATCATTTGGGCAGCTTCTGTTGTCAAGAATTTTAACTGGTACAACAGATTTGGAGGCTGGAGGTAGTAGAGGGACCTCTTAACCCTGGTGTATTAGGAAGAAAGCGGTCTGGGTCCTGTGTAGAGAACAGCTAAAGGGAACTTGGGGGTCAGAGAACACCCACAGACAAACAGATACAGAGAAAGGGAGCCAGAAGCCATACAGCACTCCTGATTCAGAAAATAACTGATAAGGTCCCTGCCCTCCCAAGACTTAATCTAAGGCAAGTAGGGGTCAGGGAATGGAGTAGAGAAAAAAAAAACAGCAGAAACATAAATCCCAGAAGGCTTCTGGAAGAATTAGCTCAATGCAGTACTTCCAACCTTTCACACATCGTGGGGCATGTAGACAGTACTAATATTTGAGTGGCACACCAGGGAAAACTAAAGGAGACTTTAAGGTATGTAGATGGGGCTTAATGAAAAAAAAAAGTATTACACTCTCTTTTTACTATGTAATTATAATTTTAAAATTATAAATAAGTAGTATAATAAAAATATGCAGCAATAGAGAAGTCTTTGAATATTAATTTTCTATAAAATGTTCAAAACACAATGTGGTTCTGTGAACATAATTTTTCTTTTTTTAATAGATAAAAATATATTATTCTTTTAATAGATAAAAATAGATAGTCTCCCAAGCTGGAGTGCAGTCATGTGATCATAGCTCACTGCAATCTTGAACTCCTGGGCTCAAGAGAGCAAGCCTCCCACCTCAGCCTTCTCTAGCTAGGACAACAGCCACACACCACCATGCCCAGCTAATTCTTCTTATTTTTTTTAGAAATGGGGTCTTGCTATGTTGCCCAGGCTCATCTCGAACACCTGGCCTCAATATTCCTCCCCCCTCAGCCTCCCAAAGCACTGGGATTACAGTGTGAGCCACCATGCCCAGTCATAATAATTTTTATATTAGATTTTGTGCTTGAAAAAATAGCTAAACACCTCCTGATCCGGATTTTTAGTAATTTACTAATTTTTCTTAAAAGAGCACCATCAAAAAAACTACTCACAGAAGTGGGTGATTAAAAATGCAAAACCTTTTTCAAAGTCATTCAGAATTTTGCAACAGTTGAAATTATGTGTAAATAATCCACTAGCTCTTCCTTTTCTTTCATTGGCAAGTGGTAATGTTGAACATTATTGCATTAAATAAAAAGGATTTTGTATTCGATCATATTGCAATATAAAATCTTTTCATATCAAGTATTTCAAAAGACAATGCCCCATGTAACAACATTTTGGCTAACGGTAGGCCACATATAAGACCTACCGTTCCCATAAATTTATGAAAAATTCTTATGGCCTAGGGACATTGTAGCAGCTGTCATGTAACACAGTGCATTACTCAGGTGTTTGTTGTGATGCTGGTATAAACAGACCTACTGTGCTGCCAGTCATAAAGTATAGCACATATAGTTGTGTGCAGTACATAAGACTTGAATAGTGATAATAACCAACTATGTTACTGGTTTATGAATTTGTTATACTACACTTTCATTATTATTTTAGGGTGTACTTGTTCTACTACAAAAAAAAAAAAGTTAACTGGCCAGGTACAGTGGCTTACACCTGTAATCCCAGCACTTTGGGAGGCCGAGGCAGGCAGATCACAAGGTCAGGAGTTCAAGATCAGCTTGGTCAACATGGTGAAATCCCGTCTCTACTAAAAATACCAAAAAATTAGCTGGGTGTGGTGGCACATGCCTGTAATTCCAGCTACTCGAGAGGCTGAGGCAGGAGAATTGCTTGAACCTGGGAGGCGAAGTTTGCAGTAAGCTGAGATCGTGCCACTGCACTCCAGCCTGGGCAACAGAGCAAGACTCTGTCTCAAAAAAAAAGATAGTTAACTGTAAAATAGCCTCAGGCAGGACCTGTAGCGGGTGTTTCAGAAGAAGGCATTGTTTTCACAGGAGATGACAGCCCATGGGTGTTACTGTTCCTGAAGACCTTCCAGTGGAACAAGACATGGAGGCAAAAGACAGCGATATTGATGATCCTGACTCTAGACTGACTGCGTTTTTGTCTTAGTTTTTAAAAAATAAAAATTTTAAATATAGAAAAATTATTACAGAATAAGGATATAAAGAAAGAAAATGGTTTTGTACAGCTCTACTATGTGTTTGTGTTTTAAGACAAGCATTATTACAAGAGTCAAAAAGTTTAAAAATTGGCCAGGCACAGTGGCTCATGCCTGTAATTCCAGCACTTTGGGAGGCCAAGGCAAGTGGATCACTTGAGGCCAGGAGTTCAAGATCGCCCTGGCCAATATGGTGAAACCCTATCTCTACTAAAAATACAAAAATGAACCAGGTGTGGTGGTGCATGCCTTTAAGTCCAGCTATTTGAGAGGCTAAGGCAGGAGAATCGCTGGAACCCAGGAGGCGGAGGTTGCAGCCAGCCATGATCACACCACTGCACTCCAGCCTGGGTGACAGAGCAAGACTCTATCTCCAAAAAAAAAAAAAAAAAGTTTAAAAATTTAAAAGTTTATAATGTAAAAAAGTTACAGGAAGTAGGGTTATGTATTATTGAAGAAAGAAAAATATATTCTTATAAATTTAGTGTAGATGGCTAGATATGGTGAACGCGGCCTGGAGACTGGCGCAGCGTTCATGTCCAAGAACACATATGCAATGAAGCGAAGTGGCCATGTGCGCAGTGACGGCTAAGAAGCACGCTCCACCTCCCTGGGATGTCGGGAACCCCACACGAATCTGTGTATAGGGAACAAAACCGGAACACGATGGTGGCCTTGAAGTGGTGGAATTATGAGTGATTTTCCAGACTTTAGTCATCTGCAGGTCATTAGTTTCCCAATAGTTCAGCTGCACGTGAATAGAACAGCAATGGGAGCCAGTCAGAAGGACTTTGAAAATGCAACGAATCAGGCGAAACTCTTGAAGAAGGATACAGGAAACTAAGTGAACCTAAAACTCTACGCACTACATAAGCAGGCCACTGAAGGACCTTGTAATATGCCCAAACCAGGTGTATTTGACTTGATCAACAGGGCCAAATGGGATGCATGGGATACCCTTGGCAGCCTGCCAAAGGAAAACGCTCAGAGAACTATGTGGATTTGGAGTCCAGTTTGAGTTCTTCATTGCAATCCTCTAGTCAGGTGGAGCCTGGAACAGACAGGTAATCAACTGGATATGAAACTCTGATGGTGACCTCCAAAGATGGCATCACAAAGATCACATTAAATCGGCCCACAAAGAAAAATGCCATAAATGTTGAGATGTATCATGAAATTATGCATGCACTTAAAGCTCCAAGCAAGGATGACTCATCCGTCACTGTTTTAACAGGAAATGGGGACTATTACAGTAATGGGAATCATCTGACTAACTTCACTGATATTCCCCCTGGTGGAGTAGAGGAGAAAGCTAAAAATAGTGCCATTTTACTGAGGGAATTTGTGGACTGTTTCATAGATTTTCCTAAGCCTCTGATTTCGATGGTCAATGGTCCAGCTGTCAGCATCTCTGTCACCATCCTCGGGCTATTTGATGCTGTGCATGCATCTGACAGGGAAACATTTCATACACCGTTTAGTCGCCTAGGCCAAGGTCCAGAAGGATGCTCCTCTTACACTTTTCTGAAGATAGTGGGCCCAGCCAAGGCAACAGAGATGCTTGTTTTGGGAAAGAAGTTAACAGCAGGAGAAGCATGTGCTCAAGGACTTGTTACTGAAGTTTTTCCTGACAGCACTTTTCAGAAAGAAGTCTGGACCAGGCTGAAGGCATTCGCAAAGCTTCCTCCAAATGCCGTGAGAATTTCAAAAGAGGTAATCAGGAATAGAGAGAAAGAAAAACTACACGCTGTTAACGCTGAAGAATGCAGTGTCCTTCAGGAAAGATGGCTGTAGGACAAGCACATGAATGCAGTGGTGAACTTCTTATCCAGAAAATCAAAACTGTGATGACCACTATAACAGAGTAAAGCAAGTCCAAGGAAGGATGTGCTGTTTCTTCTGATTTCTAGTACTTCAACTAAATAAGCTTCACTTGCCCTTTGCAGCACTAAAATGTCAATTACAATGATGATATTTCACTACAGCCCTGATGAATAAAAAATTTTGTAAAACAAAACAAAACGAAAATTTAGTGTACATAAAGTGTAGTGTTTATAGAGTCTACAGTAGTGTAAAGTAATGTCATATGCCCTCACCTTCACTCGTCACTCACTCACTCATCCAGAGCAGCTTCCAGTCCTGCAAGCTCCATTCATGGTAAGTTTCCTACACCATGTGTACCCTATACTATATATGCCAGGAATTTGGTTGCAAAAGAGAATAAAACACAATCCAGTGAGAAAGTGAGACCAATTAACAGGCAGTTATAATTCTGTAATTTCTCATGAGATATATAGTAAAATAGCAGCAAGACAGGATATTAAGAAGAGGCCCCCAAGCCAGTCTCAGAGGGATGGAGAAGGATTCAAAAGGGAAAAGATATCTTAACCGAAATCTGAATAACCAGGAGAAGTTATCCAGAGAAAAAGCAAGAAAATGTTAAAAGACAAACCTAGGCACGTGAAAATTTTAAAGAGGTTCTCTGAGCAGTCAGCAATTTATGAATTAGGCAGCACCAGACTGCAGAGCAGTTTAGGACTCCACTGGAAGGTGCAAGAGAGGAAACTTACCAAGTGAGAGCAAGACAAAGAAAACATGTGGGACTGGTAAGAGTGGCAAGTCCCTGGTTAAAGATTAGTTGGCAGTTCCTGATGGGTAAAGTCTCTAGTTTTGTTTTACTGTTTACATTAGGCTTCACTTTGCTTACACAGAAACTTAAAGTGCTAGACCCACCCTAGGGTAATGGCTTCCCAGTTAATTTTTTTTTAACAAAAGGGATTCGAATGTGCCAAGGCCCATAGGTGAGACGGGGCGCACAGCCTACTCCAGGAACTGCAGCAAGGGAGAGCATTGAGAGAGGGAGGAGTGAAGAGTGACCATAGCTGCTGGGGTTTGAAGAGGCCTAATTGACCATGCAGCTCTCCCTTTCCAGCTCTCCACCAGCTGGGAAGTACACACTGGAGTCAGGGAGCAGAGCATCAGCTTTACTACTAACAGAGCTGAACAGCAGTATGTGGCTTGAACCTTAAGTCAAAATAAGTCTCATGAAGTTGATCTCATTCCTGGAAGTAGAGAGTAGAATGGTGGTTACCAGAGCCTGGAAAGTGGGGAAAGGGACATAGGGAGAGATTCGTAGTGGATATAAAGTTACATTTAGAAGGAATAAGTTCCAGTATTCTATTATACCAAAGGGTGACTTCAGGAAACAATATTGTATTGTAGATTTCAAAATAGCTAGAATAGAGAATTTTGAATGTTTTCACCACAAAGAAACGATAAAGTCATAAAGTAATTATAAATTTAGAAAGGAGGATTTTTTTTCTGAGACAGGGTCTAACTTTGTCACCCAGGCTGGAAATATAGTGGTATAATCTCAGCACTGCAACCTCAACTTCCTGGGTTCAAGTGATCCTTCAGGCTCAGCCTCCCAAGTAGCTGGGACTACAGGTGCATGCCACACACACAGATAATTTATTTTTGTTTTTTGGGGGTTTTTTGTAGAAATGGGGTTTCACAATGTTGCCCAGGCTGGTCTCAAACTTCTGACCTCGTGATCTGCCCACCTCAGCCTCACAAAGTGCTAGAATTACAGGCACGAGCCACCACCCCCAGCAGGAGGCTTTATTTATTTATTTATTTATTTATTTTGGATGTAAGTTTATTCAATGCAAAATAATCCTCTCCAATTTTACTGAGATGGCTGACCGCATCCACAACCAAATCCACCTCTAAACTGGAATTTGGTTGCTGACCCAGCCTCAACCTCTACTTTCTTGTCGGCACCAGGTGGCACAGCACTCCGTCTGTAGGTATTTCTGTCCGCTTCCCCTCTTGTGAGTCTTGCAGGCCGCTCACCCTCCAGACCTTTAGACCGAGGCCTGCCAGTCTTTGGATGGCTGCAACATAGAGTGACAGGCACAATCTCTGGGGGCAGATGAAGGTAAGCACGGAGATACTGGCTACCCTCATTGGTAAGATACCAGTAGAAATGTCTCCAAGCAAACTGTTCCTTCACATAGGCTTGGGACTTGAGAGACTGCATGGCCTTCATGACATGAAGGTTGGGCACATTCTTGTCTGCCTGCTCCGGGTGGTTAGGCATGTGGGCATCCTTCTTGGCCACCATGACTCCCTCCTTAAAAAGGAGTTCATAAATGGCAATCCAGCTCTTCTTAAGCATCAACATCTCGGCGGTTGTAGGATCTGGGGCCAGGGCTAGAAGGCTTTATTTTTAAAAAACAGTTACTGCATGTAAGCTGGCCATTCTAACAGGCTGGAAAGCAGAGGCTCCAGCCCAAGGCCAAAAGACAGGTACTTCCAGGGAGAGGCAGGTGGAACAGGGACTTATGTGTTAAGCAGATTGGCCAAGTATATACCTTCAGTAGGTTACAGGAGGAGCTAAGAATATTCCTGAAGGTGGTCCTAACATGTATGTGCTAAATAAACATGTATGTAGCATATGATTCATGTTCACCCTGGGGTGCAAACTTAATATTTAAATGCATTACAGTTAGGCCCTTATATCAAAAAGTGAAGCAGAGACACAAAGGCATTAAAATGTGCAGCCTCTGTAAACTAGCCAGAACCAGTCCCTGGGCAGTGGTCTTATCAGGAGAAAGTTACTGAAATCAATCATTTGGCCAATCAAAGCAGTAGTTATGGCTTGTGAACAGGGGAGTCAGTCAGTGAGTGTCTGGTGGTGGAGGAGCTACAACTGTTTTACTATTGCTTATCTTGTTTTGCTGCTAGAGAAAAAGGAAAACCTTATAGCCGTTAGAACATAGTACAATCTTTAAGTGTAGGAATGTGTGACTTAAACTGTGCCTGGCATGGCCTTAAGTCCTATTCATAATTTGGTATCTTATTGCCACAAAGAGTCTATTCTGTCAATCTCATGATCTCTATTTTAACATTAACGCTGGTCAATTGCGTCTAAACCGTAGAAGGGAGGAGGTATAAAAAAGCATGTCTGACCTCCAATTCCATCATGGCCAAGGACTCGGTTTTTGTTTTTTTATTTTTTATTGCATTTTAAGTTTTGGGGTACATGTGCAGAACATGCAAGACAGTTGCGTAGGTACACACATGGCAGTGTGTTTTGCTTCCTTTCTCCCCTTCACCCACATTTGGCATTTCTCCCCAGGCTATCCCTCCCCAGCTCCCCCCACCCGCTGGCCCTCCCCTCCCCCCCCCAATAGACCCCAGTGTTTAGTACTCCCCTGCCTGTGTCCATGTGTTCTCATTTTTCATCACCCACCTATGAGTGAGAATATACGGTATTTCATTTTCTGGTCTTGTGTCAGTTTGCTGAGAATAATGTTCTCCAGATTCATCCATGTCCCTACAAACGACACGAACTCATCATTTCTGATTGCTGCATAATATTCCATGGTGTATATGTGCCACATTTTCCCAGTCCAGTCTATCATCAATGGGCATTTGGGTTGGTTCCAGGTCTTTGCTATTGTAAACAGTGCTGCAATGAACATTCGTGTGCATGTGTCCTTATAGTAGAACGATTTATAGTCCTTTGGATATATACCCAGTAATGGAATTGCTGGGTCAAATGGAATTTCTATTTCTAAGGCCTTGAGGAATCGCCACACTGTCTTCCACAATGGTTGAACTAATTTACAATCCCACCAACAGTGTAAAAGTGTTCCTTTTTCTCCACATCCTCTCCAGCATCTGTTGTCTCCAGATTTTTTAATGATTGCCATTCTAACTGGCGTGAGATGGTATCTCAATGTGGTTTTGATTTGCATCTTTCTAATGACCAGTGATGATGAGCATTTTTTCATATGATTGCTGGCCTCATATATGTCTTCTTTCGAAAAGTGTCTTTTCATATCCTTTGCCCATTTTTGAATGGGCTTGTTTCATTTTTTCCTGTAAATCTGTTTGAGTTCTTTGTAAATTCTGGATATCAGCCCTTTGTCAGATGGGTAAACTGCAAAAATTTTTTCCCATTCTGTTGGTTGCCGATTCACTCTAGTGACTGTTTCTTTTGCTGTGCAGAAGCTGTGGAGTTTGATTAGGTCCCATTTGTCTATTTTGGCTTTTGTTGCCAATGCTTTTGGTGTTTTGGTCATGAAGTCCTTGCCTACTCCTATGTCCTGGATGGTTTTGCCTAGATTTTCTTCTAGGGTTTTTATGGTGCCAGGTCTTATGTTTAAGTCTTTAATCCATCTGGAGTTAATTTTAGTGTAAGGTGTCAGGAAGGGGTCCAGTTTCTGCTTTCTGCACATGGCTAGCCAGTTTTCCCAACACCATTTATTAAACAGGGAATCCTTTCCCCATTGCTTGTTTTTGTCAGGTTTATCAAAGATTGTATGGTTGTAGATATGTTGTGTTGCCTCCGGTGCCTCTGTTTTGTTCCATTGGTATATATCTCTGTTTTGGTATCAGTACCATGCTGTTTTGATTACTGTAGCCTTGTAGTATAGTTTGAAATCCGGTAGTGTGATGCCCCCCCCTGTGTTCTTTTTGCTTAGAATTGACTTGGCTATGCAGGCTCTCTTTTGGTTCCATATAAAGTTCATGGTGGGTTTTTCCAGTACTGTGAAAAAAGTCAGTGGTAGCTTGATGGGGATAGCATTGATTCTGTAAATTACTTTGGGCAGTATAGCCATTTTAACGATATTGATTCTTCCTAACCATGAACATGGAATGTTTCTCCATCTGTTTGTGTCCTCTCTTATTTTGTTGAGCGGTGGTTTGTAGTTTTCCTTGAAGAGGTCCCTTACGTTCCTTGTGAGTTGTATTCCTAGGTATTTTATTCTTTTTGTAGCAATTGTGAATGGCAGTTCGTTCTTGATTTGGCTTTCTTTAAGTCTGTTATTGGTGTAGAGGAATGCTTGTGATTTTTGCACATTGATTTTATATCCTGAGACTTTGCTGAAGTTGCTTATCAGTTTCAGGAGTCTTTGGGTTGAGGCGATGGGGTCTTCTAGGTATACTATCATGTCGTCTGCAAATAGAGACAATTTGGCTTCCATCTTTCCTATTTGAATACCCTTTATTTCTTTTTCTTGCCCGATTGCTCTGGCTAGAACTTCCAGTACTATATTGAATAGGAGTGGTGACAGAGGGCATCCTTGTCTAGTGCCGGATTTCAAAGGGAATGCTTCCAGTTTTTGCCCATTCAGTATGATATTGGCTGTTGGTTTGTCATAAACAGCTTTTGTTACTTTGAGATACGTTCCATCGATACCGAGTTTATTGAGGGTTTTTAGCATAAAGGACTGTTGAATTTTGTTGAATGCCTTCTCTGCATCAATTGAGATAATCATGTGGTTTTTGTTTTTGGTTCTGTTTATGTGGTGAATTACGTTTACAGACTTGTGTATGTTGAACCAGCCTTGCATCCCCAGGATGAATCCTACTTGATCATGATGGATAAGTTTTTTGATTTGCTGTTGCAATCGGCTTGCCGATTGAAGATTTTTGCATCTCTGTTCATCATGGATATTGGCCTGAGGTTTTCTTTTCTTGTTGGGTTTCTGCCGTGTTTTGGTATCAGGATGATATTGGTCTCATAAAATGATTTGGGAAGGATTCCCTCTTTTTCGATTATTTGGAATAGTTTCAGAAGGAATGGTACCAGCTCCTCTTTGTGTGTCTGGTAGAATTTGGCTGTGAACCCATCTGGACCTGGGCTTTCTTTGTGTGGTAGGCTCTTAATTGCTGCCTCGACTTCTGCCCTTTTTATTGGTCTATTCATAGTTTCAGATTCCTCCTGGTTTAGGCTTGGGAGGACACAGGAGTCCAGGAATTTATCCATTTCTTCCATGTTTACTAGTTTATGTGCATAGAGTTGTTTGTAATATTCTCTGATGATGGTTTGAATTTCTGTGGAATCTGTGGTGATTTCCCCTTTGTCATTTTTTATTGCATCTATTTGGTTGTTCTCTGCTTACTTTTTAATCAGTCTGGCTAGTGGTTTGTCTATTTTGTTGATCTTTTCAAAAAACCAGCTCTTGGATTTATTGATTTTTTGAAGGGTTTTTCGTGTCTCTATCTCCTTCAGTTCTGCTCTGATCTTAGTTATTTCTTTTCTTCTGCTGGGTTTTGAGTTTTTTTGATCTTGCTCCTCTAGCTCTTTCAATTTTGACGATAGGGTGTCAATTTGGGATCTCTCCATTCTCCTCATATGGGCACTTATTGCTATATATTTTCCTCTAGAGACTGCTTTAAATGTGTCCCAGAGATTCTGGCATGTTGTGTCTTCATTCTCATTGGTTTCAAAGAACTTCTTTATTTCTGTCTTCATTTCATTGTTTATCTAGTCAACATTCAAGAGCCAGTTGTTCAGTTTCCATGAAGCTGTGCGGTTCTGGGTTGGTTTCTGAATTCTGAGTTCTAACTTGATTGCACTATTGTCTGAGAGACTGTTTGTTATAATTTCAGTTGTTTTGCATTTGCTGAGGAATGTTTTACTTCCAATTATGTGGTCAATTTTAGAGTAGGTGTGATGTGGTGCTGAGAAGAATGTATATTCTGAGGATTTGGGGTGGAGAGTTCTGTAAATGTCTATCAGGTTTGATTGTTCCAGGTCTGAGTTCAAGCCCTGGATATCCTTGTTGGTTTTCTGTCTGGTTGATCTGTCTAATATTGACAGTGGAGTGTTAAAGTCTCCCACTATTATTGTGAGGGAGTCTAAGTCTCTCTGTAAGTCATTAAGAACTTGCCTTATGTATCTGGGTGCTCCTGTATTGGGTCCATATATGTTTAGGATCATTAGCTTTTCTTGTTGTATCAATCCTTTTACCATTATGTAATGGCCTTCTTTGTCTCTTTTGATCTTTGTTGCTTTAAAGTCTATTTTATCAGAGACGAGAATTGCAACTCCTGCCTTTTTTTGCTCTCCATTTGCTTGGTAAATCTTCCTCCATCCCTTTATTTTGAGCCTTTGTGTATCCTTACATGTGAGATGGGTTTCCTGGATACAGCACATTGATGGGTTTGGTTTTTTATCCAATTTGCCGGTCTGTGTCTTTTGATTGGTGTATTTAGTCCATTTACATTTAGGGTTAATATTGTTATGTGTGAATTTGATACTGCCATTTTGATGCTAGCTGGCTGTTTTGCCCGTTAGTCGATGTAGATTCTTCATTATGTTGATGCTCTTTAGCATTTAGTGTAATTTTGGAATGGCTGGTACTGATTGTTCCTTTCTATGTGTAGTGCCTCTTTCAGGAGCTCTTGTAACGCAGGCCTGGTGGTGACAAAATCTCTGAGTACTTGCTTGTTCACAAAGGATTTTATTTTTCCTTCACTTATGATGCTCAGTTTGGCTGGATATGAAATTTTGGGTTGAAAGTTCTTTTCTTTAAGGATGTTGAATATTGGCCCCCACTCTTCTCTGGCTTGTAGTGTTTCTGCTGAGAGATCTGCTGTGAGTCTGATGGGCTTCCCTTTGTGGGTGACCCGACCTTTCTCTCTGGCTGTTCTTAGTATTTTCTCCTTTATTTCAACCCTGGGGAATCTGACAATTACGTGCCTTGGGGTTGCTCTTCTTGCGGAATATCTTTGTGGTGTTCTCTGTATTTCCTGCATTTGAGTGTTGGCCTGCCTTGCTAGGTTGGGGAAATTTTCCTGAATAATATCCTGAAGAGGATTTTCCAGCTTGGATTCATTCTCTTCATCACATTCTGGTACACCTATCAAACGTAGGTTAGGTCTCTTCACATAGTCCCACATTTCTTGGAGACTTTGTTCATTCCTTTTTGTGTTTTTTTCTCTAATCTTGGTTTCTCGTTTTATTTCATTGAGTTGTTCTTTGACTTCTGATATTCTTTCTTCTGATTGGTCAATTCAGCTGTTGAAACTTGTGCATGCTTCGTGAAGTTCTCGTATTTTGTTTTTCAGCTCCTTCAATTCATTCATATTCCTCTCTAAGTTATCCATTCCTGTTATCATTTTCTGTAATTTTTTTTCAAATCTTTTTTCAAGGTTCTTAGTTTCTTTGCATTGATTTAAAACATATTCTTTTAGCTCACAAAAGTTTCTCATTATCCACCTTCTGAAGTCTAATTCCGTCATTTCGTCACAGTCATTCTGCGTACAGCTTTGTTCCCTTGCTGGTGAGGAGTTTTGGTTTTTTTCTAGGAGGTGAGGTGTTCTGGTTTCGGATGTTTTCCTCCTTTTTGTGCTAGTTTCTTCCCATCTTTGTGAATTTATCCACCTCTCATCTGAGTAGTTGCTGGTTTTTCGATTGGGTCTCTGAGTGGACACCCAGATTGTTCATGATGAAGTATTTCTGTTACTTGGTTTTCCTTCTACCAGTCTAGCCCTTCCACTGTACAACTGCTGAGGTCCACTCCAGGCCCTGCTTGTCTGGGGTGCACCTATAGCAGCTGAAGAACAGTAAGGGATGCTACCAGTTTCTTTTTCTGCTATCTTTGTCCCAGGATGATGGCTGCCAAATGTCAGTCTTTTGGATATAGAAGGGTCAGGGAGCTGCTTGAGGAGACAGTCTGTACTTTATAGGAGCTCAAGTGCTGAGCTGTGAGCTCTGTTGTTCATTCAGGGTTGTTAGGCTGCTACGTTTAATTCTTCTGCAGCAGAACTCATTAAAAAACCCCTTTTTTTCTCAGATGCTCTGTCTCGGGGGGTTGGGGCTTTCTTTATGAGTGTCTATTGTGCTGTCCTGCCCAGCTAGGAGGCAGTCTAGTCACTCTTTGCCTGCTGAGGCTCCGCCCTGCTGGTGTGAGGTCCGCCCTGTTGCTGCAGGCTCTGCCCTGCTGCTGTGGTCTCTGCCCTGCTGCCATGGGCTACGCCCTGTGGCAGAGTCTCTCTGTTGTAGTGGGTTGCCTTGGCAATGGCAGGCTGCGTCAGCAATGGGAGTGTAACCTCAGAAGGGGTGGATTGCCTCGGTAATGGTGAACGCCCCTCCCCCACCGAGTTGCACCATCCTGGGTTCAGCTGTGCCCGCAGTGAAACTTTCCACCTGGAGCATTTGGAATCACCATTTTGTTTGTCCCAATGTGCTGTCCCAAACTCCGTTTCCCTGAAATCTCCTGGCCTGGCTCACTGTCCAAGTTTCGTTCAATCAGATGGATATGCCAATCTACCCTCTCAAATCTCAGATTGCCAGTTAAACAGGGCACCCAGACCAGTGCGCTTTGTGCGGAGTGCTGTGGAGCACCGCTGTGCTTTAGCGCTGGCTGCCAGCTGCACCAGCCAAAACCACTGCACTGGTGTCCCGCATCTCTTTTATACCTGGGAATTTCCCCGTTCTGTGGGCAGCAAAGATCCGTCTGGAAATGCGGCCCTGACTCACCCTCTGCACGTTCACCGAGAGCTTCAATTCTGGGTTGTTCTCACTGCACCATCTTGAGTCGGTCCCAGGACTCGGTTTTTAAGTTTTCTCAGTGGTTGGGGGGTTAGAATTTCATCTTTATTTAGCAATATGCTAAAGATCTTGTTTTACTTATTACACAAATGTATACACATACTGAAACATTACACTGTACCCCACAAATATGTACAATTTTTTATTATACTTTAGTTCTGGGGTACATGTGCAGATTGTGCAGGATTGTCACATAGGTATGCACATGCCACGGTGGTTTGCTACATCATCCCCCTGTCATCTATATTGGGTATTTCTCCTAATGTTATCCCTCCCCAATCCCCCCACCTCCTACACAATTATTACATGTCTATTAAAATAACAAGCCAGGTGTGGTGGTTCATGCCTGTAATCCCAGCACTTTGGAAGGCCAAGGCAGGAGGATAGCTTAAGGCTAACAGCTTGAGACCAGCCTGGCCAACATAGTAAGACCCTGTCCTTTAAAAATTTAAGTTTTTTTAATTAAAATAATAAAACAAAATAAGCGTTATACTCCTTGCATTCAGCATTATCTCCCAGTTACAAACAGAGGATCAGTACAAATTACAGGTCACTCCATGCAGGGACTCACCATTTGAAGGGAATAGAGTACATGTGACCAAAGGCAGGCCAGTCTGAAAGAAAAACCAAGAAGGCAAAAATGCTCTCTACAGTACCATGAATAAGGTCACTCCTCCACCTGTGAAGAGGCAAGTGAGGGGCCAGAGAGGAAGGCAGGAAGTGTTTCTACCCTTGTTTCCCTCTGGGAGTGGAATAAAAAATCCCTTCACCTTGTGGAAAACCTAAGGATCAGGGTAATTACTAGTGCTCCCACCTCTACTGGGTACAGATCATAAGGATGTTGTGGGTCTCTTGAGAACTTGGAGGCTTATCCTCTGTGACAAAATCAGGTTTGAGTTTTTAAAAGATCATTGTAGCCATGGTATAGAAAATAGATATTAGAAGCACCAAAAAGAGACAAAAAGACCACAAACCAGTCCATGAGTCAGGGTGCTTAGCTGCAAACAGATTTCACTCTGATCATCTTAAGCAGAGACAAATTATTCAAAGATTTCACAGTGCACAGCATCTCCAAGGGGGCCAGGTTCCCCAGCTGTGTGGCCAGGATGACACTTAGCCCCACAAGGACAGCTCCAGTGTCAACTCCACAGCACTGACAATACAGTTCACACAGCACTGCCCAGTGCCTACAGCTGGCTCTTGGGATGACATGCCTGGGCTCTGCCAGATGCCTTCCCCACAAGCTCATCAGATGGTGAATTCTGCATCCTCCTCTATAGAACTGGAAAAGCAATTTACCTGGGGGAAAGGAGACCAGTGAGGCATAAAACTTCCCAAACATTGAAAGGGTGTTCAAAAGGTATTGGACAGACAGAAAAAAAGACAAATGTCCCCCATAGACACTAAATATGGAAAGGAACAACCAGTACCAGCCACTGCAAAACATACCAAATTGTAAAGACCATCAACACTTTGAAGAAACTGCATCAACTAATCCAGTTGATGCAAAATATCCGGCTAGCTTCATAATGTCAGGATCAAATTCACACATAACAACATTAACCTTAAATGTAAATGAGCTAATGCCCCAATTAAAAGATACAGAGTGGCAGACTGGATTAAGAGCCAAGACCCATTAATGTGCTGTATTCAGGGGATCCATCTTACATGCAAAGACACACATAGGCTCAAAATAAAGGGATGGAGGAATATTTACCAAGCAAATGGAAGACAAAAAAAGCAGGGGTTGCAATCCTAGTCTCTGATAAAACAGACTTTAAACCAACAAAGATCAAAAAAAGACAAAGAAGCACATAACATAATGGTGAAGGGATCAATGCACAAGAAGAATTAACTATCCTCAATATATATGCACCCAATACAGGAGCACCCAGATACATAAAGCAAGTTCTTAGAGATCAACAAAGAGACTTAGACCCCCACACAATAATAGTGGGAGACTTTAACACCCCACTGTCAATATTAGACAGATCAACGAGACAGAAAATTAATAAGGATATTCAAGACTTGAACTCAGCTCCAGACCAAGTGGACCTAACAAACATCTACAGAACTCTCCACCCCAAGTCAACAGAATATACATTCTTCTCAGCACCACATTGCACTTATCTAAAACTGACCGCATAATTAGAAGTAAAACACTCTTCAGCAAATGCAAAAGAATGGAAATATAACAAACAGTCTCTCAGACCAAGTGCAATCAAATTAGGACTCAGGATTAAGAAACTCACTCAAAAACTGCACAACCACATGGAAACTGAACAACCTGCTACTGGAAAACTACTGGGTAAATTACAAAATTAAGGCAGAAATAAAGAACTTATTTGAAACCTGTCTGACCTACCCTCTGCAGGAGGACTGAGCTCTTTCAGAAAAAACCGGACCGCAGGTTAGAAGAAAATCCTTAAGTTCAGGCTTTATTGAGAGGAAAGAGCCTCCGGGCGGACCAGCTGGGAAAAAGAGGAAAATGGCCGCGCCGCTCAGAGGAGCAGGGTTGTTTTATAGGGGGCTGAAGGGCTGAGGGAGTGGGGAAGCTGAGAGAGCCGAGGTGGTGGGCAACGTTTGGTCAGTTTGAACCGCTGGGCGGGAAGCCAGGTGGCAGGAAGCTGGGGAGTGCTGATGAGGCAGAAGCCGGGCGGGAGGTGGCTGGGGAGTGCTGATGAGGCAGAAGCTGGGCGGGAGGTGGCTGCGGTGGTGGGAAGGCTAGGGCGGTATGTAGAGTGAGAGATAAGGGAGCTTCTTTGTGGGGGAGGGAAAGAGAGCTTTCACGGTAGGGGCAGAGTTTTCCAAACAAAACCAATGAGAACAAAGACACAACTAACCAGACTCTTTGGGACACAGCTAAAGTAGTGTTTACAGGAAAATTTATAGCACTAAAGACCCATAAAAGAAAGCAGGAAAGATCTAAAATTGACACCCTAACATCACAATTAAAAGAACTAGAGAAGCAAGAGCAAAAAAATTCAAAAGCTAGTAGAAGACAAAAAATAACTAAGATCAGAGCATAACAGAAGGAAATAGAAACATGAAAAACCATTCAAAAAAATCATGAGTCCAGGAGCTGGTTTTTTGAAAAGATTAACAAAATAGATAGACTGCTAGCCAGACAAATAAAGAGAAAAAGAGAGAAGAATCAAATAGACATAATAAAAAATGATAAAGGGGATATCACCACTGATCCCACAGAAAGACAGACTACCATCAGATAATACTATAAACACCTCTGTGCAAATAAACTAGAAAATCTATAAAACTAGAAGTCTAGAAATTTCTGGTCACACACATTCTCCCAAGACTAAACTAGGAAGATGTCAAATCTCTGAATAGACCAATAACAAGGTCTGAAATTGAGGCAACAATTAATAGCTTACCAACCAAAAAAAAAATCCCAGGACCAGATGGATTCAGAGCCAAATTCTACCAGAAGTACAAAGAGGAGCTGGTACCATCCCTTCTGAAACTATACTGCACAATAGAAAAAGAGGGACTCCTCCCTAACTCATTTTATGAGGCCAGCATCATCCTGATACCAAAACCTGGTGTTGAGTACCAGCCCCAATCCTGTTCGTGGGTGCCCTGAGCCCCAGCAGTGACAAAGGATTGAGGAAGGAAATAAAGACAAAGACACAGAAATAGAATTTCACAGCATGGGTCCAAGGGACCAACATAAAGTGTGAGGACCACATTGGCCCTAGGTTCTGGTTTCCACAGGTTTTTAATAGATGCACACACTCATTAATTGAGGGGTGGAAACCATGGGGGTTATTGGGGGAGGCCTTGAAACTATGGGGAGAGGACTTGAAACTGTTGTGGGGCAAGATAGCCAGGGGGAAAAGCATGTGTCATTAGAATACAATGGAACAGCTAATTCTTCTAAGGCATGCTTAACTAGTACACCAAGTTTTACCACTGATCATTATTGATATGCAGCTGCACTGGAACACAGCAGGTAGGGTGCCACCAGGTCTGATCACACACAATGCATCAAGGGGGGTTTATCTCCCGAACACTATGGACATAGGGAAACCAAGCTTACCCCATATTCTGAGAACATAGGCAGAGCAGAAGGTATTCTACTATCTCTGCCCACAAGCCCTTCCTGCCTCCCCAGCTCCAGTCTGCAAAGCCCCTCCCAGATCTTGTGAGCAGAGGTCACCAACCTTTCCCAGGTGCTTACACAAGCCCTCTTTATGAGATTCCTGTGCAGATCCCATGTTGGAAAAAGTTCGTGGGACCAAGACAGTGTTTTCCTGCCTTGCAACCACACCATGAATGTGCTACAGTTAATGGGGCACTCAGATGGTGTAACTTTAAGCCTCCCATTACCGCTTTTGCTCATGCTTTTACAAGCTACAAGCTGTTCTCTTTTGTGCTGTGCTTTTCCTTCACTATTGTTTATTTCAGGGTATAAACTTCAGTGTACCATGAACAGTACAAGCTAATAAGCAAATCAAACTTATATTTGTTTAATCAGTAATAGTAGAGACAGCATATGTCTGCCCCGGGTCATCTGGGCCCACACCTGGCAGAGACACAACAAAAAGAAAATTTCAGGCCAATATTCCTGATGAACATCGATGCAAAAATCCTCAACAATATACTTGCAAACTGAACCCAGCAGCACATCAAAAAGCTTATCCACCCTGATCAAGTTGGTTTCATCATTGGAATGCAAGGCTGGTTCAACATACGTAAATCAATAAATGTAATCCATCACATAAACAGAACCAATGACAAAAACCATGACTATCTCAGTAGATGCAGAAAAGTCCTTTGATAAAATTCAACACCCCTTCATGCTAAAAATTCTCAATAAACTAGAAATTGATAGAACGTAACTCAAAATAATAAGAGCTATTTATGACAAACCCGCAGCCAATATCATACTGAATGGGCAAAAGCTGGAAGCATTCCCTTTGAAAATCAGCACAAGAGAAGGATGCACTTTTGTACCACTCACATTCCATGTAATATTGGAAGTTCTAGCCAGGACAATCAGGCAAAAGAAAGAAATAAAGGGTATCTAAATAGAAAGAGAGGAAGTCAAACTGTCTCTGTTTGTAGATGACATGATTGTATATTTAGAAAACCCCATCATCTCAGCCCAAAATCTCTTTAAGCTAATAAGCAACTTCAGCAAAGTCTCAGGATACAAAAATCAATGTGCAAAAATCACAAGCATTTTATACACAAGAACAGACAAACAGCCAAATTAGGAGCAAGCCATTCACAATTGCTACAAAGAGAATAAAATGCCTAGAAATACAACTTACAGGGGATCTTAAGAACCTCTTCAAGGAGAACTACAAACCACTGCTTAAGGAAATAAGAGAGGACATAAACAAATAAAAAAAATTCCATGCTTATGGGTAGGAAGAATCAATATCATGGAAATGACCATACTGCCCAAAATAATTTATAGATTCAATGCTGTCCCCATCAAGCTACCATTGACTTTATTCACAGAATTAGAAAACACTACTTTAAATTTTACATGGAACCAAAAATGAGCCTATATAGCCAAGACAATCCTAAGCAAAAAGAACAAGACTGGAGGCATCACACTACCTGACTTCAAACAATACAAGGCTACAGTAACCGAAACAGCATGGTACTGGTACCAAAATACATATATAGACCAATGGAACAGAACAGAGGCCTCATAAATAACTCCACACATCTACAACCATCTGATCTTTGACAAATCTGACAAAAAGAAGACATGGGGAAAGGATTCCCTATTTAATAAATGGTGTTGGGGAAACTGGTTAGCCATATGCAGAAAGCTCAAACTGGATCCCTTCCTGACACCTTATACAAAAATTAACTGAAGATAGATTAAAGATTTAAATATAAGACCTAACACCATAAAAACCCTAGAAGAAAACCTAGGCAATACCATTCAGGACATAGGCATGGGGAAAGACTTCATGACTAAAACACCAAAAGCAATGGCAACAAAAGCCAAAATTGACAAATGGGATCTAATTAAACTAAAGAGCTTCTGCACAGCAAAAGAAACTATCACCAGAGTGAAGAGGAAACCTAGAGAATTGGAGAAAAATTTTGCAATCTATCCATCTGACAAAGGGTTAATATCCAGAATCTACAAGGAACTTAAACAAATTTACAAGAAAAAAACAAACAACCCCATCAAAGACTGGGTGAAGGATATGAACAGACACGTCTCAAAAGAAGACATTTATGTGGCCAACAAACATATTTTAAAAAGCTCATCATCACTGGTCATTAGAGAAATGCAAATCAAAACCACAGTGAGATACCATCTCACACCAGTTAGAACGGCAATCATTAAAAAGTCAGGAAACAACAGATGCTGCAGAGGATGTAGAGAAATAGGAACAATTTTACATTGTTGGTGGGAGTATAAATTAGTTCAACCATTGTGGAAGACACTGTGGTAATTCCTCAAGGACCTAGAACCAGAAATAGCATTTGACCCAGCAGTCCTATTACTGGGTATATACCCAAAGGATTATAAATCATTCTACTATAAAGACACATGCACACATATGTTTACTGCAGCACTGTTCACAATAGCAAAGACTTGGAAACAACCCAAATGCCCATCAATGATAGACTGGATGAGGAAAATGTGGCATATATATACCACGGGATACTATGCACCTGTAAAAAAGGATGAGTTCATGTCCTTTGCAGGGATATGGATGAAGCTGGAAACCATCATTCTTAGCAAATTAACACAGGAACAGAAAACCAAATACTGCATGTTATCACTCATAAATGGGAGTGGAACAATGAGAACTCATTACACAGGGAGGGGATTATCACACACTGAGGCCTGTTTGGGGGTGGGGGGGCTAGGGGAGGGATAGCATTAGGAGAAATACCTAATGTAGATAATGGGTTGATGGGTGCAACAAAACACCATGGCACATGTATATCTATGTAACAAACCTGCACATTCTGTACATATATCCCAGAACTTGAATATAATTTTTTTAAATCTGAACAGGAAGCATGGAAAGACAGTCAAACCAGAATGAACAGTAATAAGAATAGGTGACATTGCATACATGCTATGTACCAAAGACTATACTGACCTCTTGACTAGTAACTCTTACTTAATCTCCATAAAAACTCTACAAGGTACATATCCCAATTTTATGAGACCTTAAAGCTTATACAATTTACAACTGCTCTATTTAATAAAAATAACCCTCACACCTGTAATCCCAGCACTTTCAGAGGCTGAGGCAGACAGATCACGAGGTCAAGATATCGAGACCATCCCAGCCAACATGGTGAAACCCTGTCTCTACTAAAAATACAAAAAGCTTAGCTGGGTGTGGTGGTGCGCACCTGTAGTCACAGCTAGGGAGGCTGAGGCAGGAGAATTGCTTGAACCCGGGAGGTGGAGGTTGCAGTGAGCCGAGGTCACACCACTGCACTCCAGCCTGGCGGCTGGTGACAGAGTGAGACTGTCTCAAAAAAATAAATAAATAAAAATAACCTACAAGTACAAATATAAAATTAGCTGCAAATATTTAAGATAAAAACAGAAATTACCAAACTTAGAAATTTTTTTAAACCCGTAAAATGCCAGAAACATCATACAATTCAGAAAAAAAAAAAGATAAAATATTTGTATAAACTATCTATCTCTAAAATTTCTTATTTCTCATGGTTTTTGATGCATACTATTTGATTACCTTTTCATATGAAAATTTTTTTTGTCTTTTGTGTTTTGTCATTTTCTAATTTTTTTTTATTTTTTTTATTTTTTTTTTTTTTTTGAGACAGGGTCTGACTCTCAGGCTGGAATACAGTGGCATGATCACATCTCACTATAGCCTTGACCTCCCAAGCTCAAGCAGTCCTCCCACCACAGCCTCCTGAATAGCCGAGACTATAGGTGTGTGCCACCACACCCAGCTAATTTTCTTTTTTTCTGGTAGAGACAGAGTCTCGCTATATTGCACAAGCTGCTCTCTAAGTCTTGGGCTCAAGCAGTCCTCCCTCCTCAGCCTTCCAAAATGCTGGGATTACAGGCATGAGCCACCGCACCTGGCCCAACAATGATTTTGTAATACAAGTTCTGTAGGGAGATTAGAAAGATGATTGGACTGCTCAACAAATGCAAAACAACTGAAATCATAACAAACAGCCTTTCAGACCATAGTGCAATCAAGTTAGAACTCAGAATACAGAAACCAATCCAGAACCGCACAGCTTCATGGAAACTGAACAACTGGCTCTTGAATGTTGACTGGGTAAACAATGAAATGAAGACAGAAATAAAGAAGTTCTTCGAAACCAATGAGAACGAAGACACAACATGCCAGAACCTCTGGGACACATTTAAAGCAGTCTCTAGAGGAAAGTATATAGCAATAAGTGCCCATATGAGGAGAATGGAGAGATCCCAAATTGACACCCTATCGTCAAAATTGAAAGAGCTAGAGGAGCAAGATCAAAAAAAACTCAAAACCCAGCAGAAGACAAGAAATAACTAAGAACTGAAGGAGATAGAGACACAAAAAACCCTTCAAAAAATCAATAAATCCAAGAGCTGGTTTTTTGAAAAGATCAACAAAATAGACAGACCACTAGCCAGATTGATTAAAAATAAAAGAGAGAACAACCAAATAGATGCAATAAAAAATGATAAAGGGGAAATCACCACAGACTCCACAGAAATTCAAACCATCATCAGAGAATATTACAAACAACTCTATGCACATAAACTAGTAAACCTGGAAGAAATTGACAAATTCCTGGACTCCTGTGTCCTCCCAAGCCTAAACCAGGAGGAAGCTGAATCTATGAATAGACCAATAACAAGGTCAGAAGTCGAGGCAGCAATTAAGAGCCTACCACTCCAAAAAAGCCCAGGTCCAGACGGATTCACAGCCGAATTCTACCAGACACACAAAGAGGAGCTGGTACCATTCCTTCTAAAACTAATTCAAACAATCCAAAAAGAGGGAAGCCTTCCCAAATCATTTTACGAGACCAACATCATTCTGATACCAAAACCTGGCAGAGACCCAACAAGAAAACAAAACTTCAGGCCAATATCCATGATGAACAGAGATGCAAAAATCTTCAATAAAATATTGGCAAGCCGATTGCAACAGCAAATCAAAAAACTTATTTCATCATGATCAAGTAGGATTCATCCCGGGGATGCAAGGCTGGTTCAACATACGCAAGTCTATAAACGTAATTCACCACATAAACAGAACCAAAAACAAAAACCACATGATTATCTCAATTGACGCAGAGAAGGCATTCAACAAAATTCAACAGCCCTTTATGCTAAAAACCCTCAATAAACTCGGTATCGATGGAACGTATCTCAAAGTAACAAAAGCTATTTATGACAAACTAACAGCCAATATCATACTGAATGGGCAAAAACTGGAAGCATTCCCTTTGAAATCTGGCACTAGACAAGGATGCCCTCTTTCACCACTCCTATTCAATATAGTACTGGAAGTTCTAGCCAGAGCAATCAGGCAAGAAAAAGAAATAAAGGGTATTCAAATAGGAAAGGTGGAAGCCAAATTGTCTCTATTTGCAGACGACATGATAGTATACCTAGAAGACCCCATCACCTCAGCCCAAAAACTCCTGCAACTGATAAGCAACTTCAGCAAAGTCTCAGGATATAAAATCAATGTGCAAAAATCACAAGCATTCGTCTACACCAATAACAGACTTAAAGAAAGCCAAATCAAGAACGAACTGCCATTCACAATTGCTACAAAAAGAATAAAATACCTTGGAATACAACTCACAAGGAACGTAAGGGACCTCTTCAAGGAGAACTACAAACCACTGCTCAACGAAATCAGAGAGGACACAAACAGATGGAGAAACATTCCATGTTCATGGTTAGGAAGAATTAATATCGTAAAAATGGCTATACTGCCCAAAGTAATTTACAGAATCAACACTATCCCCATCAAGCTACCATTGACTTTCTTCACAGAACTGGAAAAAACCACCATGAACTTCATATGGAACCAAAAAAGAGCCCGCATAGCCAAGTCAATTCTAAGCAAAAAGAACACAGCGGGGGGCATCACACTACTGGATTTCAAACTATACTACAAGGCTACAGTAATCAAAACAGCATGGTACTGGTACCAAAACAGAGAAATAGACGAATGGAACAAAACAGAGGCACCGGAGGCAACACAACATATCTACAACTATACAATCTTTGATAAACCTGACAAAAACAAGCAAGGGGGAAAGGATTCCCTGTTTAACAAGTGGTGTTGGGAAAACCGGCTAGCCATGTGCAGAAAGCAGAAACTGGACCCCTTCCTGACACCTTACACTAAAATTCACTCCAGATGGATTAAAGACTTAAACATAAGACCTGGCACCATAAAAACCCTAGAAGGAAATCTAGGCAAAACTATCCAGGACATAGGAGTAGGCAAGGACTTCATGACCAAAACACCAAAAGCATTGGCAACAAAAGCCAAAATAGACAAATGGGACCTAATCAAACTCCACAGCTTCTGCACGGCAAAAGAAACAGTCACTAGAGTGGATCAGCAACCAACAGAATGGGAAAAAATTTTTGCAGTTTACCCATCTGACAAAGGGCTGACATCCAGAATTTACAAAGAACTCAAACAGATTTACAGGAAAAAAACAAACAAGCCCATTCAAAAGTGGGCAAAGGATATGAAAAGACACTTTACGAAAGAAGACATATATGAGGCCAACAATCATATGAAAAAATGCTCATCATCACTGGTCATCAGAGAGATGCAAATCAAAACCACACTGAGATACCATCTCACGCCAGTTAGAATGGCGATCATTAAAAAATCTGGAGACAACAGATGCTGGAGAGGATGTGGAGAAAAAGGAACACTTTTACACTGTTGCTGGGAGTGTAAATTAGTTCAGCCGTTGTGGAAGACAGTGTGGCGATTCCTCAAGGCCTTAGAAATAGAAATTCCATTTGACCCAGCAATCCCATTACTGGGTATATATCCAAAAGACTATAAATCGTTCTACTATAAGGACACATGTACACGAATGTTCATTGCAGCACTGTTTACAATAGCAAAGACCTGGAATCAACCCAAATGCCCATTGATAATAGACTGGATTGGAAAAATGTGGCACATATACACCATGGAATATTATGCAGCAATCAGAAATGATGAGTTTGTGTCATTTGTAGGGACATGGATGAAACTGGAGAACATCATCCTCAGCAAACTGACACAAGAACAAAAAATGAAACACCGCATATTCTCACTCATAGGCGGGTGATGAAAAATGAGAACACATGGACACAGAAAGGGGAGTACTAAACTCTGGGGTCTATTGGGGGGAAAAGGGGAGGACCAGTGGGAGGGGGTGGTGGGGAGGGATAGCGTGGGGAGAAATGCCAAATGTGGGTGAAGGGGAGAAGCAAAGCAAAGCACACTGCCATGTGCGTACCTACGCAACTGTCTAGCATGCTCTGCTCATGTACCCCAAAACCTAAAATCCAATTAAAAAATTAAAAAAAAAAAATAGCAAAGACCTGGAATCAACCCAAATGCCCATTGACAATAGACTGGATTGGAAAAATGTGGCACATATACACCATGGAATATTATGCAGCAATCAGAAATGATGAGTTTGTGTCATTTGTAGGGACATGGATGAATCTGGAGAACATCATCCTCAGCAAACTGACACAAGAACAGAAAATGAAACACCGCATATTCTCACTTATAGGCGGGTGATGAAAAATGAGAACACATGGACACAGAAAGGGGAGTACTAAACACTGGGGTCTATTGGGGGGAAAAAAAAGAAAGATGATTGGTCTTTCCCCTCGGATAGTTGACTGAAATGTATTTGTTCTTATTATTGATAGTGTAGGGGCAAAAACCTTTTTCGACTTCACAATTCATTATTGGTAATTTTGTTTAAATTTTTAGAATGGTTGTCCAATTTGGTCAAACCACTATCAACTTTCTCTTATATATTAGTTGTACTCTTTCACAATATTCAAGTTTTCCTGTACAGTTTAGGAAGGAGACCCAGGCATCTAGGATAACTTCCCTCTTGACTTCCACACTACATTTCTTTTTTTTTTTTTTTTTTTTTTTCTTTTTCTTTTGAGACGGAGTTTTCCTTTTGTTACCCAGGCTGGAGTGCAATGGTGCGATCTCAGCTCACTGCAACCTCCGCCTCCTGGATTCAGGCAATTCTCCTGTCTCAGCCTCCTGAGTAGGTGGGATTACAGGCACGCACCACCGTGCCCAGCTAATTTTTTGTATTTTTAGTAGAGACGGGGTTTCACCATGTTGACCAGGATGGTCTCGATCTGTTGACCTCGTGATCCACCCGCCTCAGCCTCCCAAAGTGCAGGGATTATAGGCTTGAGCCACCGCGCCCGACACTGCATTTCAATAGAAGAAAAGGCTGGCTGACTGTTGCCTCCTAAATCACCTTCCTGTAAATAGCAGGCATGATGTGGGGGAATCTCTCTGGAAGACATTGTTTTTACTTAAACAAGACCAAACCCCCACCCCACTCCTCCATCGACCAAGACCTTTTCATATGTGATTTCTAAAACTGTAAACCCAGGACCCTTTCACATGTAATTTCTAAGGCTGTAAATCTAAGATCCTTTCACATGTAATATCAAGAATGTAAGCCTATATAAAGGCAGAGCTTCTCTTAGTTAGGGGAGCTTGGCCATTTAGGCAAAACATAAAGCCTGGCTCCCAGGCCATAATAATTAACACCTCTTCCTTCACAATTACTACCATTCGGTGTCGGAGAGGTCTGTTTCTTGTGGCCGCTCCTGCTTCACAGTAACTTATCTTAAACAGTCTTTGCACAGACCCCACTCATTAACCAGTTTGTCTTCAAAGTTATTATTATGGTAGCACATTAAAATTTGTTATGTTCTTTGATGTCAGTATTATATGCCCAATCTGCAAGAAATCTAAATATTTTCCCAATGCACTTATATGACTCACTCCTCAATTGGATGATGTTCAAGTTTTCTAAGGCTGCATAATGAGCCACCCCAAATCTAGCCACCCCAAAACAACAATAACTTTTTATTATGCTCACAATTTCTGCAGAACAGAAATTTAGACAAGGCATAACGTTATGTCTGCTTCATAATGTCTGGGTGCTCAGCGGAAGACTCAGTAGATACATGTGACTGGAACAGCTCAAAGTAGCAGCATCTAAAGGTTCCTTCCTTGGAATGTCTGATACTGTGCTTTGTCCCACAATGCTGAGTGGCATAACACAGTTTGGGGAATTTCTGGAAGTCATTCCTACATCAGAACAGCTATTAATAACTTAACTATACTCAAAAGTGACTGTGAACCCCACAAACACGTCCCAACAAATGCAATCTATATTGAACTCAACTTTGCCTTAGATCCAAAAATATGTATGGCTACTTCAGCACCCCCAGCACAAGGGGAAATGTGACATAGAGGAAGCCAGAGTGGAAAAAGACAGACATTACAACAGACTGCAGTTAACGCATCACTTCCGCAATTTTTATAAGGATATTTGAGCACAGGAACACAATTACTACAGTTCTTTCCAGGCCTTTATGAGGGATCCATACAAATGAAGAGCCCCAAAATCTTGAGCTTGACAGTAGGTCCACCTGTAACTCTACAGTTATGCCAATTTCAACCAGTTGAGGAAACCAAAGCAGGGAGACATTAACTTTCCCTAGGTAGCACAGTTAGAAAGTAACAAACTTGAGTTTCCAGCTCTAGAGCCCATGTTTTCAATCCTCCCTCTGAAAATGCAAGTTTAGAGAAAGTAGAAAGATGAGGGCAGACCAGGAGCTAAGGAGCATAAACAGAGGGGCAGGGGCAAGAAAAGGAGATCAGTGACACACAGGGTGGGCAGGGGGTGAGAACAGGGGTGGCTCCTCTGCTGGAAGCCACTTCCTCTCACCTGGACTGAGTATGTAAATCTTGAGGAAGAAAATGCATTTTTCCCCCTGTCTTATAAGAAGAGAAGATTCCAGAAGCCATTTTCTGTCACCTGGCAGGACACAAGGACACCCTTCTTATCTTGACTCAGGGTTACATCAGCTCTCACTCTATGCCACTATTTAATCCACAGGCATCTTGATCAGGTCACCACCCCATAGAGCACCACACATTGATGAGACTTTGCTGACAGCACCTGGAGAGAAGAAAATGGCAGAAACCCTTAATGTACATTTATAACTAGAAGATAAATCTCGCCAACTTTAGAAGCCTGGCACCTCTGTGAAGGTTTTTTGGGGATATCAAGGTATCTCCTTAAATGTTATAAACAAGTTGCCTCACCTTTTGCTCCCTACAGTAAGAAAAGACCTGTACTCCTAGCACTTTGGCAGGCCAAGGTGGGAGAATCACTTGCATCCAGGATCACAAGACCAGCCTGAGTAACATAGCAAGATCTCATCTTACAAAAATAAAAATAAAGAATTAGTTGGATGTCGTGGCATGTGCCTCTGGTCCCAGCTACTTGGGTGGCTAAGGCAGGAGGATCACTTGAGCCCAGGAGTTCGAGGCTGCAGTGAGCCTTGATTTTACCACTGTACTCCAGCCTGGGTGACAGAGCAAGATCCTGTTCCCATATCCCCATCCCCCCCCACCAAAAAAAAGATTGGTTTGCTGGAGAATGAGGTAGATGCAACCTTCTTGTGTTTTCAATGTATCCCCTCAAATGTTACAGACAAGTTGCCTCATCTTTTGCTCCCCTACAGTAAGAAAAGACTTCCTGTGGTTCTCTGGATTTGGGAAGTGACATATAGTCCTTTTGGGTCAGCTGCTTCAACTTATCAGATGTCTTGAAAGCCAGAGCAAGCAAAGGCTCTCCCAGTGGTCTTTGCTACAGTTCTGTCACTGAGCCTCCCAACTGCCCAGCGGACCACAAGAGGCTCAGTTATCAGTGTCATTGAAGCCTGTGGTAAATCCAAGAGGTGAATCAGATTTGAAAGCCAAACCTTGCCCTTTGGGGCTAACAATCAAGATCCTTTTGTGAAACTGCTCTTGGGCTACTTGTAGGCAACAGTACACACTGAACAGCTGACCACTGGACACCAGGTGACTATGGAACAGTATTGCACACCATGAATTGGGTGTAATTTGACCCACTCAGCCTCAAGTTAAGTAACCCCAATAGCACTTCATAGACAAATGAAACTGGTAAATTCATATGGGGCCCAAGCACATCCTGAAAACACAAGAAGGTTACATCTACCTCATTCTCCAGCAAACCAATCCTTTTTTTGGGGAGGATGGGGATGTGAGAAGAGGATCTTGCTCTGATGCTCAGGCTGGAATGCAGTGGTAAAATCAAGGCTCACTGCAGCTGCAAACCCCTGAGCTCAAGTGATCCTCCCGCCTCAGCCACCGAAGTAGCTGGGACCACAGGCACATGCCATGACATCCAGCTAATTTTTTATTTTTCCTTTTTATAAAGATGAGGTCTTGCTATGTTAGGCTGGTCTTGCTTGCACTCCTGGCCTCAAGCGATCCTCCCACCTTGGCCTTCCAAAGTGCTAGAATCATAGGTGTGGACCACTGAGCCTGGCCCCAATTCATTCTTAATAGGCCTGTAAACAGAAGAGTCATAATGGCAAGAAAGGAGGCTATCCATGAACTTAAAGCAGGGTCTTCTCCCCAAGCTCTAAGTGGATAGAGTTTGTGGGGTACAAAGCTCTATCCATTTCTACAGAAGACATTGGGAGAGATCCAAGACGGCTGATTACTAGCAGCTCAGGATTGTAGCTCCCAGTGAAAGCACAAAGAGCAAGAGGATGCCACACTTTCAGATGAATTTTTGTTATTCATGGACCAGGAGATTCCCAGTGGAGGAGCCCCACAGGTCACCAGTGTGACTCTTGTGGCTGGCGCAGCAGTTTTGTTGGTGCCCCAGCGTGGCAGTTCTTCGTGCAGAGTAAATAGGACTGGGTCCCCTTTGGGTCAACGTTTGAAGCTCCAGGAAGGCAGAGTCGCCTATTCAGCCGATTGAAAAAGGGACTCAAGAAGGAAGCTAGACCGGAGATTCCCGGACAGAAAAGCACCATGAATCTTAACGCCACTGTTTTAGCCAGCGCAGTGGGTTGCTCAGATTCTGGCACTGGGAATAAACAAGTTGGACATCCACTCAGAGACCTAATTTGAAAGTCGGTGATTACAAAGATGATGAGTGGATAAATTTACAATGATGGGAAGAAACCAGCATAAAAAGGCTGAGAATACCCAAAATCAGAATGCCTCTCCCTCTACAGGGGATCACAGTTCCTCATCAACATGGGAACAAGGCCTGATGGAGAACGAGTGCATTCCATTAACAGAATTAGGCTTCAGAAGGTGGATAATAAGAAACTTCTGGGAGTTAAAAGAACATGTTCTAGCCCAATGTAAAGAAACTAAGAACCTTGAAAAAAGGTTTGACGAAATCCTAACAAGAATAGACAATTTAGAGAGGAATATAAGTGAATTAATGGAACTGAAGAATGCAATACAAGAACTCCGCAAAGTATGCACAGGTTTTAACAGTCGAATTGATCAAGCAGAAGAAAGAATATCCTATCAGAGGTTGAAGACCAACTTAATGAAACGAAATGAGAAGACAAGATTAGAGAAGAAAAAGTAAAAGGGAATGAGCAAAGTCTCCAAGAAATATGGGTCTATGTGAAAAGACAGAATTTACGTTTGATAGGTGTACCTGAATGTCATGAAGAGAATGAATCCAAGCTGGAAAATATTCTTCAGGATATTACTCAGGAAAACTTTCCTAACCTAGTAAGGCAGGACAATACTCAACTCCAGGTAATGCAGAGAACACCACAAAGATATTCCTCAAGTAGAGCAACCCCAAGATACATAATCGTTAGATTCACCAGGGTTGAGATAAAGGAGAAAATTCTAAGGGCAGCTAGAGAGAAAGGTTAGGTTACCCATAAAAGGAAGCCTATCAGACAACAGATCTCTCAGCAGAAACCCTACAAACTAGAAGAGAGTGGGGGTCAATATTCAATATCCTCAAAGAAAAGAATTTTCAACCCAGAATCTCATATCCAGCCAAACCAAGCATCATAAATGAAGGAAAAATAAAATTTTTCACAAACAAGCAAGCACTCAGAGATTTCATCACCACCAGGCCTGCTTTACAACAGCTTTTGAAAGAGGCACTATACACAGAAAGGAACAACCAGTATCAGTCATCCCAAAAACTTACCAAAAGGTAAAGAGTATCTCCATAATGAAGAATCTGTATCAACTAACGGGAAAAATAGCCAGCTAGCATTAAATGACAATATTAAACTCACAAATAACATCAATCCTAAATATAAATGGATTAAATGCCTCAATCAAAGACACCGACAGGCAAATTGAATGAAAAGTCAAAACCCATCAGTACGCTGTATGATTTATCTCATAAGCAAAGACACACAAAGACTCAAAACAAAGGGTTGGTGGAAGACTTATCAATCAAATGGAGAGCAAAAAAAAAAAAACCAGGAGTTGTAACTTTCGTCTCTGACAAAATAGACTTTAATAGTAACAAAGGGGGAGGGCCAGTGGGAGGGGGAGGTGGGGAGGGATAGCCTGGGGAGAAATGCCAAATGTGGGTGAAGGGGAGAAGAAAAGCAAAGCACACTGCCATGTGTGTACCTATGCAACTGTCTTGCATGCTCTGCTCACGTACCCCAAAACCTATAATCCAATAAAAAATTTAAAAAAAAAAAAATAGTAACAAAGACTAAAACAAAGAAGGACATTACATAATGGTAAAAGGATCAATGCAACAACAGGAGTCAATGATCATAAATATATAGGCACCCAATATAGAACACCCGGATACATAAGACAATAATAGCGGGAGACGAGACCGATCCAAGATGGCCGATCGCTAACATCTCGGGACTGCAGCTCTCAGTGAAGGCGTGGAGAACTAGAGGACGCCACACTTTCAGACAAATTCTGGTCGCTCACAGAGCAGAAGATCCCCAGTGGAGGAATCACACGGGTCGCCAGAGCAACTTTCGTGGCCGGCACAGCAGTTCCACCGGCGCCTTGGCGCGGCAGCTCTCAGAGCAGAGTGAACAGGTTTGGAGCACCCACAAGGGCCCCCAGCACGACACCAGAGCCCAGCACAGCGGCTGTGATGGCACCTCGGCGCGGCAGCGCTCGACGCAGAGGCACAGAGTAAATGGGACCAGCTCCCCTTCTGACTGAGGTTTGGAACCCCAGGAAGGCAGAGTCGCCCACTACAGACACAAGAAGGAAGCCAGACAAGAAAATCCTGGGCAGAAAAGCACCATCAGTTTTAACGCCACTGCTCTGGCCCTGGGAACTAACAACCTGGACGCCCACTCAAGAGACCTAATCTGAAAGGTGGTAAATTCAAAGACCACAGGAGGATAAACTTACAATGACGGGAAGAAACCAGCATAAAAAAGCTGAGAATACTCAAAGTCAGAACACCTCTCCCTCTAAAGATGATCACAGTTCCACATCAACAATGGAACAAGGCTTGATGGAGAACGAGCGCATCCCAATGCTAGAATATCGCTTCAGGGAATGGATAATAACAAACTTCGGTGAGTTAAAAGAACATGTTGTAGCCCAGCGTAAAGAAACTAGAAACTTTGAAAAAAAGTTTGATGAAATCCTATTGAGAATAGACAACTTAGAGAGGAGTATGAGTGAAATAATGGAACTGAAGAATACAATACAGGAACTCCGAGAAGTTTGCACAAGTTTAAACACTCGAAATGTTCAAGCAGAAGAAGGGATATCAGAGGTCAAAGTCCAACTTAATGAAATAAAACGCAAAGAAAAGATTAGAGAAAAAAGGATAAAAAGGAATGAGCAAAGTCTCCAAGAAATGTGGGACTATGTGAAAAGACCAAATCTACGTTTGATAGGTGTACCTGAATGCGACGGAGAGAATGAATCCAAGATGGAAAATACCCTTCAGGAAAATGTTCCTAAACTAGCAAAGCAGGTCAATATTCAACCCCAGGTAATACAGAGAACACCGCAAAGATATTCCTCAAGAAGAGCAACCCCAAGGCACATAATCATTAGATTCACTAGGGCTGAAAGGAAGGAGAAAATACTAAGGGCAGCCAGAGAGAAAGGTCAGGTTACCCACAAAGGCAAGCCAATCAGACTTACAGCAGATCTCTCAGCAGAAACTCTACAAACCAGAAGAGAGTTGGGGCCAATATTCAACATCCTCAAAGAACAGAACCTTCAGCCCAGAATTTCATATCCTGCCAAACTAAGCTTCACAACTGAAAAAAAAATAAAATCTTTTATGAACAAGCAAGAACTCAGAGATTATATTACCACCAGGCCTGCTTTACAAGAGCTTCTGAAAGAAGCATTACAAACAAACAACCAGTATCAGCCCTTCTAAAAATATACCAGAAAGTAAAGAGCACCAACATAAAGAAGAATTTACACCAACGAATGGATAAAACAGCCAGTTAACATCAAAGGGCAGTAACCCTAAATTTAAATCGACTAAATCCCCCAATCAAAAGACACAGCCAAAACCCAACGGCATGTTACATCCAAACCTGTTTCACAGGCAAGGATACACAAAGACTCAAAACAAAGGGATGGAGAAAGACTTACCAACCAAATGGAGAGCAAAAATAAATGAATAAATAAAAAGCAGGAGTTGCAATTCTCGTATCGGAATAAATAGATTTTAAAGCAACAAAGATATAGTGGTAAAAGGATCAATGCAACAACAAGAGCTAACGATCCTAACACCCAGATACATAGAGACTTAGACACAATGAGACAGAAAATTAATAAGGACATCAAGGACTCGAACTCAGATCTGGAACAAGTAAACTTAATAAATATTTATAGAGCTCTCCACTTCAAATACACAAAATAAACATTCTAGTCAATACCACATCACACATACTCATAGGTTTAAATGAAACATTGATTGGCCATTATTAATACCCATTTTTTTTAAGAATAAAGCAATATTTCCACTCACTCTCCCTCTTTCTCTTCCTCTTTCTTCCTCTCCTTTACTCATTTTTTTCTTCTTTCCTTCACTCAAAAAAAAAAAAAAGAAATCAACTTGTAAACCTCTAGATCCAGGTCGTCAATGTCTCTCTCATTGCTTGAATTCCTTCCTTCCCTTCCCTCCCTCCCTCTCTCCCCCCTTCCTCCCTTCCTTCATCCCTCCCTAAAAAAAAAAAGAAAATAGCAGGAGACTTTGACACCACAATGTCAATATTCGACGGATCAACGAGATAGAAAATTAACAGGGACATCTATGATTTGAACTCAGACCTGGAACAAGTAAACTCAGTGAATTTTTTTTTTTTTTGAGAATTAGTATGACATTTATTTTTTTATTTTTTACTTTTTTTTTGGTTCATACTTTTCTTTTTATTGCATTTTAGGTTTTGGGGTGCATGTGCAGAACATGCAAGACAGTTGCATAGGTACACACATGGTAGTGTGTTCTGCTTCCTTTCTCCCCTTCACCCACATTTGTCATTTTTCCCCAGGCTATCCCTCCCCAGCTCCCCCCCCACTGGCCCTCCCCTTTTTCCCCCAATAGACCCCAGTGTTCAGTACTCCCCTCCCTGTGTCCATGTGTTCTCATTTTTCATCACCCTCCTATGAGTGAGAATATACGGTATTTCATTTTCTGTTCTTGTGTCAGTTTGCTGAGAATGATGTTCTCCAGATTCATCCATGTCCCTACAAATGACATGAACTCATCATTTCTGATTGCTGCATAATATTCCATGGTGTATACGTGCCACATTTTCCCAGTCCAGTCTATCATCAATGGGCATTTGGGTTGGTTCCAGGTCTTTGCTATTGTAAACAGTGCTGCAATGAACATTCGTGTGCATGTGTCCTTATAGTAGAATGATTTATAGTCCTTTGGATATATACCCAGGAATGGAATTGCTGGGTCAAATGGAATTTCTATTTCTAAGGCCTTGAGGAATCGCCACACTGTCTTCCACAATGGTTGAACTAATTTACACTCTCACCAACAGTGTAAAAGTGTTCCTTTTTCTCCACATCCTCTCCAGCATCTGTTGTCTCCAGATTTTTTAATGATCACCATTCTAACTGGCATGAGATGGTATTTCAATGTGGTTTTGATTGGCATCTCTCTGATGACCAGTGATGATGAGCATTTTTTCATATGTTTGTTGGCCTCATATATGTCTTCTTTCGTAAAGTGTCTGTTCATATCCTTTGCCCATTTTTGAATGGGCTTGTTTGGTTTTTTCCTGTAAATCTGTTTGAGTTCTTTGTAAATTCTGGATGTCAGCCCTTTGTCAGATGGGCAAACTGCAAAAATTTTTTCCCATTCTGTTAGTGGTCGATTCACTCTAGTGACTGTTTCTTTTGCCGTGCAGAAGCTGTGGAATTTCATTAGGTCCCATTTGTCTATTTTGGCTTTTGTTGCCAATGCTTTTGGTGTTTTGGTCATGAAGTCCTTGCCTACTCCTATGTCCTGAATGGTTTTGCCTAGATTTTCTTCTAGGGTTTTGATGGTGCCAGGTCTTATGTTTAAGTCTTTAATCCATCTGGAGTTAATTTTAGTGTAAGGTGTCAGGAAGGGGTCCAGTTTCTGCTTTCTGCACATGGCTAGCCAGTTTTCCCAACACCATTCATTAAACAGGGAATCCTTTCCCCATTGCTTGTTTCTGTCAGGTTTATCAAAGATTGTATGGTTGTAGATATGTTGTGTTGCCTCCGGTGCCTCTGTTTTGTTCCATTGGTCTATTTCTCTGTTTTGGTACCAGTACCATGCTGTTTTGATTACTGTAGCCTTGTAGTATAGTTTGAAATCCGGTAGTGTGATGCCCCCCCCCCCCCCACTGTGTTCTTTTTGCTTAGAATTGACTTGGCTATGCAGGCTCTCTTTTGGTTCCATATGAAGTTCATGGTGGTTTTTTCCAGTTCTGTGAAGAAAGTCATTGGTAGCTTAATGGGGATAGCATTGATTCTGTAAATTACTTTGGGCAGTATAGCCATTTTCACAATATTAATTCTTCCTAACCATGAACATGGAATGTTTCTCCATCTGTTTGTGTCCTCTCATTTCGTTGAGCAGTGGTTTGTAGTTTTCCTTGAAGAGGTCCCTTACGTTCCTTGTGAGTTGTATTCCTAGGTATTTTATTCTTTTTGTAGCAATTGTGAATGGCAGTTCGTTCTTGATTTGGCTTTCTTTAAGTCTGTTATTGGTGTAGAGGAATGCTTGTGATTTTTGCACATTGACTTTATATCCTGAGACTTTGCTGAAGTTGCTTATCAGTTTCAGGAGTCTTTGGGCTGAGGTGATGGGGTCTTCTAGGTATACTATCATGTCGTCTGCAAATAGAGACAATTTGGCTTCCACCTTTCCTATTTGAATACCCTTTATTTCTTTTTCTTGCCTGATTGCTCTGGCTAGAACTTCCAGTACTATATTGAATAGGAGTGGTGAGAGAGGGCATCCTTGTCTAGTGCCAGATTGCAAAGGGAATGCTTCCAGTTTTTGCCCATTCAGTATGATATTGGCTGTTGGTTTGTCATAAACAGCTTTTATTACTTTGAGATACGTTCCATGGATACCGAGTTTATTGAGGGTTTTTAGCATAAAGGGCTGTTGAATTTTGTTGAATGCCTTCTCTGCATCAATTGAGATAATCATGTGGTTTTTGTTTTTGGTTCTGTTTATGTGGTGGATTACGTTTATAGACTTGCGTATGTTGAACCAGCCTTGCATCCCCAGGATGAATCCTACTTGATCATGATGGATAAGTTTTTTGATTTGCTGATGCAATCGGCTTGCCAATATTTTATTGAAGATTTTTGCATCTATGTTCATCATGGATATTGGCCTGAAGTTTTCTTTTCTTGTTGGGTCTCTGCCGGGTTTTGGTAACAGGATGATGTTGGTCTCATAAAATGATTTGGGAAGGATTCCCTCTTTTTGGATTATTTGGAATAGTTTCAGAAGGAATGGTACCAGCTCCTCTTTGTGTGTCTGGTAGAATTCGCCTGTGAACCCATCTGGACCTGGGCTTTTTTTGTGTTGTAGGCTCTTAATTGCTGCCTCGACTTCTGACCTTGTTATTGGTCTATTCATAGTTTCAGCTTCCTCCTGGTTTAGGCTTGGGAGGACACAGGGGTCCAGGAATTTATCCATTTCTTCCAGGTTTACTAGTTTATGTGCATAGAGTTGTTTGTAATATTCTCTGATGATGGCTTGAATTTCTGTGGAATCTGTGGTGATTTCCCCTTTATCATTTTTTTATTGCATCTATTTGGTTATTCTCTCTTTTCTTTTTTATCAGTCTGGCTAGTGGTTTGTCTATTTTGTTGATCTTTTCAAAAAACCAGCTCTTGGATTTATTGATTTTTTGAAGGGTTTTTCGTGTCTCTATCTCCTTCAGTTCTGCTCTGATCTTAGTTATTTCTTGTCTTCTGCTAGGTTTTGAGTTTTTTTGGTCTTGCTCCTCTAGCTCTTTCAATTTTGACGATAGGGTGTCAATTTGGGATCTCTCCATTCTCCTCATATGGGCACTTATTGCTATATATTTTCCTCTAGAGACTGCTTTAAATGTGTCCCAGAGATTCTGGCATGTTGTGTCTTCGTTCTCATTGGTTTCAAAGAACTTCTTTATTTCTGTCTTCATTTCATTGTTTATCCAGTCAACATTCAAGAGCCAGTTGTTCAGTTTCCATGAAGCTGTGCGGTTCTGAGTTGGTTTCTGAATTCTGAGTTCTAACTTGATTGCACTATGGTCTGAGAGACTGTTTGTTATGATTTCAGTTGTTTTGCATTTGCTGAAGAGTGCTTTACTTCCAATTATGTGGTCGATTTTAGAGTAAGTGTGATGTGGTGCTGAGAAGAATGTATATTCTGTGGATTTGGGGTGGAGAGTTCTGTAAATTCAGTGAATATTTATAGAATTCTTCACCCCAGGTCCACAGAACATACATTTTTCTCAGTATCACATTACACCTATTTTGAAAGTGACCACATAAATGGAAGCAAATCACTCTTCAGCATTTGCATAGCATTTCACAGACTTAAATGAAATATTGGTTGGCTCTTTGTTTTTTTCTTCCCTTATTCCTTTCTGTCTCCGCTGTTAAGCACAATTATCGGCATAAAAGAGGTTTTTAATACCTATTTTTAGATTGCATTCCAGCCTGGGCAATAGAACAAGATTCCTATTGTCTCTCCCCCTTTCTCTCTCTCTTTCTTTCTAAAAAAAAAAAAAAAAACAGAAGGCATTAGGGCGGAATTTGTGGATTTCCTAAACTCTGACAGCCCACACACAAGCCTGTGATCTTAGCTAGTCCTAGCAGATGCAACTGCCTAAGACCTTGAATCAGGTGCAAGTGATGCAAAGAAGTAGAGGAAAGTTTACAATTCATCTTAGTGATGACCGCAGTGGCATCCAGGGCCCACCAGCAGCAACCTCAGCTCCTGCACGATGCCAGAGGAGTCACCAGCAACAGTGCCGGCAGTGCCTGCAGCGTCCTAGCCAACCACCCCTGCGCTGTGACCTGGCCTGTGGTTCTGGCCTCTCAGCTTTTTTTGGTATCTGATCATTGCCTAAGCCTGGTTTTCCAAGATTCCTCTCAACTCCTTGAGCTACCAGAGTCAGTTTTCCTCTACCCCAAAATTGTTCACCTGCTTCTTTCCTCCTCTTCCATGGCACCTAGGGGCCATCTGATCATTTCTGAGTCATCCCCCTCATATCTCACACCAGGATTTCCTCTTTTCCAAAAACCCTCTCCCCCAAATCCCACACATACTTCTCCCCTGCCTCTCTTCAACATAACACATTTTAGACTTGCCAGCAACTTTAGGGGGATTTTTTTTTAACAAAGTCTCAAACTTTTAAGACATCTAAAAACCACTCTGAAAGTCATCTTCAAAGTTCATAAGAAGGCAAGTGATAGTAGTAACAATTATAGTATAACTGAAATAGATTAGTGAACATTGTTATTTACCATGCACTGTGCTAAGCAGTTCTCATATATTCATTTATTTATCCAGTCAACAAATATTTCTTGAACATCTACTATGTGCCAGGCACTAGGGATACACTGGTAGACAAGACAGGCAGTTTCCCTCCTTCCCCCTTTTTGGGACATTCCATTTTAGTGAAGGGAGAGAAGCCATAAACAAGTTAATTTATATAGTAAGTGATGATGTGGCATAGAATGACTGAGGAAGTTTATGTATTAATCCTCACAACAATCCTGTGAAACAGAAACTATTGTTGTCATGACTTTACAGATGCAGAATTTAAGGCACAAAGATGTAAAGAAAACTCCCACTATCTCAGATGGTAAGTGATGATCAGGATTTAATCTTGGACCTGTCTAACAGCAGAACCAAGCTCTAAACTACTGTACCATAGTGCTATCTACAACCCAGCCTTCTAGTCAACCTTCCTTACCCAGCTCCTTATCTCTACTCCTAGACTTTGCATTAAAATAAACAACTCTGTTCTCCTCTTTGAAGTCCTCTATTCCCAAGAACAGACATGGGCTCTTTGCTCCCTAATATTCATAGTGTACTTTCATTCCAAATACGTCCCACCCAAACCTTGGTAAACTGAGGAAAAGTCAGTTTGTGTCCTCATTGAATCCTTTCTGCATCATAAGAATATTAAGTAACTATACCTTCCCCATTCTTCTCTTCCTGCACCAACTCCCAACTCATTTCTGACTCTTAATCCATTTCCCTACCCTGAAACTTGTGGTAAAGGGGGGTAAAGATACTCATTTGGTGTAAAGCAATAAAAATTTTTGTGAACTTTGGCAAAATGTTTCAAATGCTCTAAAACTATACATACATACATTTTGACCCAGCAATTTGCTTTCTAGAAGTTTGTGCCAAGGAAAGCATAAAATAATATATAAAGATGTAAGTGCAACAGTCTCCAGCTCAGTAATATTTACAAGAAAATATGTTAAATTCCAGTTATGGAATATTGTTTAAAATTTTGTACATCCACATTAGAATACTGTATGGATATTAAAATCATGCTTTAGAAGTCTGCTGATGTAGAATAACATTATAATTTTAAAAAGTAGTAAATAACTGTTATGAAGGAGCTTAGACAATATAATCCCATTTTTAGTTTTTAAAAATTTATGTATGTACACATATACACATATATATTCATTTTCTCTATATACATACATTTTCTCTGTACATATATGTGTATATATGTATATATAGAGAGAGAGAAAATGAATATATATTTGTATATGTGTATAAATATGTATATATAAATATTTATATGTACACATATACAAATACATAAATACATACACACACACACAGAGAGAGAGAGAGAGAAATCAGAATGCAATAATTTCCCAAGGACCTTATTAACAGCAAAATGTTTATATTTTGTTTTCTTCTGGATGCAAAATTCTCTGCAATTTACACTGTAACCTTTGTAAACTGAAAATCAATGTTTTTTTAATCATAGAAATGAGGCATTTATTAAGAGAGCAACCTGAAAACTATTATTTTCCTGATTTTCTTTTTTATTAACTTTTATTTTAAGTTCAGGGGTATATGTGCAGGTTTGTTACATAGGTAAACTTGTGTCATAAGGGTTTGTTGTGCAGACTACTTTGTCACCCAGGTATTAAGCCTAGTACCCATTAGTTATTTTTGCTGATCCTTTCCCTCATCCCACCCTCCTCCCTCTGAAAGCCCCCAGGATGTGTTGCTCCCCCTATGTGCCCATGTGTTCTTATCATTTAGCTCCCACTTATAAGAACATGTGTTATTTGGTTTTCTGTTCCTGCGTTAGTTTGCTAAAGATTATGGCCTCAAGCTCCATCCTTCTTCCTGCAAAGGATATGACCTTGTTATTTTTATGGCTGCATAGTATCCCATAATGTATATAATGGTTAATACTGAGTGTCAACTTGATTGGATTGAAAGATGCAAAGTATTGATCCTGGGTGTGTCTGTAAAGGTGTTGCCAAAGGCGATTAACATTTGATTCAGTGAGCTGGGAAAGGCAGACAGACCCACCCTTAATCTGGGTGGGCACCATCTAATCAGCTGCCAGTGCAGCTAGAATATAAAGCAGACAGGAAAATGTGAAAAGATGAGATTGACCTAGTCTCCCACTCTACACCTTTCTCACATGCTGGATGCTTCCTGCCCTTGAACATCGGACTCCAAGTTCTTCAGTTTTGGGATTCAGACAGGCTCTTCTTGCTCCTCAGCTTGCTCATGGGCTATCGTGGGACCCTGTGATCATGTAAGTTAATACTAATAAACTCTCATATACATATATATATCCTGTTAGTTCTGTCCATCTAGAGAACCCTAATACAGTGTATATATATCACATATTCTTTATCGAGTCTACCACTGATGAGCATTTTGGTTGATTCCACGTCTTTGCAATTGTGAGTAGTGCTGCAATGAACATATGTATGCATGTGTCTTTAAAATAGAAAGATTTCTATTCCTTTTGGTGTGTACCCAGTAATGGGATTGCAAGTCACATGGTATTTGTTTTTAGGTCTTTAAGGAACTGCCACACTGTTTTCCACAATGGTTGAACTAATTTACACTCCCACCAGCAGTCTAGAAGTGTTCCTTTTTCTCCACAACCTCACTAGCATCTGTTTTGTTTTTGTTTTTTGCTTTTTAGTAAAAGCCACTCTGACTGGCATAAGATGGTATCTCATTGTGGTTTTGATTTGCATTTCTCTAATGATCAGTGATGATGAGCTTTTTTCTTATGCTTGTTGGCTGCATGTAAGTCTTCTTTTGAAAAGTGTCTGTTCATATCCTTTGCCCACTTTTTAGTAGCATTATTTGGTTTTTTTCTTGCAAATTTAAATTCTTTATAGATGCCGGATATTAGACCTTTGTCAGAAGCATAGTTTGCAAAAATTAAGAAAATCAGTGTTATTTTAAAGGTCCTCATGTACTGTGCCTTGAGAGTGATTTCCCCACTTGTGCTGCTCCCTTCTGTGGCTTATTGCTGTAGGAGAGTTTATTCATAAGCAAGAACTGACTTCTCAAAAAAAGTAAAATGATACTGGATCTCTCTGGCAGTAAATTAAGGTGGATTCCTAGCATCATGGACAGTTTGCAAGAAACAAAATTGTCATTCTGGGGAGTCTAACAACCAGATTATATTTCCCAATCAGGGGTAGGAAAGAGAGATGAATGTGCATTTCTATCCTAGGATCACAGGAGCATATGAATAGCAAGTCAGTAAGCAGGGGGTGGCGAAAGTTGAGTAGAGAATACCAACATCTGAGGGATCGCAGGAGAGAAGCTGTAAGTCAGGAGTGAATTGCACAGATGCCACCAGACTTAAAGCAGCACCAAGCAAAATGCAGCACCTGAACTTCCAAATCAAGTCAACTACTCCCTGCCCCTGTTCCTTTCCTGCTGCTTCAGACACCCAGATTGGACATCCTTTACCCGAAGTAAAGGAGCTCTTGTTGCACCAAAGATGACAGATGTAAAAGAGAAAGGTTTGCAATGAGTGGTCTCTGGGAGAAGGAAAAAGAGCAACGTCTCAGGAAGCATAGGCCCAAGAAGGCACCCTGACCCTCAGCAAAGACCAGGACCCACCTTATCTCATCAGCCTTCTTTCAAATGTGTGTTTCCCCAGCTGTGCATCTACAGACAAGACAGGTCAAGGTCATAGGAACAGGCCCCGAAAACGCAGCTCTGGGCAGCATGTCCAAGGATCAGGCCTTTGGTCTCCAAGAACTCAGGGGATCAGGGTCTCCAAAGGTATCTCCTTAGGAACCATGCATGGCCCCTATGACCTCCTTGTTCTTGGAGTGTAGACAGAAGAGCTGAACACAGGGGTGACAACTGTGTAGAAGAAGGCAAGTCTCTGGTCCATGTCGTGAATGGAGCCCGCCTGAGGCCTCATATACACAGTAGTCTCAGTCCCAAAAAAGAGTCTGACTACAAACCGGGGGATGGGGGGCAGGCAGAGCAGTTAGTGGACACTTTGGGACGCCCCTGAAATGTTGCAACCCCAAAGATGGTGGCAAGAATACTGTCCAGGTAGGGTGGCTCACGCCTGTAATCCCAGCACTTTGGAAGGCCAAGGTGGGTGGATCACTTGAGGTCAGGAGTGCGAGACCAGCCTGGCCAACATGATGAAATCCTGTCCCTACTAAAAAATACAAAAATTAGCTAGGAGTGGTAGCGGGTACCTGCAATCCCAGCTACTCAGGAGGCTGAGGCAGTAGAATCGCTTGAACCCGGGAAATGAAGGTTGCAGTGAGCCGAGATGGCGCCATTGCACTCCCGCCTGGGCAACAAGAGTGAAACACCATCTCAAATAAGTAAATAATACAAGCAAAGGAGGCCACGATCCGTAAGAAGGGGCCAGCATAGAGACCGTCTGACGGTTGAGATTCCCCACTTCAGCCCAGAAATCTCAACACAGGCCGGGTATGACGCGGGAAGTGGCGGGAGGTGCCGGCGCCACCGCAGAAGGGCGAGGTGAAGGTGGAGCAGGCGCGCGAGGCTCGGGCTCCTCAGGTGGTAGAACGCAGCAGCTGGCGGATGGCGGCACAGAGGCGGAGGCCGTGCGCAAGCGCAGTCGGCGATACCACGGAGGGTCAAGAAACCCAGCGGCGGGGAGCCGCCGGCAAGTGGGCTGGCGCTGCCGGGGAGGGGAGTGGCCCGCATCCGAGGCTGCCGCTGTGGTGTGGGAGCTCCCCGAGGGAGAAGTGGCGCAGGAGGAAGTGCATGGGCGCGCGCAGGCAGAGTCCGCCAGTGCGAGGACGAAGATCAGAGAGTTCCCTATCAGGTTCACCAGATGGATGCAGAGCACTCCCCAAAACAGAGGGCCCCGGAAGGAAGCAAAACCTGAGAGCACCAACCAAACAAGCCCAGTCATGCTGTGCCATTGCCACCGCCATGTCCCCAAGGCCAGACTGAAGGATCGAGGCAGAGGAAGTCTCGTTCCGCCCCAGGAGGCATCGAATCAAAGGCAAACGCCTAGAGGGAAAGCTGTGGGAGAAGCTACAGGAACAGCCCAGCTCTCCTTCCCGCCAAGAAAACCCCTCTGAACAGGAAGAAGATAAGCCAGGGGAGTGGAGGGGAAATGGCAGGACCTTACTCAAGGCTGGGGACTTACCAGACACCAGGGTGGTTCCACACACCCGAGTTCTGGGCTCTGGGAACAAAGAGCTGAGACCGGCAGGACAGCTGCCTCTGAGAAAGTGGTTGAGAATATAGGCAGAAAAGTGGGTGAGTAGACAGAATAAAGCTGGCAGGAGATCGGAAGAAAAATGGATCCATCATGAGGTGGAGAGTGAATGAGAGCAAGAGTGAGAGAAGACAGATCAAAGACCACGGATAGAGAGGCCTGCTGGGGCTTTACCCTCCTGGGCAGCACTCGCCACTCAATCTTCCCAAGAGCCAGGCTCCCAGAGCAGAGAGTGGGGAGGGAAAGTAGGCAAGATGAAGAAAGGGGAATAAAGTTTTGCCCAGGGACCAGGGAAAAGGATTTTCTCCTTCCTCATCACCATGCCTAAGCTCCTGGGTCTGGAGTCTCCATCCCAAAAACAGTGGAGGGACAACATGAGGAGTGGGCTGGAATGTATTTGGGGGTCCCTCAGCAAGGCCTGAATGGAGCTGGACCCAGAAACCAAATGTTTCAATGCCTTGGCCAATTTCTATCTGCTGAACTGCCCTGCCCATTCCCCAAAGGGCTTCTGCCAGTGTGGCCCATGTGCAGAATTAATCCCTAGCTTAGCTGCTTTCTTTTTTTTTTTTTTAATGAGACAGGGTCTCCCTCTGACACCCAGGCTGGAGTGCAGTAACACAAACACAGCTCACTGCAACCTGAAACTCCTGGGCTCAAGTGATCCTCCCACCTCAGCCTCACAAGTAGCTGGGACTATAGCATGCACCACCACAACTGGCTAATTCTGGAAAGTTTTTTTTTTTTAATACTTTTGTAAAACAGTGCTAATCCTCAAAGAAACGAACTGCTGAACTTGAAACAGGCCTGACTTGTGGGAGAACTTCCCAACCCAGCCAAAGGGTTCAGCCCACTCCACAGCTGCTGAAAAATACTTCAACATTTTCTGAATTTTAGAAATAGGAAACATTCCCTTAGATCTAAGTTGGGGCAAATGACATCTCCTGCAGCAGGGGATGATAGAGGTGACACAAAAGAAACGATTCCTCAAGCACCAATGGCTCAATGAATAAAAAACTGCAGGTCTTTATTATGTGATATGGTTTGGCTGTGTCCCCACCCAAATCTCATCTTTTGAATTGTGGTTCCCATAATCCCCAAATGTGGTGGGAGGGACCCAGTGGGAAGTAATTGAATCATGGAGGTGGTTTCTTCCATGCTATTCTCATGATAGTAAGTTCTCACGAGGTCTGATGGTTTTCATAAGGGGCTTCCCACCTCACTCAGTTTTCATTCTTCTCTCTCCTCCCTCTATATGAAGAAGGACGTGTTTGCTTCCCCTTCTGCCATGACTGCAAGTTTCCTGAGGCCTCCCACTATGCTGAACTGTGAGTCAAACCTCTTTCCTCTATAAATTACCAGTCTTGGATATGTCTTTATTAGCAGTATAAGAACAGACTAATACAGTATTGGTACCACACAGAGTGTGGCACTGCTGTAAAGATACCCGAAACTGTGGTAGCAAGTTTGGAACTGGGTAACAAGCAGAGGCTGAAACAATTTGGAGAGCTCAGAAAAAGATAGGAAAATGTGGAAAAGTTTGGAACTCACTAGAGACTTATCAAATGGCTTTGACCAAAATGCTGACGATGATATGAACAATTAAGTCCAGGCTGAGGTGGTCTCAGATGGTGATACGATTTTGTTCCTGGACCAAACTGAGAGTTAGGCTGCTGTTTCTCCTGGCCCTATAATGAGATGCAGAGGAACTGGGGAGGAATAGAGCTTATATTTCTGCAACCAATTACAGGGAGAAGGCCTGAAAATTATCACCAGACCAACTCAAAAATACAAAGTTTTCCAGAGCTTATATACCTTCTAAGCTGTATGTCTACATGTAAGTAAGTGTGTATTCATCTAAAGACGTAAGTGATTAACTTCTTTTAATCTATAACTAAGGTCTGAGTCCTGAACACCTTCCTCTGGAGCCTCAGTAAATTTACTTAATCTAAATGGGTCCAGGTGCTGGGGTGATTACCCTTATCTTGTCTCCCACTAAATCATGGAGGTCTGGGGAGGTCCTTCAGACACCCTAGTCAACTTGTTTGTGGGGCCTGAGGAGTTTCTTCCAACCCACAGTAAAACTTGTTTAATCCTCAATGGGTCCTGTTAAAAATTTCTTCATTATTTTGGCCCAAGAAGGCCTAGGCAAAACTCTTGATGGGCTATTGTTACATCCCAGCCTTTGTATAAGGGCACTGACTTTTAATATTTAGCTTAACCACTCAGTACTAAAATAGTTGTTATGGAAGCCTGCATTAGTGAGACATGGCCTGCTACAGTTTGGGTGTGTCTTCACCCAAATCTCATTTTGAATTATAGTTCCCATAATCCCCACATGTCATGGGAGGGACCTGGTGGGAAGTAATTGAATCATGTGGACAGTTACCCCTATGCTCCTGTTCTCATGATAGTGAGTTTTCATGAGATGTGATGCTTTTATAAGAGGCTCTTTCCCTTTTGCTCAGCACTTCTCCTTCCTGCCATCATGTAAAGAAAGACACGTTTCTTCCCCTTCCATCATGATTATAAGTTTCCTGAGGCCTCCCCAGCCACATGGAACTGTAAGTCAATTAAACCTCTTTCCTTTACAAATTACCCAGTCTCAGTCCTTTATAGCAGCATAAGAATGGACTAATACAGGTGGAGATAAAAACTTGTTGGGAACCTGGCATAAAGATCACTCTTGCTATGCTAAGAGACTGGTGGCGTTTTGCCTCTGCCCTAGAGATTTATGGAACTTTGAACTAGAGAGAGATGATTTACAGTATCTGGCAGAAAAAATTTCTAAAGCAGCAAAGCATTCAAGAGCTGACAGGGCATAAAATTTGGAAAGTGTCCAGCCTGACAATGGAATAGAAAAGAAAACCCCATTTTCTGGGGAGAAGTTCAAGCCAACTGCAGATATTTGCATAAGTAATGAGAAGCCAAATGCTAATCGCCAGGACAGTAGGGAAAATACCTCCAGGGCATGTCAGAGATTTTCACAGCAGCCCCTCCCATCACAGGCCCCCAGGCCTAGGAGGAAAAGATGTTTTCTTGGGCTGGGTCCGGGGCCCTCTGGCTGTGCACAGCCTCAGGACTTGGTGCCCTGTATCCCAGTCACTCCAGCCATGGCTGGGACCAAGGTACAGCTTAGGCCATGGCTTCAGAAGGTGCAGCCCCAAGCCTTGACAACTTCCACTTAGTGTTGAGCCTGTGGGTACGCAGAAGTCAAGAATTGATGTTTGGGAGCCTCCACCTAGATTTCAGAGATTGTATGGAAACGCTGGATGCTCAGGCAGCAGTTTTCTGCAGGGGCAAAGCTCTCATGGAGAATCTCTGCTAGGGCAGTGCAGAAGAGAAATGTGGGGTTGGAGCCACTGCCTAGTGGAGCTGTGAGAAAAGAACCACTGTCCTTCAGATACCAGGATGGTAGATCCACTGACAGCTTTTCCACCTGTGCACCTGGAAAAGCGGCAGACACTCAACACCAGCTATGAAAGCAGCAGGGAGGGGGCCATACCCTGCAAAGCCATGGGGGTAGAGCTGCCCAAGGACATGGGAGCCCACCTCTTGCATCAGTGTGACATGGATGTGAGACATAAAGTCAAAGGAGATCATTTTGGAAATGTAAGGTTTAGTGACTCCCTTACTGGATTTCAGACTTGCATGGGGCCTGTAACCCCTTTGTTTTGGCCAATTTCTCCCATTTGGAATGGGCATATTTACTCAATTCCTGTAACTCCACTTATCTAGGAAGTAACTTCCTTTTGATTTTACAGGCTCACAGGTAGAAAGGACTTGCCTTGTCTCAGATAAAACTTTAGACTTGGACTTTTGGGTTAATGCTGAAATGAGCTAAGATTTTGGGGGACTGTTGGAAAGGCATGATTGTGTTTTGAAATGTGAGGACATGAGGTTTGGGAGGGGCCAGAGGTGGAATGATGGGGTTAGGCTGTGTCCCCTGCCAAATCTCATCTTGAATTGTAGTTCCCATAATTACCACATGTGGTGGGAGGGACCTGGTGGGAGGTAATTGAATCATGGGGATGGTTTCCCCCATGCTATTCCCATGATAGTAAGTTCTCACAATATCTGGTGATTTTACAAGGTGGCTTCCCCCTTCTCTCACCTGCCACCCTGTGAAGAGGTGCCTTCCACCGTGATTGTAAGTTTCCTGAGGCCTCTCCAGCCATGCTGAACTGTGAGTCAATTAAACCTCTTTCTTTTATAAATTACCCAGTCTCAGGTATGTCTTTATTAGGAGCGTGAGAACACATTAATACATTATATATACCCCTTAACCAAGAAAGGAGTTTTCTTCATTGTCACAGATTCACATCCTCACAGTGGTCTTTGGAGATACTTCTAATACAAGGCAGTCTCTTGTTTGTTTGGGTTATTTTTTCTTTTTTAGGTTGCAAAAGTTTGTTAAAAACTCCAAGAAACACATGTAGATAGCTTGCCCTCAAGGAAGGAAGACATAACTGCCTACTCCTTAAGTGTGGGCTACAGATAGTGACTTTCCAGAAAGGAGAGGAAAAGGAACTTTACCATAGAGCAAGCTGACAAACACACCACCTCAGCCAGGTGACTATGGCCAACATTGACAGTAATAAATTACATCAATAGTGTATTTCTTTGATATGTTGTGATGAGAATGCTACCTGACCTCTATGGCCTTCCTCCTAAAACCCATAACCCAGACAATCATGAGAAAAACATCACATAAATTTCTTTTTTTTCTTTTTTTCTTTTTTGTTTTTTTGAGAAGGAGTCTCACTCTGTCACCCAGGCTGGAGTGCAGTGGTGCAATCCCTGCTCACTGCAACCTCTGCCTCCCGGGTTCAAGCAGTTCTCTGCCTCAGCCTCCTGAGTAGCTGGGATTATAGGTGCCCACCACCATACCTGGCTAATTTTTGTATTTTTAGGAAAGACAGGGTTTCACCATGTTGGCCAGGGTGCTCACAAACTCCTGACCTCGTGATCCACACTCCTTGGCCTCCTGAAGTGCTGGTGTTACAGGTGCAGTGTTAATCACTACCTGTGGAGATCTGTCCTGCAGACCCTGACTCAGTGACAGATGAATGAAATACACTCACACACCAGAGTACAGTATAAGAGTCAGGCTAGGGGGTCATCAGCTGCTCTCAGAGGGCAATTACAGCTGAGATAAGACCACTCCTCCTCACATGTATTCAGTATAGATTTAATAACAGAGATTCTAAGTCAACACATTTGTGGATAATTAACATGCTTAAAAGAGTAGTTTTACAAATGATAAAAGATTTTGGTTCCCGGACCCAGAGTAAACACCATTAATGGGTAATTACCCTTCAACCTCCCCCTGAGAAGACCATCCAGCACAGAGTTTACATGAGTAAACAGTTAGAGACAAAGGAATGTGGGGTCAACGGACTTAACTGGAGAGGCTTTTATTATCCCTAATCTTCACCCTGTGACCTAATGCTTTAAGGTAAGAACAGGTTGCCCTCCACCTATTAATGAAAACCTTTCGGCCTTACGAAGGATTTGAGACTATAACCTTATAACTTTCCCTAATATTTCCCTTTATATTTTGCCAACCACTCAAAGTGAATCTCAACATCCGGCTTAGATAAATTTCAATAACAGGGCATCCTAAAAACACCTAACTACTCTACTCTTTGAAATTGTCAAGATCATCCAAAACAAGGAATATCTGAGAAATTAGGGAAATACGTCAAATGGATGTAATATGTTAACCTGGACAGAGTCCTGAAACAAACAAAAAAAAGGACATTGAATGAAAACTAAGAAAATCTGACTATGGACTGGAATTAATAATAATGTATTAATATTGGTTCATTAATTGTGACAAATGTACTTATTAATTTAAGACAATAATAAAGGAAACTGGCTGTGGAGTATATGGGAATTGTATGTCCTATCTTAGCCATTTTTCTATAAATCCAAAACTATTCTAAAACAAAATGTGATTCTTTAAAAGTTTACTGACATACAGAGAAGTTTATAATATATTGCTAAATGATTTTTTTAAGCTTAAAAATATTAAATTTTCAGCCAGGCATGGTGGCTCACGCCTGTAATCCCAGCACTTTAGGAGGCCAAGTCAGGCAGATCACCTGAGATCGAAAGTTTGAGACCAGCCTGACCAACATGGAGAAACCACATCTCTACTAAAAATACAAAAATTAGCTGGGCATGGTGGTGGGTGTCTGAAATCCCAGCTACTTGGGAGGCTGAGGCAGAAGAATCGATTGAATCCAGGAGGCGGAGGTTGTAGTGAGCCAAGATCGGGCCATCGCACTCCAGCCTGGGTGACAGAGCGAGACTGTGTCTCAAAAAAAAAAAAATTAATTTTCAGGCCAGGCACAGTGGATCATGCCTGTAATCTTTGGGAGGCCGAGGCAGGTGGATTACCTGAGGTTGGGAGTTCAAGACCAGCCTGACCAAGATGGAGAAATTAAGATGAGTCAGAAATAAAAATAAGAAGGAGTAGAGTCTGAAAACGGACCAAAAATTGAAGTTTGGTTGTTTTTCCCAAAAATCTGCAGTTCTTGAGCCGGTTCAAATGGGGTCATATCGCCCCCATGGTTATTATCTCTGAATAACCATGTTCAACAACAGTGTCCCCTCTCCCTGAGCTGCCTGTGAGATGGTAAAGGCGGTCTTGAACATCTTCTCCTGGTCCAGACCCTTCAGTCTGCACAGGAGGATGATGAAGTCAAGAAGAACTCATTTAGTTTACTAAAGATCAATTAGTGAATTAATGACTGAGCTAAGACCAGTGATAATATATATCATGTATAGAGGATCATGGCACTGTTACATAAATCACCACCTGATACCAGGTTTAAATAATCCCACTCTACTGATGAGGAAACTGAGGTGAGAGGAATGAAGTGCCTTGTCCGAGGTCACACAGCCCCACAACAATAGAGCCAGATCCAAATCTTGTCTATCTGCCCCCTAAGCCAGTGGAACTGGACACTGCAAACCCAGCCTCTAAACACAATGCCCACCCCACCTGCCTCTGTAATGTGTCTGCATCTGGACGACAGAAAGAAGATGCCTTGGAAACATCTGCTGTAATTCCATCATGTGACAGAAGAGGAAACAAAGGCAGAGGGGAATATGATTTATCCACAGTCACTGAGTGTCTGCACTGGGGCTTGAACCCATGACTCCAGGATGCTAGTCTAATGCTGTCTCTAAGGCTGTTCCACCAGCCCGCCTACTGCAAGTCCATGTGTGGACGTCTGCCTTGTGTTGAATGTGTCAAGGTCCGTGTGTGTGTGTGTGTGTGTGTGTGTCTGTGTGTGTCTGTGCATGCACGACAATCCTACCCACAGGAAGAGTGACCAGAAAACCCCAGAGTAATCCCTACAAGTAAAGGTAGCTCTTCCAATGAGCACCTGTTCCATCACAGAGCCTTGAAGTCAGAGACAGGGATCAAAGTTTAGGGGAAGGAAGGGTCCACTGATGATGTAAGGTACCATAACTGGGCTCCTGAGAGACTGAGGGTGCTTCCGTGGGTGCGAGATCCCAGAGACTTACTTCAGTGAAGTCCAGAGTGCAAGGCTCAGAGGGCCACATAGAGCACCATGGGATCAGACATTGTACGAATAGGAAGCATTTAAGCCACATGCCCCCTGCCTTCCCCAATACAGAAGCCTCCTCCATATTCCTGCCTCAGCAGCAGAACTCAGTGTCTCTACATGGATCCTGGGGGAGGAACAGGCACATTGAGGTAGGGGGCAAAGATGGTACAAGAAGTGTCCCTGGCAAGAGAGCATCAAGAATGGCCAGAGGTAGGGGCAGAATTTCCCTGATGCCCCCATGGCAAGGGTTCCCTAAGTGCCAATGAGCTCAAGCCAGAACACCTAAGGGCAAGGTGTGAGGCAGTACAAGACAGACGCCACAGGTCCTATGAAAATTTATGCCTGCGCACAGGAGAGTCCACTCTCATTCCAAATGGCATGTTCTCCAAATGGAGAAGAAAGGAATGAGAAAAGTCAAGGGGAGGGAAAATGAACTGAAAAATAACATGAACATAAGAGAAAGGAGACCACCACCACAGAGGTCTACAAAGAAAAAACAGAAAGAAAGGGGATCAGTGCCAGTTGGCCAGCTCACAAAGTTAGAAGGTGAAACTGGCCTCAAGTTGTAGCTGAAGTCATTGCAATTACACCCAAGAAACTAGAATTGCGGTGGTCTCTTTCCTAGCAATCATGAAAGCAGGTGAGGGAACAGAGCTGCTTAGGAGATGGGGCCCTAAGGTGGGCAGGACTGGGTGGTATATTTCCACATAAGTCTGGGGACCCTGCAACTTCTTGACTCTCCTAGGCCAAATTCTGGGGTGGGGGGCAGTTGTTTGGTTGGTTCGTTTTGGTTATTTTCTTGCAGAAAATGTGTGAGCAAAGATCTTACCTGTGCTAGGAGCTCCTGAGAAAGAGTACTTGAGACAGGGGACTGGCCTCTGTAAACCCCTGAGATCCTTTTTACTCTAAAAGTCTAAGCAGTAAACTGTCTACATCTGAATGCTATGTACAATTAACAAACACTTTCTTCCCAAAGCTGCTGGTTAAGTTTTAGTTAATTCCTTGGGGTCAGCCAAGCCTCCCTGTTCCCCTGAGGCCTGCTCCCCAGCTCCACAGCACCCAGTGCCTCTGCCACAGTAATTACCTGCTCCAAATGAGACCATCTCCATGAAGGACAATAGTAATCACAGGAACAATAATTCCACAATTATTTTTGTCCCTCAACATTTAAAAAAAGAAAAGGTTTGCAGCCTGGCAATGAATACAGCACTTGTGCAATTTCATTGCCTCATCTCATTTGGTACTCACATCATCCCTAGAGATAAACCTAGCAGGTATTCATTAATACTCTGGTTTAGTCATAGGAAATTAAAGAGCTAGGTGACTCCATAGTCACTGGGCCAAAGTCACTTGGCCAACAAGAGCGGAACTCAGACTTGAAACCTTGAAACCTAGAAACCCCGGCTCCCAGTCCAGGACACTCCCTAACATAGCACCCAGTCCCACCCACCTTAGGGCCCCCTCTCCTACCAGCTCTGCTCCCACATCTGTTCTTTGTCCTCTGAAAGCCCAGCTTTTTCCAACACTAAAAGGCTGCAATGTCCTGCACAGCAACCCAGGAACAGCTGATCTCCTCTAGGAGCCCCCTACCTCCTCATCCCGCAACAAGGCTCCTGGAGTAGGAAGCACACCCTACAGGAGGTCACTGTTCCCTGCCCTCAGACCTCACTATGCCTCTGTCATACCACCCACAACTCTGCCACTCCCACCTCACAGCTAAGGAGAGACTCACTGCTTATATTTATCTTTTCAGAGTCCTGTTGCACAACATAAATAGCTTACCCAGGCACGTAAAACACCAAGAGATGGCAGATAATAAAACTAGGAACAAACAAATAGAGAAAGAAAACAAACTTTAAGAAAGAAAGATGGATATAGGGATATAAAATGGAACGAGGAATGAAACTTAAAAATGAGAAATTTAAGACCTGTTCCCTTCCTAAGAGTGAGCCACAAGTTTGACTCAAAACTGCCAACCCGAATAGGAAAGTCTGGTCCGTTCTGGAGTTCACAGTGTCCATGAAGTAAAACAGAGACAGATGATGCAGGGAAGCACGACTACTCTTGGAACTGAGACCAGACAGAAGGACACTCCTAGAGAGATGACAGCGGTTCACAGCCTTACCATTGCCTGAACAGTGATGGATTTTAAGAGCCACCTCAACACAGGGGAGGCCCTGGCACTGGGGGACCTCTGTGGTTGTGGGAGAGAGAGGATGCACCATGACCCTGCTCTTTCCCTGTGTGTTTGATCTAAGGACTGTTCAACTTTGGTACTAGTGACATTCAGGCCAGATAATTCTTCGTTGTGGGGTCTGTTCTGTGCATTGTAGGATGTGTAGCCGCATTCCTGGCCTCTGCCCACTAGATGCCAGTAGCACCCTTCCCTCCAATTCTGATACCACAGCATCCCCAGATACGGCCAAATGTCTCCTGAGGGACAAAATTGCCCCCAGTTGAGAACCAATGATCCAAGAGTAGAAATCTTTGCTTCTATTTTTCTTTTAACATAGAAAGGCAAAGAAGGGCTCTGTCCCCAGGCAGCAGTGCAGTGGTGCAATCTTGGCTCACTCCAACCTCTTGGCCGGGCCTGGTGGCTTACCCGTAATCCCAGCGGCATGCCTGTAATCCCAGCACTTTGGGAGACTGAGGTGGATGGATCACATGAGACCAGGAGTTCGAGACCAGCCTGGCCAACATGGCAAAACCCTGTCTCTACTAAAAATACAAAATATAGCAAGTCATGGTGGTGTGCACCTGTAGTCCCAGCTACTTGGGGGGATGAGGCTAGAGGATTGCTTGAACACAGGAGATGGAGGTTGCACTGATCCAAGATGGCACCACTGCACTCCAGCCTGGGTGATGGAGTGAAGCTGTGTCAAGGAAAGAAAGAAAGAGAGAGAGAGAAGGAAGGAAGGGAAGAAAGAAGAAAAGAAAAGAGAGAGAGAAAGAAGGAAGGAAGGAGAAAGAAGTGAAATTGAAAATTTTTTAAATGGTAAAAAAAATGAACAAAATTAGAAGTTAGTTATTTGAAAAGATCGGCAAAGTTGACAAACTCTTAATTAGAGTGACCAAGAAAAAAAAGAGAAAGAGTCAAATTACTTAAATCAGGAATGAAAGAAGGGACATCACTACTGATCTTACAGAAATAAAGATGATTATAAGGAAATATTGTCTGTCTAGTAAGTCCAACATCTGAGCTTTCTCAGAAAAATGAGACTATTGATTGCTTTTTTTTTAGACAGAGTCCTGCTCTGTTACCCAGGGTAGAGTGCAGTGGCACTATCTTGACTTACTGCAACCTCTGCCTCCTGGGTTCAAGTGATTGTCTTGTCTCAGCCTCTAGAATAGCTGGGATTACAGGCACACACCACCATGCCTGGCCAATTTCTTTGTATTTCTAGTAGAAATGGGATTTCGCCATGTTGGCCAAGCTGGCCTTGAACTCCTGACCTCAGGTAATCCACCCACCTCAGCCTCCCAAAGTGCTGGATTACAGGTGTGAGCCACCATGCCCAGCCAACATTTTATTTTTTAATCATGCTGTATTATCTTTAATTAAATACAAAGACCTTTCCAACATGTCACCTAGAGACCATTTTAACCACTGTTCTGTTTGACCATCAATCTCTCGTTCTTCTCTTTGACGATGGTGAGGTGGATACATTTTCCTTGGGGAAGAGAAATCTATGGTTTGTTGCCTTTGCCTATAACAAAAATGTTGGAGAGCTGGATGGCAAAGCTGTTGCCACTGGCATCTTTCACAGGAACCACAATATTTTAAGTAATGAACTGTGGCAACTCCAGAAATCAGATTCCTACTCCCTCAGGACTTTTTTTTGTTGCCTCTTATTGCAGCTGCTGCTGCTGCTCTTGTGTGTGTTTGTTTAGTGATATTCCTGGACTAAGTCTTAAGTCTGTAAATTGTGTATTCTTTGCCATGTATGTCCACTTGATTAGCTAATGCCTTGACCATTAAATCTCCCACCCTTTGCTTAGGGGTGTGTGTGTGTGTGTGTGTGTGTGTGTGTGTGTGTGTGTGTGAGATGGCTCCAAATAAAGACATGAGGCTTTTCCAGGGATCTTCTAGGCAGGTCAAATACTGACAATCTCGGACAACCATGTCTTTGGGGATCTTGAAACCCATTCTACCACCTCCAATGGCTTCGAGGCCTCTGGTTTTCAGTGACTATGGTTCTAAGGCTGTCACTAATGCTGAAACAGAGATTTCCTTAAATGCCTTTGACCATTAAATCTCCCACCCTCTGCTGAGGTGTGTGTGCATGCGTGTGTGCATGTGTGTGTGATGACTTCAATACGCCAGCAGTTCATTACTCTGACCTAGCCTTCACTTGCTGCTTGCACAGGGCTTTAAGGTGAGCCAGAAGTGAGAGGTGCAAACTTTGCACATGTGTGTCGCCTTCTAGCTCCCCAGGCGTAAGTAAGAGCTTTCCAAGCCCCCTGTGAACAACCCCAGATTTTCTTTTGGCCACCCTGATTTTGGCCACCTGATTTTGCCCCAGTGTGTATCACTGTCTCAGGCAACTGCAATTTTTAAATTGCCACTGATTATTTGACCAATGCCCCAGGGATAGGGCTTTCCTCAGTGATCAAATACAGACAAGTCCTATGAATGAGGCTTTTCCGGGGCTCTTCTAGACAGGTCGAATACTGACAATTCTCTGGCAACCAGGTCTTTGGGGATCTTGAAACCCATTCTACCACCTCCAATGACTTTGAGGCCTCTGGTTTTCAGTGACTATAGTTCTGAGGCTGCTGGTTTCAAGGCCACCATCAAGCTGGGAAAAAGGGATGGATGTAAGACAAGTTAAAACACCACAAAGTTCACCATTCTTACAAAAGCCAGCCAGTTTTCTGAAAAAAATTAAAATGCTCTTCAGATTGTTGCAAGCCTTTGGTTAATTTCTAGAGTTCTGAAAAACTTGATACTGACAGTTTTTGCCAATGTTCTCATAGCTCTTACGGAAGAGCAAATTTTCAGAAGTCTTTATTCCACCATTTCAGAAGTGTTTTCTCCTGACATTATGTTTTAATCACACTTCCTTAAGACTCCTCTAGGGCCTTAGGAGAGAGTGAGTCCTGAAGAAACAACTCAACAATCAAATGTAGCTTGTGTAGACATTATGGAAAACAGTACAGAGGTTCCTAAAGAAATTAAAAATAGGGCTATCTGCAGGGTGCAGCCGCTCATGCCTGTGATCCCAGACTCTTGGGAGGCTGAGGTAGTAGAATTGCTTAAGGCCTGGAGTTCAAGACCAGCCTAGGCAACATCGCAAAACCCCATTTCTATTTCTTAATTAAAAAAACCTACAGCTACCATCTCCTCTGGGTCTTTGTAGTCAGGAAAAAAAATTGTTAAGGAAAAAAAATTGTTAAAAAAAAAAAATTGAACTGCCATATAACATAGTAATCCATCCCCTGGGTATATATCCAAAGGAAATGAAATCACTACCACATAAAAAGATATGCACTCCCATGTTCACTGCAGCATAACTTAGAATAACTGAGATATGGAAAGAACATACATGTCCATCAACAAACAAATTGGCTCACGCCTGTAATCCCAACACTTTGGGAGGCCAAGGCAGGTGAATTGCTTGAGCCTAGAGTTCAAGGCCAGCCTGGGAAATATGGTGAAACCCTGTCCCTACAGAAAAAAATAAATAAATAAAAATTAGGCAGGCATGGTGGCATGTGCCTGTGGACTCAGCTGCTTGGAAGGTTGAAGTGGGAAGATCACTTGAGCCCTGAAGGTTGAGGCTGCAGTGAGCCATGATTGTGTTGCCAAAGGAGGGTGTCCAGGTTCTTGGCATCTTGAACAAAGAACAAAGCAAGGAGAGAATGAAGCAACAAAAGCAGAGATTTGTTGAAAATGAAAGTGCACGCCACAGGGTGAAAGCGGGCCCGATCATCGGTGCTCAAGAGCCCCATTACAGAATTTTCTGGGGTTTAAATACCCTCTAGAGGTTTCCAATGGTTACTTGGTGTACCCCTATGTAAAGGAAGAGGATGAAGTTAAGTTACAAAGTCATTTACTCATTGTACACCCTATGTAAATGGAGAGGATATTTCCCGTCATAGCTGAAGTGTTTCCATCTGATGTAGTTCTAGGAAGTCAGCATGAATTGGCCTTATGTTCCCTGCCTCCAGACCCTATTCTCCTGCCTCAGTTGTATGACCACACTCCAGTCTGGGCAACACGGCAAGACCCTGTCTGAAAAAAAAACAAAGATTTTAAAAAAAAATCCTGTGGTGTATACATAAACACAATAGAGTATTATACAGCCTTTAAAAATGAGATCCTGTTATTTGCTACAACGTGGAGGAACTTGGAGGACATTATACCATGTGAAATAAGCCAAACAGAAATAAAAATATTGCATGATCTCACTTATATGTGAAATCTATAAAAATAGTCAAATGCACAGAGATAGAGAATAAAACGGGTTATCGGGGTGCCTTAAGTGGGGAAGAAATGGGGAAATGTAAATACAAGCAGCAGATATATAGGATAAACCAGTCTGGAGATTTTTTTTTAAGAGGGAGTTTCCCTTTTGTTTCCCAGATAGGGAAATGTAAGTAGAAAGTAGTAGATATATAGGAAACAAAGTAGCAGATACATAGGATAAACAAGTCTGGAGATTTTTTTTTTTTTTTTGAGACAGAGTTTCCTTCTTGTTACCCAATACCCAGGTTGAATGAAGTGCAATGGTGCGATCTCCCTCACTGCAACCTCAGCCTCCTGGGTTCAAGCAATTCTCGCCTCAGCCTCCCAAGTAGCTGGGATTATAGGCATGTGCTGCCATGCTCAGCTAATTTTGTATTTTTAGTAGAGACGGGGTTTCACCGTGTTCATCAGTCTGGTCTAGAACTCCTGATCTCAGGTGATCTGCCCACCTCGGTCTCCCAAACTGCTGGGATTACAGGCGTGAGCCGCCGCCCGCAGCAAGTCTGGAGACTTAACATGCAACACAAGGACTATGGCTAAGGTATTCTATCGTATTCAGAATTTTTGCTAAATGAGTAGATTTTAGCTGCTCTTGCAGCTAAAATCAAAATGGATAACTATGTGAGATGATGGACATATAAATTTGCTTCACTATAATACTATGATCTTATATATTTCATAACATGTTGTATATCTTAAATATACACATTAAAATGTATTTTAAAAGGAGAAGGAGAAGAAAGAAGAAAGGGAGGGAGGGAGGAAAGAAGAAAGGAGGGAAAGAGGAAGGGAGGAAGGAAATGGGGGGGAGGGAAGAAAGTGCTGGGTAGAGAAGGGTGTGGCCACTGGCAAGGGCTCCACCGCTAGGCTTGTGACCACAAACCTCGGTGAGGACAGGCATTCCTACCTTTGTGCCCAAATGTTGCATTTCCCAGGACCACCCAGGTCTGCTACACCCCGTCCTGTGCATATAAAAAAACCCTGAGACCCTAGCAGGCAGACACACAAGCGAGAAGACATCTAGGGGAGCACGTGGGTGGAAGAGCACACCGACAGATGCCTGGTGTGCCGGCAGCCGAACAACTGGCAGAACAACGCAAAGTTTGGCCTGGACAGTAGGAGGAGAACCCAGGCTGCCCAGCAGCCCACCTCCAGGGGAAAATCATCTACCTTCCAGCTCCCCCATCTGCTGAGAGCTACTTCCACTCAATAAAACCTTGCGCTCATTCTCCAAGCCCATGTGTGATCCCATTCTCCCAGTACACCAAGGCAAGAACCTGGGATACAGAAAACCCTCTGTCCTTGCAACAACATAGAGTCTAATTGAGCTGGTTAACACAAGACGCCTACAGACAGCAAAACTAAAAGAGCACTCGGTAGCACACGCCCCCTAGGGCTTCAGGAGCTGTAAACATATGCCCCACAACCTGCTGGTCTCTGTGCTCCCGAGAGGTTTGAGCAGCAGGGCACTGAAGAAGCAAGCCACACCCCCATCACACGCCCTTCAGAAGTTCTCAAGGAAAAAAGTCTTCAAGGACTCAGAGTCTGCCTTCTGCCAGATCCCAGAGTTATGAAACCTCAGATGAGCCCTCTGCCTCCCGAGGACCAGAATTTCAGGTGTGAAAGTGCAGTAGCCACGTTGAAAGACCAGGACCAACCCCAACAGGGAGTACCTCAAAGCCAGACAGGACTGGTGCTGCTTGGGTGAGGGTTGAGGTCACAAGCTGTTGGGATATTGGTAAATTGGTCCGTGAAACTGGCACTCACTGTTTCCTTTGCTTTGAGTACCTATCTTCAAAAGGGGGAATATCACTTTCACACTGTTTCAGAGCATGCAGAGCCAGGAGTAACTTTCTGCAACTGTCCTCGCTGATTTCACTTTCTACCTATCACCTGAGTTTAACAAGCAGGGCTTCCCAGAGGTCCCAAGGTAGGAGGCAGGACTCGACTTCAGAGGGGCTGCTCAGACTCTGAACAAAATTAAGAATAGCTAATATAGGGATGGGCAGGGAGCAGCTTTCCCTAAGACACGCCTATCAGTGTGCCTCGTCAGTTTACCACTAACATAGCAACACCCAGGATTTACTGCTCCTTTCCATGCCAATGACCTGATGACCCAGCCAGAGGTTTCTACCCTTTTCCTAGAAATTTCTGCATAAATCACCCCTTAATCTGCATGCAGTTAAAAGTGGTTGTAAACATGACTGCAGAACCTCGCCGAGCTGTTACTCTCGGCACACCGCCAATAGGGTAGCATTGCTTGCAGAAGAGTCAGAGTTGCAACACTGCCTGGGCTGTAACCCTGCCACTTCAATAAAGCTGTTTTCTTCCATTACAGGCTCCTGAGCGAAGTGAAGAATCCTCCCAGGCTATACCCCAACCTGGGGCTCACCTGCCATGTATCAAGAGGACTAGGCTTCCAGTTTTCAGCCTCTGGGTATATTTTAAAATGAAGAAATGCCAGAATAGAGTCAATATAATAGTGGTGTGGTTTACAAGTTTGTTTTTAACCAACCAATAGATACTCTACAAAGACTCAACCAATAGATACAATAGATCTCTTACATGGCAATAATAGCAGTCTATACTGTGCTTGAAGACCTTCATGAATACCAGGCACAGGCCATAGTTCTTCTGGTTCCCTGAGTAATAGTAAGACCCTTCCTTTCCTTCCTACTTGGAGTCCTTTGCTCCCTATGGACAGAAGGGAATGAGAATTTAGATAAATCAACCTTACATTCTCTCTTGCCAAGAGAGTCACTTGCAGCTCAGTGGATCCAAAGTTGGCTCCTCCTGGCTGGGCACGGTGGCTCACACTTGTAATGCCAGCACTTTGGGAGGCCGAGGCGGGTGGATCACCTGAGGTCAGGAGTTCAAAACCAGCCTGGCCAACATGGTTAAACCCTGTCTCTACCAAAAATACAAAAAAATTGTCTGGGGATGGTGGTGGGCACCTGCAATCCCAGCTACTCAGAAGGCTGAGGCAGGAGAATCACTTGAACCCAGGAGGCAGAGGTTGCAGTGAGCTGAGATCAAACCACTGCACTCCTGCCTGGGGGACAAAGCTAGAGTCCATCTCAAAAAAAAAAAAAAAGTTGGCTCCTCCTAGCAAACCCAAGGTGATGGAGACAGGTGCATCCTACCCCATCCATGGCCATCGTATCCAGCCCCTGCCAGCATCCTCTTACCTCTCCAGGCTTCCTTGGGGAAAAAAAAAATCACTCTCACTGCTTCAGTGGATCTACACTATTTTCTTTCCTGTCATACCAGGGAACTATTACAGAGAATTCCAAAGCAAGAGGACTAGAAGTTGCTGCTTTATCTAAATAACTTGTTCCCAGGCCGGGCGTGGTGGCTCATGTCTGTAATCCCAGCACTTTGGGAGGCCAAAGCATGTGAATCATTTGAGACCATCCTGGCCAACATGATGAAACCTCATCTCTACTAAAAAGACAAAAATTAGCTGGGCATGATGGCCAGTGCCTGTAATCTCAGCTACTCGGGAGACTAAGGCAGGAGAATCACTTGAACCCAGAAGGTAGAGGTTGCAGTGAGCCAAGATTGTGCCACTGCACTCCAGCCTGGGCAACAGAGCGAGACTCCCTCTCAAAAAATAATAATAATATTAACTCATTCTCTTGTATCACATAAGTAACAGCCCTTTGAGATCTAGGTTTTAAGAAGAAAAGAGTTTTTTGTGGACCCTTCCTCTGTTTTAACATGTGTTTAAGCTTCAGATTTTAGCCAAATAATAACAATCTTTACTCTTCCCAGATTTTATCAGGTCCATGGCAAGGAACTATCTCTGGTTCCATGAAAGAAGTAGACGTTGCATGCTGCATCCAGTTTCCTCACAGTTTACCAAAGAAGCAAGCACACCTCACCATAGCAAGGATTAATTTTTCCATCAAGTCAAGACAATCTAGTTTCATATTAAGAAAGCATAGGCTGGGCGCAGTGGCTCATGCTTATAATCCTAGCACTTTGGGAGGCCAAGGTGAGCGGATCATCTGAGGTCAGGAATTTGAGACCAACCTGGCCAAGATGGCGAAACTCATCTCTACTAAAAATACAAAAAAAAAAAAAAAAAAATAGCCAGGCATGGTGGCAGACACCTGTAATCCTAGCTACTCAGGAGGCTGAGGCAGGAGAGTTGCTTGAACCCAGGAGGCAGAGATTGCAGTGATGCGAGATTACTCCACTGCATTCCAGGCTGAGTGACAGAGTGAGACTCTGTCTCAAAAGAAAGGAAAAGAAAGGAGAAAAAAAAGAAAGAAAGAAGGAAGGAAATACATTGCCCCTAGTGTTAACATTTTGACCATATTTCTTGCATGATGATAACACAAATCTGACTGCACTAAGGAACGACTGAGTTCCTGAGCCTGCACTAGCTCTAACAGGTCACTCAGTCCCTCCCAGGCCATGGATGCAAGCTCCAAATTCTGATCCACAACTCTCTCTCCTGACAGAAAGAAAGGGAGGTCTTAGTACTTCTTACACATATAATAGTTCACATTCTAACTTGTATCTGGGTGGCTTACATGTAACAAGAGCACTCTGGGGTGCTGGGAGGCCACATGCTCTTCTGTAGTTTCACCCCCTGCTCCCTGTACAGTGTCCTTAGGACAAGAGGCCTGAAAGTCTGCTAACTTCAGTAGAAAGCAGGACGTTTTAACAGCCGCCCCTTCAAAATATAAAAATATTGCTTCAGATTGCCAAAAACCATTTTGCACTGAACATTCTGACCCTTATCCCAACACTGAGCCTCGCCCCATTCCTGAAGCTTGCCCTATCCCTAACCTTCTGAGCTGAGTGCCCAGCCCCAGTCCCTGCCCCAACCCCAGGAACTGCCTCATCTGGTTCTCGCCCTCACCCATGCTTCTGACCAGGCCTCTGACTATCTGGTCTACCAGTTCCATCTAGACCCACTTCCTGCCACACCTAGCCAGCCTGGCTAGATCTAGTCCCCTAGACTGGGACTAGGTTTGGCTAAATAAGCAGTCTGACTGCTTATTTGCTCTGTTTCTCCAGAAATCCAGCTCTAACATCCATCAACCAAGCCCCACAGAGCACTACTTCCTGAAGAACGAAAGAGACTAAAGACCCTAAGCTCACAGCCTCCATCCTTTCTGAGGCAACAAAGTCACTTTCTCAGACCATGCCTCTCAAAATGGAATGCACATGCAAATGACCTGGGAGTCTTATTAAAAATGCAGACTCAGATTCAGTAGGTCTAGAGCGAGGCCCTAAAGCCTGCATTTCTAACACCCAAGTGAAGCCAATATTGTTGGTACAGAAAACGAGCTTCAATTAGCACAGTTCTAGAATACCAATTATAGTTTTGCAAAATTAAAAAAAAAAGTTTACAATAACAACAGCCCTAATTTCTACCAAAGGAAGAGAACTCATCCCCCCACAGAATGCTCCAGCCCACAGAACTTGGAGTTTGTCCCACATATTGTATATATTATGCACAAATTACATAGAATTGATTTTTACTCAATAATTTCCTAAATGTGTGTTTTGTTATTCATTTGGTTCCTAACATCATTTGTTCATTCCGCAAACATTATTGATCATTAATCTATTAAGGCCATAGGAATATATAAGCCAGCGTCTCTGCATCTGACAAGGCAACAGGCCATTAAAGAAGATAGCTATGTAAGCAGATCTTTTCGGCACAGTAATAGTATCTGTATATAGTGTGAAGAAAGAGACCTGTAATCCCATCAGACCTGGGAGTCACTGGGAACGCCATTCTGGGTAAAACAGTAGCCTGAGGCGAAATAACAGAGGAGTGAGTCAAATGAAGTGCAGGAGACCCACGAGGCAGAGGAGCAGCCTGGCAGGGGCCCCAGTGTGAAGCCGCTGGGTCAGAGGAGAGCTGTACATACCTGGGGTCGTTGGAGCACAGTGAGCAGGAAGAAAGCCTCCAAGAAGAGGCTGAACTGTCAACCAGGGGCTGATAGCAGGGGACCTTGTCTGCCACATTAAGGATCTTGGACTTTAGCCTGTGGACAGTAAGGAAACAATTTAAGTTTTTAAACAAGGTCAACACACATTTGGGTTTTAGGTCAATCGTGTTTGGTGACTGTGCATAAAATTAAACTGAAGCTGCCAAAACTAGAAACAGGCTGGACAAGGTGACACTCCTGTAATCCCAACATTTTGGGAGGCCAAGGTGGGAGGATTGCTTGAGCTCAGGAGTTTAAGACCAGCCTGGACCACATAGCAGGACCTCATTTCTACTAAATACACATGTAAAAAATTAGCCAAGCATGGTGGCGTGTACCTGTAGTTCCAGCTACACTCTATTGTCCAGGCTGGAGTGCATTTGCATAATCATGGCTCACTGCAGCCTCCACTTCCTGGACTCAAGCAATCCTCCCACCTCAACCTTCTAAGTAGCTCAAGCAATCCTCCTGCCTCAGCCTCCCAAAGTGCTGGGATTACAGGCATGAGCCACCACACCCAACCAATGCTACCTTTCTAACACCTGTATAAATATCCTTCTCTCTGTCCCCACCACTATTGCCTCACTTCTCATAAGCCCTTCCTTGTACCATAGCAAATAATCTCTAAACTGATCTCCCAGCCTCCAGTATTTTTTCCCTTAAATCAAACTTATTTTCAACAGGCTAATCTAACTGTCTTGGTCTGTTTTCTGCTGCTATACCATAATACCATAGACTGGGTAGTTTACAAAAATAGGAGTTTATTTTGCTAAGAAGTCTGGAGGCTGGTAAGTCCAAAAGAGCATGTTGCCAGGGTCTTGTGAGGCTCTTTGTGCTGTTATCCCATAGCATAAGGGTTAGCAAGTCCATGAAACAGAGAGGAAACTAAGCCTATTATCATCATAACGAATCCATTCCTGTGACAATGGCATTAATCATTCATGAGGGCAGACCCTTCGCAACTTAATTACCCCTGAAAAGCCTCCTCTCTCAATACTATTACACTGACAATTAAATTTCAACGTGAGTTTTGGAGGAGACATTCCAGGCACATGGCACTGACCATATGACTCTTTCCCATTTCCTTTAGGACAAGAGCCAAACCCCTTATATTAGTGTATGAGATCCTCAATGACATAGACATTTCAAAATTATATGGATCCTTTCTCAGTGATATGGACCTTTTATTAATAAATCTACTAAATATGTATTAAGCGGTCCCTGAGACAGGCACTGGAAGTGGCCCTGAAGGTATTACCATGAAGAGAAAAATATACTCTGGCATTGTAGAGTAACATACTAGAGGAGATAGCAGATTTTAAAATATAGAGCTCATTGGGCAGACACTAATCCCAGGTATGGTGGTGCAAACCTGTAGTCCCAGGTACTCAGGAGGCTGAGGCAGGAAGATCCTTTGAGGGAGGAGTTCGAGGCCACAGTGCTATATCATGCACATGAAGAGCCACTGCACTCCAGCCTACACAAGACAGTGAGACCCCAATTATAAAACTAAATTAAATTAAAATAGAGACAATTTTAAAAATTTAAATGTGATAAAGCTATTCGTTATTTATTTGACACGCACGTTTTTAGTGTCTACTACTAGCCAGGCACCATGCTAGATGCTAAACGTGGTAATAAGGGAAAAAGATGAAATCCTTACTGATGTGGAGCTCATGGGCAGACACTAATCCCATAATAACAACCATGAACAGTATCACAAACTGGGCTAAGCGCTCTTGATCAAAATGAAGAAGGGAAGGGAAGCTTGATACAAGAACCAAAAAATGAATTAAAAAGTTAACATTCCAGATCCTTCCCAAATCATTCTATGAGACTAACATCATCCTGATACCAAAACCCAGCAGAGACTCAACAAGAAAAGAAAACTTCAGGCCAATATCCATGATGAACATAGATGCAAAAATCTTCAATAAAAAATTGGCAAACCAATTGCAATAGCACATCAAAAAGCTTATCCATCATGCTCCAGTAGGCTTCATCCCGGGGAAGCAAGGCTGGTTCAACATATGCAAACCTGTAAACATAATTCAACACATAAGCAGAACCTAAGACAAAAATCACATGATCATCTCCATAGATGCAGAGAAGGCCTTCAACAAAATTCAACAGCTCTTTATTTGACATAAATAATGATAAATATCGTTATTTATTTGACACTAAAAACGTGCATGTCAAATAAATAACGAATAGCTTTATCACATTTAAATTTTTAAAATTCTCAATAAACTAGGTATTGATGGAACATATCTCAAAATAATAAAAGCTATTTACAGCAAACCCACGGCCAATATCATAATGAATGGGCAAAACCTGAAAGAATTCCCTTTGAAATCTGGCACAAGACAAGGATGCCCTCTCTCACCACTCCTATTCAATATAGTATTGGAAGTTCTAGCCAGAGCAATCAGGCAGGAAAAAGAAATAAAGGGTGTTCAGTTAGGAAAGGAGGAAGTCACATTGTCTCTATTTGCAGATGACATGATTGTATATTTGGAACACCCTCTCAACCCAAAATCTCCTTAAACTGATAAGCAACTTCAGCAAAGTCTCAGGATACAAAATCAATGTGCAGAAATTACAAGCATTTCTACACACCAATAACAGACTAACAGGGAGCCAAATCAAGAGCAAACTCCCATTCACAATTGCTACAAAAAGAATAAAAAACCTAGAAATACAACTAACAAAGGATGTAAAGGACCTCTTCAAGGAGAACTACAAACCACTGCTCAAGGAAATAAGAGAGGACACAAACAGATGGAAGAACATTCCATGCTCATGAATAGAAAGTATCAATATCATGAAAATGGTCATACTGCCCAAAGTAATTTACAGATTCAATACTATCCCCATCAAGCTACCAATGGCCTTCTTCACAGAACTGGAAAAAAACCACCTTAAACTTCATATGGAACCAAAAGAGAGCCTGCATAGCCAAGACAATTCTGAGCAAAAAGAACAAAGCTGGAGGCATCACACTACCTGATTTCAAACTATACTACAAGGCTACAGTAATCAAAACATCATGGTACTGGTACCAAAACAGAGATATAAACCAATGGAACAGAATAGAGGCCTCAGAGGCAGCGCCACACATCTACAACCATCTGATCTGACCCAACAAAAGCAAGCAATGGGGAAAGGATTCCCTGTTTAATAAATGGTGTTGAAAAAACTGGCTAGCCATGTGCAGAAAGCAGAAACTGGACCCCCTCCTGGCACCTTACACTAAAATTAACTCCAGATGGATTAAAGACTTAAACATAAGACCTAACACCATAAAAACCCTAGAAGAAAATCTAGGCAAAACCATTCAGGACATAGGCATAGGCAAGGACTTCATTGCTAAAACACCAAAAGCATTGGCAACAAAAGCCAAAATAGACAAATGGGATCTAATTCAACTCCAGAGCTTCTGTATAGCAATAGAAACAATCATTAGAGTGAACCGGCAACCAACAAAATGGGAAAAATTTTTTGCAATCTACCCATCTGACAAAGGGCTAATGTCCAGAATCTACAAAGAACTAAAACAAATTTACAAGAAAAAAAAAACATTCGAAAGTGGGTGAAGGACAAGAACAGAATCTTTTCAAAAGAAGACATAAATGAGGCCAACAAACATATGAAAAAATGCTCATCATCACTGGTCATTAGAGAAATGCAAATCAAAACCACATTGAGATACAATCTTATGCCAGTTAGAATGGCGATCATTAAAACATCTGGAGACAACAGATGCTGGAGAGGATGTGGAGAAATAGGAACACTTTTACACTGCTGGTGGGAATGTAAATTAGTTCAGTCATTGTGGAAGACAGTGTAGCAATTCCTCAAGGATCTAGAAACAGAAATTCCATTTGACCCAGCAATCCCATTACTGAATACATACCCAAAGGATTATAAATCGTTCTATTATAAAGACACATGCACATGTATGTTCATTGTGGCACTATTTACAGTAGCAAAGGCCTGGAACCAACCTAAATGCCCGTCAGTGATAGACTGGACAGGGAAAATGTGGCACATATACACCATGGAATACTATGCAGCCATAAACGATGAGTTTGTGTCCTTTGTAGGGACATGGATGAACCTGGAAACCATCATTCTCAGCAAACTGACACAAGAACAGAAAATCAAACACTGCGTGTTCTCACTCTTGGGTGAGTGTTGAATAATGAGAACACATGGACACAGGGAAGGGAGCATCACACACTGGGGTCTCTTGGGAGCGGCTAGGAGACAGCAGCGGGTGGGGAGGTTGGGGAAAGATAACATGGGGAAAAATGCCAGATATAGGTGACAGGGGGATGGAGGCAGCAAACCACCTTGCCTATGCAACAATCCTGCATGATCTACACATATACCCCAGAACCTAAAGTACAATTTTTTAAAAAAAGTGAACATTCCGGGTGCAGTGGCTCAGGCCTGTGATCCCAGCTCTTTGGGAGGCAGAGATGGGTGGATCACCTGAGGTTGGGAGTTCCAGATCAGCCTGATCAACATGGAGAAACCCCGTCTCTACTAAAAATACAAAATTAGCCAGGTACGGTGGCACATGCCTGTAATCCCAGCTACTCAGAAGGCTGAGGCAGGAGAACCACTTGAACCAGAGAGGTGGAGGTTGTGGTGAGTCAAGATCGCATCATTGCACTCCAACCTGGGCACAAGAGCAAAACTCTGTCTCAAAAAAAAAAAGTTAACTAGGCAGGAGGGAGGAGGGACTGCTGGAAAGAGGAAGGAAAGTATATCAAGAAGGGGAAGACAAACTCAGCAGCACTGGAGTAAAAAGGAGTAGAGTATGAGGAACTGAAAGAAGATTGTATGGCTGAAACATGGGTTTAAGGGAAGGTAACATGAGAGGCGGGCAGGGGCCAGATCACGCAGGGCCTTATGGGCTACAGTAAGGAGTTCGGATTTTGTACCAAAGATAATGGGAAGCCACTAGAGGGTTTTAAGCACTGAATGAAAGTGGAGAGACAGTTATGAGGCTCTTGCAGTGGGCCAGACAGAGGAGGGTCATGATCTGGTCTAGGGTTATGCCGGTAGAGATGAAAGAAATGCATGAAATTATGAATTGGGAGATAGAGCTGACAGGACTTGTGAGTAACTTGAAAGTTATATATATTTTATAGAGATAGAGATGGAGATGAAATGATATGATGTTTGGGATTTGCTTCAAAATGACACACAGGAGAAGAACGTAGAAAAGGATGTGGATGGGGAAGGATTGGCTGTGGGTTGATAGTTGTTGGGATGAGTGACGTATACATGGGGGTATCTTATGATATTCTGCCAACTGTTGTGTATATTCAAAATTCCCCATTATTTGTTAGAAAAGGAGGAGATGGAGGAGAAATAGAAGAAATCCTAGGTTTTTGCTTGAGCAATCAAGAAGCTAATGGCACCACTCACTGAGATGATGAAGATGGGCAGAGTAAGACAAGAGACTTGGGGAGTACTGTAAGTGTCATTTTGGACTTGTTAGGTTTGACACATCCAGAAGATACGCTGAGGAGGAGAATGTCAAGTATGCAACGAGGTATACAGATTTGAAACTCAGAGGAAGGATCTGCACTAGAAAGATAAATGTATGAACAACTTGCATATACATGACATTGTAAACCATGAAAATGGATGGCATTTGGCAATAATTATGTGTCAATGTAGGTCCATCAGTTGTAATAAATGTCCATTCTGGTGGGATACATTGATAATGAGGAAGGCTACTCATGTGTGAGGACAAAGGATATGTGGAATATTTCTGTACTTGCCTCAATTTTTCTATGAAGCTAAAACTGCTCTAAAAAATAAAGTCTATATTAAAAAAAAAAAAGACGAGGTTTCTTGATGAGGGAATTTAGACAGAGAAAGACCCAAGACTAAACCCAAAGAAACAAAATTTTAATGTTGAGTAGATGAGAAAGATCTAAAAAGGAAATATTTAAGAAGTAACAGCCACGGGAATGGTACAGAAACAAGAAGACCGTTATATTAGGACAGCCTAGATGAGAGACTTTTTCAAGGAAGAACTAGCAGCCAACTATTTCTAAAGCTGTTAAGAGGTCAAATAAGATGAGAACATGGAATATTTGCTGGACCTAGCAATGTGGAAATAATTAACAGCCTTGATAATAGTTTTGGGTTTCTTCCTTTTGTTTTGTTTTTAGAGACAGGGTCTCTCTCTGTCTCCCAGGCTGAAGTACAGTGAACCATGATTGGGTAACCCTCTACTTGGGGCCCAAGCAATCCTCTCACCTCTGCCTCCAAGTAGCTGGGGCTACAGGTGCACACCACCACACCCAGCTACTTGGCTAATTTTTAAAAAATTTTTGTAGAGGCAAGGCCTCCCTGTGTTGCCCCCAGGCTGGTCACAAACTCCTGGGCTCAAGCAGTCATTTTCTCTCAGCCTCTCAAAGTACTTGGATTATAGGCATGAACCACCATGCTAGCTTAAAGTCATAATTCTTGAGTCATATGTTCGTGTTATCTTGGTTTCCTCTCCTTCCATTCACTCTTTCTCCCACTCCAATCCATCACCAATAAAAACTTCTTGGGCTTGGCACAGTAGCTCGTGCCTGTAATCCCAGCACTTTGGGAGGCCAAGACAGGAGGATCACTTGAAGCCAGGAATTCAAGATCAGCCTGGGCAACCCTGAGAGAGACCCTGTCTCTACAAAAACTTTTAAAAGTTAGCAGGCATGGTGGTACACACCTATAGTCCTAGCTACTCAGGAGGCTGAAGCGGGAGGGCAGCATGACCCCAGGAGTTTGAGGCTGCAGTGAGCCAGAATAATGCACTCCAGCCTAGGCAACAGAACAAGATCCTGCCTCAAAAAAAAAAAAAAAAGACTTTGACATAGATCTGTAAAATGGAGTTTTAGCTAAAGTGAGGTGTGGTGTAGAGAATTGGTTTATTATTAACCTGAAATATATTACAGCATATTCATATTTTGAAAGATCTGTGGAAAGGCAGAGATTAATGATTTAGGAGAAAAAAAATAAAACAAAGACAAGAATTCATAGCAGCATTTTTTTCCTTTTTTATTTTTATTGAGATGGAGTCATCCCGGCTGGAGTGCAATGGCCCAATCTTGGCTCACAGCAACCTCTACCATCTGGGTTCAAGCAATTCTTGTGCCTCAGCCTCCCGAATAGCTGGGACTACATGTGCGTGCCACCACGTCCAGCTAATTTTTTTTTTTTTTTTTTTTTGTATTTTTAGTAGAGACAGGGTTTCACCAAGTTCTCCAGGCTGGTCTTGAACTCCTAACCTCAGGTGATCCACCTGCCTCAGCCTCCCAAAGTGCTGGGATTACAGGCGTGAGCCACCACGCCAGGCTGCAACATTGTACCCAAAAACTGGAAACAACCCAAATGTCCATCAACTGTTGAATAAATAAACAAAATGTGGCATATCTATACAATGCAATGCTACTTGGACATAAAAGGAATAAAGTATTAATACATACTACATGTGTGACCTTAAGCATTATGCTGAGTGAAAGAAGCCAGTCACACAGACCACATGTAGTGTGATTACAGTTACATGAAATGTCAAGAATCCGTCATTCCATACAGATGTAAGTAGAGTAGTGATGGCCTACAGAAAGGAGATTGATGGTACTGGGGGTCGGGGTGAGGATGGGGGAAATGGGAGTAAGTGGTAAAAGCACAAGTGTCTTTTGGGGTAACAGAAATGTTCTAAAATGGATTGTGGTGGTGGTTGCACAACTGTGGATATACTGTCACATGTTAAGTCATGTGTTGCTTAACAACAGAAGTAAGTTCCAAGAAATGCATCGTTTCGTGATTTTGACATCATGGGAACGTCAGAGTGTCCTTACACAAGCCCGGATGGCGCAGCCTACCACGCATCTAAGCTATATGGTGCAGCCTATTGCTCCCAGGCTGCAAGCCTGTACAGCATGTTACTGTACTGAATATAGCAGGCAATTGTAATGCCATGTTAAGTATTTATGTATCTAAACATGGGAAAGATATACTAAAAATACAATATAAAAGGTTTAAAAATGTATACCTATACAGGGCACATATCGTGAATGGAGCTTGCAGGACAAGGATTGCTCTGGGTGAGTCAGTGAGAGAATGATAAGTGACTACACTAAATTTATTCTAAGTTTTTTTTCTTTTCTTCGATAATAAACTAGTCAGTTTACTGCAACTTTTTTACTTTATAAACTTTTTAATTTTTTAACTTTGATTCTTGTAATAACACTTAGCTTAAAATATAAATATTCTACAACTGTACAAAAATATTCTATTTCTTTATATCCTTATTCTGGAAGCTTTTTTCTATGTTTAAATTTTTTTTTAACTTTTTTGTTAAAAGCTGAGGCACAGGCCAGGCACAGTGGCTCACGCCTGTAATCCCAGCAC